>NC_059136.1:13155290-13459765 GCF_020740605.2 Lemur catta
TAAATAGGAGAGAGCAGAAATAATGGTGTACTAGATTAGGTCCAGGCTTTAAGAGGCCTTGTGTGTTTCCATTTGCCTCTGGAGCCTTTGCCATCACCATGAGCAAAACATCTCCCACAGCTCTCAGGAGATGGCTGAGAAACATAGAAAGCAGAGACATCCTAACTGAGCCCGTCCTGATCCCTGGACAAACCACAGATGTGTGAAAAATAATAAATGTTGCTTAAATCCACTGAGTTCTGTGTTGGTGTGCAATGTAGCCATAGTTAATAAACACAGTATGCAAAGTTTCTTTTCAAGAATTTTTTATTTTATTTATTTTTTTAACTGGTAAATACACATTGTAGATATGTATAGTGTCCAACATGATGTTTTAATATATGTATACATTGTGGACTGGCTAAATTAGGCTAATTAATATATCCATTACTTTATATACTTATCATTTTTTTGTAGTAAGAACACTCACAGTCTACTCCCTTAGCAATTTGCAAGTATACACGCATTGTTATTAACTATAATCACCATATTATTCAATGAATCTCCTGAACTTATTTCTCCCAATTAATGGAAATTTTGTACCCTTTGAACATTGTCTCCCAAACCTCCCTCCTCCCCCACAGCCCCTGTAACCACCATTCAGCTTTTTGCTCTATGAGTCCCACTAGTTCCTTTCATTCTGTTTCATAAAAAGCAATACAAGTTTGAAATTTCACTTTTTAAAAATCTTAGACAAACCTAATCAGAGAAGCTTTGTCTCGATCTTCTATTTGCTCTGACTTGGTATAAGTGAATCCTTCCCATTTAATTTGAGAACGCTTGATCTTTCCCTCCAAGCTACAGAAGGACACACTTCCATCCACTTTTCCGGAAGTTGGTGAGGCGGTGGGTAGGGGATGCCCAGCGGGGAGTGTGAGCAGCCCTTGAAGGAGGCCCTGAGTTCTGCGTTTTCATCCAATTTTTCATTGTTGTTGCTGCTTGGTTACAAGTTCAATCTACTTAACTGAGATGTCTCCTGGGGACACCCCCAGATGCGGTTTCTTGTTGATACCTGAAAGATGCTGGCCCTGGCTGGTCCCTCTGCCTCTTCTGAGAGCCTGTGTTGCAGGGAGGTGTCTCTACTTGTACTGATTTCTCTTTACCTTTCCCTCAGACATCTTTCTCACTCCCACACTGGCATCTCTGCCCTGCGGAGGATGCGCATGAGAAGCACCAGCCCTGTGTTGCTCGCGGTCCTCCACAGCAATGGCTCAGCAGACTAAGGATAAGGTCAAAGCTGCACCGCCCTAAGTGGGAAATTTCTTTCCCTGGCTGCTGTGTTAGGAAGCTGATGGGATAAGGCAGAACCTCTTCTTGTGTTGTTGCTGCTGCTGAAATTGTGTGGTGGTTGTTATTTTGTTTATGCTACTCATTGGTGAGGTGCGGAGTGATGTTCTGTGATTGGGCTTGACTGTGCCCCCGTCTCTTGGAGAAAGTCCCCCACCCCCATAGTTGAAGTAAGTGAGACACATCTGTTTTTAAGGCAGGCTGCAGGCTGCTTGGAGGGATATAACCGCCTATTGTCCTTCTCTGTGGCAGAAGCTGGCAGCTTTATTTCCATCACTGGCCCACTGGGCCCTGTCACATCAGTGCAAGTCAGACACATTTATCACACATATTACATACTCAGAAGTTGGTGAGTACAAATTCCACTCAATTTAACTGGGTTACTTTGGAATGCAATTTCTCCTGACCTAGAGTGAAAAGTGTATTCACGAATCTGTTGATTTGAATCTATCATAGGAATAACATAAGCCAAATATTCCTCATATTAATTCAAGAATCTAATATTCACATAACCACCTCAATGGTAAAGAGTGCAAGAAATTTATCTCCAGTCAAGCTACACGATTTTGATTTTAAGCTGAATCATGTGAATTTTATCACTATTGTAATAGTAATATACACACACGTATATGCACATATATGCCAGTCATGCAATTATTAAAAAAATTATATCTTATCCTATTCTATATTCCCCATGGAGTTAATATATATCATTTTCTATTGTTACATAACAAACTATCCCAAAGCTTAGGGGCTTAAAACGACGACAATTATTTCTCTTCATTTTGTGAGTTGACCAGGCATTTCTTTTTTGTGTGATGTCACCCAGGTGGTGTGACAGCTGAAATGTCCAGAACGGTGTCATTCACATGGTTAAAGGACTAGCTGGGAGCTGTCCTTCGGGCTATTGGCTGGGACCTCATTTCTCCTCCAGGCATAGAAATGGGCTGCTTGGGCTTCCTCACAGTGTGGTAGTCCAAGGGTGGTCAGACTTCTCACGTGGCAGCTGACTTTTAAGAGTGCAAAAGCAGAAGCTTCTAGGCTGTGTCAAACCTTCAGTGTCACTTCACTTCAGACAGCATTCCTTCTGTCATATTTTGTTGGTTAAAGTAAGTCATAGGACCAGCCCAGTTTTAATGGCAAACATGAATATTGGGAGGTGGGGGCCTATTGGAGATGGCACTGAAACAAATACATACATATATCTGTGTTTATATCTGTACCTACATCTATATCTATCTATTCCTGTATATCTATATCTCCATAAACTTCACATGCTTAAATGTGGTATTTATTTTGTAAGATAAGCTTAATCAATGTGCTAAATATTTGAGACTTGCTCTTATCTGAAAATTAAGGATTGAAGTATCACAGCAACAGATCATAGCATTTGAGAGGAAGAGAAAACCTTAGAGATCATCTAGTTAAACTTTCTTCATTTCAGATGAGAGTATTAACTTATTACTCAGCACTATCTCCATTAGACCAAATTTCATGGACTTTATTTTCATGCAAAACTAGGCAACCATTTTGTATTGATTTAGTTGTTCTGACATCATAGAAGTTGAACAATAAATGATTGTAATGCCCCAATCAAGTAGCACATTCACAATCTTATCATTTCTTTGAGATTTTGCTAATGATCTTGCATCTAAATTGGAGTTACTGCAAATGAAAACTCTGATTCTAGAGGTAAATAATCAGGATAAACTTGATGTCTATGGGAGTTTCATGAGAGAATAGAAAGAAACATATTATCAACCATAAGAGGGAGAGAGAATTCTCGGTTGAGATGTGGCTTTGCTTAACTGAAGAAGAAAAAAAAAAAAATAGATATTTAAGAAATCCCCAATGACTTTAATTCACTTCGAAATTTTGGTTCCATTTACAGTGTTGGATGTGAATGTAAATGTTGTCTTATAAGTTGATCTTTAAACTACTTATTTAATTTAGATTAGTCCATTTCAACCTGTCTTCTGTCCAGTGATCTCTAGTGTGCCAGATAGTTTATGAGATGAAGAAAAAAGGTATTTATGTCCAACAATAGGGGATTAGTTAAATTAATTATAGAACAGTCACATGATTTGCCACACAGATATTATAACTGATGTTATAGGAGAATATTTAATGCCAAAGAGAAATGCTCATGGTAAGTATCTAAGTGAAGAAAAGAGTGCTAAAGCCAGTATCACATGGACAGATGCACAGTTTATTCTAACGTTTGCAAAAACAATGGTGCATAGTACAAAAATGAAAGGATGCAATCCAAAATGTTAATAGAATTATTTCTGGTACTTAGGCCTTGGGTAATTTTTCTTTTCTGTATTTTTCAAACTTTCTACAATCAATAGCTATTACTTGTTGTCAATAAGAGAAGGAAATAAAGTTATTTAAAACTATTGAAGCCTATCTGTATGTCTATCTGTCTCTCTATTTGGGTGTTGTATCTGCTTAGCTATTTTTTATTATTTTTCCAACTTTTCATCTTTCTATAAGTGTTCCTAAAAGGCAGAAGTGGTCACATAAAATTTTTTAAGTTTCCAAGGAAACATTACAAATCATAAACATCCTAGCACAATGCATTTCATTAAAATCA
Source organism: Lemur catta (assembly GCF_020740605.2). NCBI lineage: Eukaryota > Metazoa > Chordata > Mammalia > Primates > Lemuridae > Lemur > Lemur catta. The sequence continues at coordinate 13,159,213 of NC_059136.1, forward strand.
CCCTGAAAGACAAAGAAACAGACAGATCTGAGGCCACTGGTAGCTTGTCCACAGTGAGGGTATGGGCGTACACAGAGCACCTGAACCTGACCCTTGCCTACCGCATCCATATCATCATAGCATAATGCCATTTGATCCCAAGCCATCTTTGATCAATGTTTAATGATCAGAGTTTATGTAGCAATCAAAGACATCATGAAACAGCAGATATTTATAGCTTATGGCCAATTGAGGCTCTGCAAAACAGCTTTTTCCACGGTGTGATACAGTTCAATTGATGCCATTGGCATTCCACAGCACACAGAAACATATCAAAGACATTTGTTATGCTTTGAGCATGAAAGCGAAGTAAAACACAGATAATTTGAGAAACTAGAAAACTTATCAGGGCTGGGATCCACGGGCTGCCTGTCAGTTGGCAGACACAGTGCCACCGAGTGCTTGGCAGGACGGTGCATGCATGCAAATGTGGGCTGTGCGTGGCGACAGCAGGTTTTCCTCCAACTGGAGGATGTTGCTATTCAAGGGGGCTGATGAATGAAACCAGAATTGCATCAACTGCAGTGGAAAGGCGGACAGGAGCAGGAGACAGCTGCGCGGGTGACCGCTTTATAAGTAGAAGCTATCAATCAGAAGGCGTGAAAGGCCCAAATCCAGGGAAACCAGGATCCCACCCCCTTGATACCAATCCTAATAGAGTGCCAGTCACTGATGCAAATATGGGGCCGAGTAGCATGATGACAGGCCCCTGCCTTTTCTGCAGAATTAACTCAGCAAAAATTGTCCCGTTTTCTCCTTTATAGACAATGCTCACAACTTGTCTGAGAATGTTTTTATTTAACAAAAGCTGTTGCCATCCTATCTTGGAGTTGTTTTGGCCTGTTTGGGGCATTTTTTCAGGTGCTTGAGCATTGATGGCTCTGGACTTCTCCCATCAGCTACTGAGCTCCGGGTATCTGTGGGGAAGGGGTTGAACCTTTGGGGATGTAGAAGCCTGTTTCTGAGGAAATAGAGCACAGGAGTTAAGAGCAAGGTTTCTAGAGCCAAACTGTCCGAACTGAGATCTTTAGTCTGTCACTTATGGTCTCTGGGACCTGAGTTTTCTCATCTGTAAAATGGGTTGATAATCAGTTCCAAAGATTGAACTCTAGCACAGCACTGCCCAGTAGAAATATTATGTGAACTACATCTGTAATTTTTTATAGCTACATTTAAAAGTAAAAAAAAATACATTTAAATAATATTTTACTTAGTCCAGCATGTCCAAAATATTATTTAAACATATAATCAATATTAAGACATTACTAATGGGATTTGTTTGTTTGTTGACTTAAGCCTTCAAAATCCAGAAAGTATTCTACATTTATGGCACATGGGAACTCAGATCAGCCACATTTCCAGCACTCAGTAGCCAGATGGGGGTAGTAGGTACGTATTAAACCTTGAATCTCTAGACCACAAAAAACATAATGTGATTTATGGACAATCTTGAATTTTTGGAAACTAGACCATTTTAGAATGTTCCATAGATTTCACTAATCATGTATCTCTGAGATCCAGAGCTGACAAGGCAAAGGTTTTCATCTGCAGGTAAAAGAAACATTCTCTCAGAAAGAAAAAAAAGAAAAAAAAAAAAAGCCTAAAACAAGCACTCTGATGTTTATAGTTTCTAAATTCTATCCATCTCAATCAAAACTATCTGTGTGAGGTAATAGGCCAATTATTTTTAGTGCTCTTTAAAGTAATTTAGTAGACAAATATACATGTGGATATGCAACTGGGATACACAAAAAGTTGGTTTTAGCCACAGATAAATTATTAATCAACATGGAATGTTAAATTCCAGAGACCCAAGTGGAATCATCAGAAAGAACTACCTCCTTACCTCAGAATGACTCATATTCATCACCATTAGTAGCATTAATAACATTAAAAATAAATACATGTGTCTGAGAACATTAATAAAAGTAATCTTGTCATCTTTGAAAATTATGAGACCCAGTTACTTTGCACAGTGGGATGCAGATATTACAGAGAAAATAATTAAAATATTAATTATGTGTTTGATAGAGCATTGCCTATCATTATCATATTGTCATTATTGTTGTTTTGTTGCCAAATATATGCAGATTCTGCTTTATAGAGCCTTTATCAGAAATGAAATCTTTTATAATTTTTTATATTTATTAAGCAATTTATTAAGCATTCTGGGACATTAATGCATGATATATCAGGTGAAAACTATCAGATTCGGCAAGAAGGAAATATATTAACCTGGGCTTTGCTGTGGGCCTGTACTCATTAATCTGAAATGTTGAGCATGTAGCATGTGTCCTTGAGTCAAACGGACGCCTGGATGGAAAATATGTGGAACATCCATTTTAGGCATGCACTTGGTTAAGTTAATCATTGGCAAACATTTACATAAAGGTAGAAAGTGCCGTAGACTCAGGTTTCACATGTCTCCTGATATTCACTTGTAGGGCAGCTTATTTCTGTCATTGCAAATTTCTCTGTGTTCGAAGCTGTTATGACCAAAGGGAAAATTGTAGTGGACAGTACGATGGAAAATGTGGATCGGTTCAATAAAAATCATATCCTGAGTTCCCCACTTCTCTAGTAAAGACGAAGCAGGCTTATTGTTATGACTCAGTGATTAGACACCAGAGAGACTGGAAGGAAGCAGAGTGACGTTGGGAAAGAAAAGTCTGGTTTGTCTTCATTGCCAAGATCTCCTGTCCTGGGAAGAGCAAGGGAGGCTGGGACTTTGTTTTGTTAGCTGCTTCATTCTCAGAGCCTTTAAAAAAATGCCTGTCATTGCCCAGGCATGGTGGCTCATGCCTGTATTACTAGAACTTTGAGAGGCTGGAGGATGGCTTGAGCTCAGGAGTTTGAGGTTGCAGTGTGCTATGATGATGCCACTGCACTCTAGCCCAGGCAATACAGTGAGACCCTATCTCAAAAAAAAAAAAAAAAGAAAAGAAAAGAAAAAGAAAAAAAATGTCTGTTGTATTGAATGAATATATGTATTTACCCATCCCCTCCCCCCCCACCTACTTGATTTCCCTTGATGACGCCTGCTTTCTAATTGTGAAGGGGGTGCATGTTACTTCTCTTTGAACCCCTATTTTCTTACCTATAAAGTGAGACTCTTAACTGCCATACACAATTGGAAGAGCTCTTCCACAATTTCACTGTGTCTGGTTAATAATCTCATATAGAAAGTCAACCCATTTTGGTTGGGAGAGGTGGCTTATGCCTGTAATCCAAGCACTTTGGGAGGCCAAGGCAGGAGAATCGCTTGAGACCAGGAGTTCAAGACCAGCCTGAGCAACATTGCAAGGCCCTGCCTCTACAAAAACTTTAAAAAAAAATTTAGCCAGACACAGTGGCACGTGCCTGTAGTCCCAGTTACTCGGGAGGCTGTGGCGGGAGGATAGTTTGAGCCCCACAGATTGAGGTTGCAGAGAGCTATGATGCCACTGTATCTAGCCCAGGCAACAGAGTGAGATCTTGTCTCAAAAAAAAAAAAAAAAAAAAAAAAGAAAAGTCAATCGATTTAATTATCTGAATGTACATTACACAGTTGGTTAATTTAGGAAGCTATGTGAGAATTAAATGAGATAATAAGCAAGACGTTGGCACAAGATACTTCTCAAACATTAGTTTCAATTCCTGGATGTTATAGTTGAAGGGATTTCTTTTGTTTACATGATTTTTATGTTTTCTAAATTATATTTAATTGATATATGCTAATCAAATTAATATTAATTTCAATCAAGGAAGCCTAGAATATCTTTTCAAACAAAATGATTGTTTTCATGTAAAATAATTTAGACATCTAATAATTTTTCAGAATCTCATTGGCAGCATTTGATCTTCAGAAACTATTTTCTCCATCTTGTGAAACAATTGTTTGGGGAAAAAATATTTTTTTCCATATTTAGTTGTACTTCCAATTTCCTTCTTTTTCATATGTGGTTATTGTGGAACTTAATAGAAATTTAAAAGGAAAACATATTACAGCAAAAGAGTTGGAATTCAAAGTAAATTTCACTCATTTTCAGGTCAGAGATGTTCAGAGAAAAGATGTAGTTAGAAATATTAGTGATCATCTTTGGGTTTTAGTTTTGGGCCCTTTTTCTCCCTGAATTTTGGGTACTTGAAAAAATTTTAACAAATCTTGAACTAGAGGTTCCTAATTTCTTAAGGTGTGGAGCATTCTAAAATCAATCAGTCCATTTCAACAATTTAGACAACTGTCTTTTCACTGGAAACCAAGTCCCAGTTAAATTAAATATTTGACTTCATTGGCCTGCCAAATGAATGTCTTTCTATAATGTCTGTTTTGCAAGTGGGAGAGAAATTCAGGTACAGTCAGGGCTTCCTCCATCCAGTTCCAGTCTCAGTTAAGATGGGGAAAGGTACTGACCTGAGTCTGTTTGTCTGAAATTCCTGAATCTAAAGCCAGGGAGTTAGGAGAGCTGGTTCTGATTAACCTGTATGGCGAGTCCAATGTAAATGCTATTAAAAACTCATTGAATGGTATAGGAACTGATTACTTACCCAGGGAGTTCTAAGTAAATCGAAGCAAATTGCCTGAGATTTAATTTAACAAACATTTACTAAGCATCTGCTCTGCTCACAGAGCTGTGCTTGGAGCTATGGGAGATGCAAAGATGAAACAGACGCGCGCTGCCCTCCGGGAGCTCATGTTCTGGTCTGTCCGGAATCCCCAGAATGAGCATGCGTCTTTGCTTGCAGCTTGAGAACATTTCATCCCTGATCGAAATTTAGGGTGGACTGTTAGGGATTCGTGGCGTACGTGGCTGGGTGATCTACTGACTCGCTTAGACGACCATAATAAATGCCAGAATGTCTTAGGTGCTGGAAGGAGCCTCCCAGGTGCAGTGGGAGCTGGGGGTAAGAGTTCCTCCATTCTCACTGGGCATACCAGGGAGAATTTCTTGGAAGACATTGGCCTTAAAAAAATACTGATTCTTCAACAGGCAGATACAAGAGAGAAAAGGGCGAGGGGAGAGTAGCTTGCGTAATCTTTAAAAAATAGCAACAATGAAGTACCTACTCTGTGCCAGACATTATTCTAAGCTCTTACACAGGTACTAACTCACTTTTTTTTCACATCAACCCTGTGCATAGGTAGGGATACTTATCCCCATTTTACAGATGGGGAAAGTGAGGTACAGAGAAGTTAAGTAACTTTCCTGTGGTCACCCAGCTAGGAAGTGGAGGCATGAGCATGCTAGTTTTTTCTTTATCACTTTGCTGTGCTGCTCCTCAAAACCTTGAGGTAGAAAAATTCAGGGTGTATTCAAGTTTCTGTGCATCCATTGGTAGGGTTAGGCAATAGCTTCATGGAGGTATATAAGGGATATGGTTTGCAAAGGATGTCAGGGACAGATGGGAAGGTATTCATTCTGGGAACCACAAGAGGTTAAACGCAGACAGATACAGTCTGTGTCATTGGCTAAATATGGGTTGTAACAGAGGACAAAGATATTAGTAGGAGGGTGGCCCAATTATTAGCATCTTGCAATGATTCAGGTGACAGATGAATAAAGAGGGACTCAGACTGTGACAGTGGGGACAGAAAAAGGGGGCCAGGAAGAAACATTGAGAAGACAGAGTGTCACACTACCACAACAACATTTTCTTACCCCACAGAATGTCCTTGCACTTGGTGTCTAGATGAGTGTAAAATCTACGGTTGACCCGATGTGTGCCAGATCAGCAGCTCTAGTGCCCTCCATCGCAGATAAGATGCTTGTTCTGAGACTGAGCCCTTTGTAGCACAGTCTGAAGCGCCTCCCAGAACATTTCTGTAAACAGCACTGAGCATCCCCGTCAACACTGTGATACCAGTGTACAAGGTCACTACTTGAGACTCTGACCCGTTTGTGGTACTTCTGAGTTACAGTCAATGGTTTATGAAGAATAGAAAGAGAGAGAGGAAAAAAGTTTTAGCCTAGCCTTTTAAAATTTTAGATTTCGTGGTCCCTAAAGCTCTTTGGTAATTCTAAGATCCCAACTTTTACCATATCTTGTGTTTAGATTGGTATCCCATCAGTAAAAATCTAAAGCACGTTTCTTCACATATCATTTATTCAAAATGTGTGTCCTTAAATGTAAAATAGATTATCTAATGATAGCACATTCTGTTTTCATGCTATTTCCACTCTTAAAAATGGCAAATAAATTTAAAAGAAATCAAACATGAGAATGTGTTTTAACTTCTGCCCAGTTGAAGGGAGGTTTTAGGCCTGTGCAATGCTGCTGGGTTAAGCCGTAGCTCTGCTACAATTACTTAAAATGGGAAATCATTTGGATAAATTTAGATATTGTTATTATTTAAGTGAGACTTTAAAACAATATTTTTGAAGCAGTAGCTCTTTGAAACTACCACTGGGAAAGAAAGAGAAAGACCACGGAAAAGAAGCGAGCATTATGGATTCTAGAATCCCAAAGTTTCCCAAATGCTTTCATAAGGGCAACATTGCCGTCACAGATCCTGAATTATTCAGGCCTGTGCTTTGGAGCAACAAGCCTTTAGTATGCTGAAGATGTTGTTTAAGGCTTCTGGGGTCACCGCAGATATTAAAAATTGGTACCAAGGCTCTAGACTACTAATCAGACAATGGCAGAAGGACCCAGACACACTGTGGAATTCCTAATAATTCAAGTAGGGTCTGGTCAATAGCATTTTTAATACAGAAGCAACACATCCACATCTAATTAGTGATATGTTTGTACGAAATATTCTCTAGTGCCCATCTCAAGTTTTGGTAAGCCAGGAGGAAACAGAGCTTTGGTGTGCAAGAGAAAGCATTCTAATGGCTAGCCCGATGTAAAGTAACCCCTACAGTGAAGTTATAATTACAATTTTGTCAAGAGAGTAGAGAAGTCAAAGTTTCACAGGGAAAAAAAAACCTATTTACGGAAAAATATTATGCTTTTCATTTGATAGAAAAGTAATTATTGCAAAGGGACTCCTGGAAGATCTGGGAGACAGTCACCCCCTCTTTAATAAGTCCTTGTGGCAGCTAAGTGGGGATCAGGAGTATTCTTTATCAGGTTTGCATTCAAGTAGCACTAAATCTATGCAGGTAGGAATTAAATAGTATCTGAGTTTAATTAAAATTATAAAAAAGGAGAAGAATGGTTGGTAGACTGCTCGACTGCATTTTAACCAGTAACCTCAGACCCTAATTAGAAATGCTTTTCATATCTTCTCTGTGCAAGGGCTTAATCTGACGTGAGTCTGTGAGCGAGGGCTTGGGGACCGGTGTTAATTCTGCATTCGATCTCAGTTTGTATGGAGGCGAGCGGCGCTGATTGACCGCACCGAAGCACAGATCCCATGACCTTGCGGGGATTTTCATGTGAGGTGTTAATTGAGAGGGTGGGTTAATCTTTGAGCATCATTGTCCCCAAGCTCTGGGCAAAGTTTGTGCTTCGTTTCCTTACTCAACAGTACATTTGATCTCTACCTTGTCCCTCCATGACAGTTTCATAAGCCCACCACAAACTCTCTCTTGATAAATTTGTTGGGGGAAGATAAGCTCTTGCCCTCTTGTTTGATTTCATGAGCTTGTTTTTGTGCCCAGCTCAAAAGGGAAAGGAGTGTCTCACCGAATTATATTCAAGTCCTACTTAGAGCCAGATAAATGCACACACAGTAAAGATCTCAGCTTCTCCTTCTTGCTCCTCTTCCTACTGCCCCTCCCTTTCCTTGCATGGTTCAATCTCTCAGGGAAGAAAAGAAAAGACTCATTTGCCGGGAGATGCACAGCATCAAACACTGCAAGTGAACGGGAGGCAAATTTGAAGGCAAAGATATCAATGGTATTCTGTTTGAGTGCTGTGAAAATGTTAATTTTTTTTTATTCCTCTAGTGCAGAAAGCCTAAAATAATCAAAAAAGCAAGGAGACATTATAGGAGATAGTACTTCCGCATTAATACACACACACACACACACACACGCACACGAGTGTTCATATAGCACTTGTGTAATGTGCAAAAAGACAGCCCATTCCTTTTGCTTTTTTAAAATAAATAATGAATGACTTTTTTTCATGTGTTATTGTATAGGCCTGTCATTTCTATCATAAGGAGTAAATTTTTACTCGAAGCACGATTAATGTGTACTGGCTGACCTTAAAGATGACTCCCAAGTGAGCAGGAAGGTAGTTAAAAGAAGCAGACGTATTGGTGTTCACACAGGAAACACAGGGAAATGACAATGATTAAAAAAAAAAATTATAAAAAAGCACAAACGTTCGCTGTCCTTGACATGCAACGCATTTCTCTGATTTGTTTCATTACAGCGAGTTTAATTACAAGGCTTCAAGACCCTTTTTAGCGCCATTGCTGAAATGCCGAGAGAACTCAGTGGAACCGTGGGCAGCCACAGTCCCCGCCCGAGGGGCTGTGGGAAGAGGCCGGGGCTTGTCACACAATGGGTCACTGTGCCTTGCTGGTGGTAGGCTTCTTCTATTGCCTTCTCTGCCTCAGTAAGGCAGGGGTGCAGACAGGCAGAGGGAGGCGGAGCTGCTGGTCCAGAGACATTGTCAGTTTCCCTGGAATCACAGGAGTAAGATGCAGCCACTGCCCCAGCAAGAATGGGACCCCCTCTCCCTAGCTCTTGCTTGCACTGTCCCCCCCTTTTCCAGCCTGGCTTTTAATTATTTTGAATAGTCTAATTAATTAATATGAGACAAAAATTCTCTGTTATTCCAACTGAATTTATTTCAAAGAATATTGATAAAGTAATATTCATCCTCATCCTCATATTAATGAGTTAATGGCTTTAACATTTAAAGATGTTTCATGGTGCTGATTATAAAACTAACCTTTGGCCGGCACAGTTCGAGTCTTTTTTGCACACGCTGACTGATTTCATATACTGAAATCTAATCATTTCCTTAAGGAATTCCTGGATATTCAGATTCCTTCAAATTGCACAGTTTTAGTGGCTGGAGAAATTGAAACTGTTTCTCATTTGCCAAATACATTATAAAATTATTTGTATACTTGTTGCCTTGAGTGAGAAGTCTTTTGTTTTTCAAACCTGTTGGTTCTTCAAATATATTATATTCCCCCTTTATTAGATTTTTGACTCCTTTGCAAAATATACATAGATAGGTGTTTAATTCTAGCTACTGTTAAAACACGATAGACCAATCTCCAGACACTTTCATTTCAGCCATTTGTCATGCATTTGCCTTAAAAGAAACCCAAACCCTAAGGCTTCATTAGTGTTCCAATCAGCTTCCTCACTTTTAGGCTAGAGTCTGTATGAGTTAGGGCAATGCCGCAGGGAAAATGAAAGTCTTAAAACAATCATCTCCATCACTGGCTCTAAGCACAAGGAGGCTGCTATGGCACCTCACCATCCCACCATCCAATACTCCTTCGCTGCTGCTGCTGCTGCTTAATTCTGAACCTGGATTTCAAATTAAAGTTTTACTTTGGCTTCTCGACAGAGATGGTTTCAGGAGCTGGGTAAACAGCCTCAGCCTGCACGAAGCGGATTAAGAGGTAGGGCCAAGAGTGGAGGGAAATTGAGGCTATGACAGAGGCCACAGTGAGTTCAAACAAAACTTGGCCTGGAGAATGCGGGAAAAATCCCCTGGTGACAGGTGCCATCTTGTGGGTCATTCTGCCACTCTGCCTCCTGCCACATTTTATAACAAGAACAGATAAAGGAGAACTAGATGCTTAGAGCCTTAGAATTGCAAAAGTAATTCAAAGAGATGTGAGTAGAGTTGGCTCTGGGCTTTTCTCAATACTGTAAGGATCAATATGTTACTTTCCAGCTTTGAGTGCTATGAAGAAATTAAAAGGAGTGTGTAGAAGGAGAAAGAAATAGATGTATAACTAAAAATTTCTATTTCAAGCACTGGATGTGATCATTTCTAAACATCTTAAAATGTTTGCCTTTTGGGAGACATATACAAAGTAAGTTCTGTGTAGGCAAAACCCAGACCCCAAATTACTTCAGTTAAAATGTGTCAGTTCCAAGGAATGTGTTACTAACATCTGTAAGCACATTCAGTCCAGGCAGAAATTCTGTTCAGCAAATTTCTTTGAGATAATTACCTTTGAACTGGCTCCCATACAATTCACAGGGCCACTGAAATAAAAACTTGTCCTTTTCTCTTGAATTGGACAGTCTAATAATAAGGAGAAACGGAAATACCCCAAGTAACTAAAAAGTTGGCATTAAGGATAGAGGTTATGGCTCATTTTTTAAATTCTTAAGTTTTTCCACACTTTGACACGCTATCACACTCTTTAAACATGCAGGAAGAGACATATTTCATTGGAGGATGGAGGTAGATATAGCACTCCCGTGCTAGACCCAATGTCTATGGTGCAAATACAAAAATGAGCATTTTTGCTTTATATTAAAATATTTTCCTCATAATAAAATTACTTAAAAAATCTCTACATCATAGAGATACAGCCTCAATCTTTATGTTGTACCAGTTAATATAATTTTATTACATACAACACAACTTTGTCTTTACACATTCATATATAAAATATCTCATTATTTTATAGACAATTGCATTTGGACTGTAAATTTCATTGCCAAGTACTTAAATATCCAATAGGGTCTATGTTTCTTGTTTCTTGGGTTTCAAAGGATAATTAACTTAATGATGAGCTGCTGGGAGCCTTTCTATTAGCTTAGTTCAGAGGCAAATTGCTAAGTATCTGTGGGGTTGGATTCACAGGTCTAGCCTTCCATTTGTTTAGTTCCAGGCCATTATAGGATTCAGGGATACACTAGGACTTAAATGGCAGCTCCTGACGATGGGATTATGCTGAATCATTGTATGCTCCTCAGCAAAATATTTCGGTACTTTTCCGGAACCCCAAATTTTCTGCTGTGTGTAATTTTTGAAGCAGAACATGAATATTGTTTTCAAATTCTTCACGGGAAATTTTGACATTTTAAAAAGAGACCATGAGAACTTTATTAAAGGATCATAAAAACAGACTACTATTAAATACGGTCCTTTTCTTGCATCTTGGTCCTGCCAGCTCCACCTGCCCTCCACCCACGAGAGGAATATTTAACAGAGCAAGAGAGACTGTGTGTTCCATTATGAACTAGCTTTGTCATCCCAGCCCAGGGTTTTTATCCCAGCATGAAGAATCTGGCTTTTCGGGGTGAGGTGTCAGCTTTCACCCAGAATTTCAGCGTCAGGCTGGGAGCCTCTGCTCTAGCACTAGCCTCCGCCCTTTGAACTTCTCCACCTTCCCACCAGCTCCCCCAAAACAACTCTTCGAAAGACAGGAGTCAGCCCCTGAAAAACATACCAGGCATTTTAAAACACAACCCTGACATTTCCTCAGCATTTCCATGGCTAAGACTCTTCCTGCTTGCAACCTTCTCCCCCCAGCCCCCTTCAATCAAATAAGGCACCCGCTCTCTCATGCTACTGCAAAGAAGGAAGAAAAAAAAAAGTTGGCAATTTAATTCAAACAAAAGAAGCTTGAAATCTATAAGCACAGCAACTCCGAGGCTTCTGGCAAATAGAATTCTAATTAGTATGCTGCTATTTTTCTTTTAGACAGATGAGCGATGCCCCCTATTGACTCTAGCAGGCAGGCTGGTAAGGGGGAAAAAAAAATAAAAGGTGGGGGGGCGGTGGGGGCTGGCCAGCAAACACTGCAGATTGCAAATTATATTGCAAACCTTGCCAAGTCCCCGCTCTTGGCATCAGATTTTTAATGACACCCTGGAAAAGGGAAAAAGAAGCCCTCAGCTAAGGGATAAAAATGAAGGGTTTTACACTGTGATAAGTCTTCGCTTAAAACCCAAATGGCCAAGTGCACATTAGGGTTTTAAAATATTCATAGATAGAAGTGAAAATGAGGATATGAGGAAGTACATTTGTTGCTTGGTCAATTGACAACTCATTCTGCATGTTAATACAGAGTGATGATCTAATTTTAAAGGGATAGCCTTTTTTTTTTTTTTTTGAACATGACTTTTGATTGCTCTGAGTCTAAGGGCAAGATATCACAGCAAAGGCTAGTGAAGACACAGACGCTGCTTTCTTTTGATGTAGACCTGGGACTAACTACTTCTTTGGTCAAGAATTCTGGGGGCTCTAAAACTATGCTTCCCTCCTTGTGTAATCTCTCTGATGTAACTTGACTGAATACTTTGATTTTTCCCTTCTGCAGTGCATGAGGGCCTTCACAGTAGCAGAATTTTATACACAAATAGACAGATCATCACAGGCAGGAAGGCCATTCCTTTCAATAATTAGGCCACCTTCTGTTCTGAGGAACCATTTTTGCCATACATATTCCCATGCTGAAGGGCTGAGAAGCACCAAGAAAAAGCAAAAAATGTTAAAGGGCAAAACATTAGCCTCTATCCGGGCAAAAATAACATCATGGTCTAAACACTAAGAGTCTCATGAAATTGCTTTTAATTGATAATCTTGATTATAGAATCTAAAACATCCATCTACAGACCAGATTGCAGCTGTGTGGGCTGGGGGTAGAGGAAGTTACGAATCTATTCTACTTATTTCTCTGTACAAATTTAAATTGGATTTTATCTTTTTAGAACAACATCAGAGGTGCAGAAGAAGCATTTTAAAATTTCGAAGAATTGTTTTGACTTTTCTAGTTGAAATATCATGCCTTTCATGACTTATTTACATGCTTATTTACATGTCCTGAGTGGGCAGAAGTACATGTGTTGATCATGTAAAGTAGGGTACATTTCCAATGCAAAAGAGTGGAAAGCCTTAAAAAACAAAGTGATAAGATTAAAGACAAGGTGCTGAGCCTTGGTGGACGCAGAACTCCACACAATGAAATATGGAAAGTGGAAGCGGTTTATGTTTATTTATCACACTATCCTAGAAGTTGAGCCTGGGTAAAATTAGGGGAACAAGGGGAGACAGCTAACCAAGGAAAAGAAGTTAAATTTAATTCCCCCCAAAAAGAGTGGAAAATTTTAGAAGTTATTTTTCAAGAAGAAATTGTACCCAAAATCCTAGGGAAAGCTTTTGCCATTGTAAGAATAGGTAGCGTACACTGGCCGGGCCTTCACTGATGTCATTAGAATTAAGGGTTTCTATGGGAAAATATAGAAAGAATGACGCTGAGTCCCACGTGCAATCTGAACTCTATTTAGGTAAAACAAACCCATAAGCTACTTAGTTGAGAAAGTGGATTTCTTTAATATATAAACTTATTTAAAACATTCTCTTTAAAGCAATCTGTTCTGAGGTCACCTAGGAATGGTTCAGAAATATGCAGAAAAAGATAATTCCTTTTTCTAAAATAGCTTACCTGCAAAGCAGTTACTGCTGAAATCTTGTTGTATGAGATTGTATTAATAGCAGGAAATTTAGAACCAGCATTGTCGGTGGCTGCTGGGACACATGTGTCTGCTTAAGTTTTAGAGAATGACCTTTCAATGCCGTCCTGAATAAATGACTCACATTGATTCTTTAGTGACTAAGTCAGTATTTTTAAGGACAGTGTTTCATGTATTCAGAAGGGGAGAGCTGTGACTGGTCAAGCCTTTTGCATATGAGATAAGACACAAAGTTTAGGGGCTTTTAATCAAGGTGGCTGGACAGGAGAGTCAAGTGCCACTTTTGAGAGAGATCCCGCCTTTGGAAAAAGGGGCAGTGTCCTGTCAATTATCAAAACTTGCAATTACCCCTGACAGAGCTGCTTTTCAGTAAAAAACTTTCTCCACCTCCCCGCCCCCCCTCCCCCACCCCCAATCTCACATACTGGTTGAATTTCGTTTGCAGGTGAAAAGAGGTGACAAGCAATTTTAGCACCCAATGGCTTAAAGGAGTTCAAATGACCACTGAAGTCATATTAACTTGTCAAATTGACCAGTATTTTCTGTCATTGAAACATTAGAATGAATAGCTCCAGACAATAAAATTGTTTCAATTATACTGCATTAGGCCTGGGCACAAGTAAGTAAAAATGCACAAGGCAAAAGGGGAAACCACAGTCCATGTGTGCTAGGATGCTGACAGGAGAATTCCACTGGAAACCATTCAAATGCATACCTGTTAGGAGGACATCCACGTATTTGTAAATGAATTTCTATTAAGGAAAGTGGGCAAATACATCTACGCCAGTCCAAAAAAAGAATGTGACTGTTTATTGTTGTAATATTGGCTATGGATATGAACTAGATTAAATGAAATTATCCCAAGTTATTAAAGTCACAGTAAATTGGTGCTAATTATACTAATTGAGTATTAATTGAGATTTCTTTCATAAATAGCAAGGAGGTGAGGTAAAAAGGAGCAATTTTCATAGTCCAAAATGAATACAGTTCTGTTCACCCTTCTGTTTGCACCAGAAGAGGTATTGATCCTTTGCAATGCCCCCTACTTTGTTTCTCCTGAGAGGGAAGATGCCTGCAGGAGAGAAGATTGGAGCTGGGATGGATCTTGCACTGTTGCAGGCTGCTGCAGAGGGGGAAGCCAATTCAGTTTCCCAGTGGGATGGTGCGACAGTGCGTGTGCATGTGTGTGCACGTGTGTAAGTGTGTGGCGTTGCCCAGACTTCCACGTTCTGACTGACAGAGCACTGGGCCGCGCTCATGTTCTGCCAAGACTCTGACGTTCCAACCCAAGCAATGCTGAGGGTGATGGGTTTTTCTCAAGCCAAAAATCTGAGAATTGGGCAGCTGGGCGAAGGGCAGGTAGGGTAATGGAACAGGGGGTGTGTGAGAACACTGAAGGCTAAGATGCAGATCCATATTATCTCTTTTTCTATAGTAAAGATCCATCATGTGTTTGAGAGATTTTTGTCTTTTGATAATGATCCTTTCTTCCACATCAAGGGAAGAATAAGGCCCCTGACAGAAACGTATTATCCTAAGAAAATACATTCTTACTGTATGCTTAATTTTAATCCTCTTGAGTTGGAATTACTATAGTTTTCCTAATAGCTAGGAGGCCATCCTCTGGCCCATTTTGGTGTGGCCAAAGTTCACAATCCTGAACATTTTATTTTAAGTCAATGCTTCTTTTCTAATTCTGTTCCATTTCACATAGCCATTGACTTTGACAATATCTCTTGCACACCTAGTATGTTGACAGCAGTGGGCTCAGAACGGCAGGGGATAGAAAGGTGAAGAAGACATAGTCCTTGACTTCAGGGAGTTTACAGTCAAGTGTGTCTACGCACATTTGTGTGTGAACCTGGGCAAGTGCACATTTAATCTTGGTGTAAGTCCCTTTCATGTTCTATACCATTTAGAATTGTCCTTTTAATAGTTCCATTTCCTTGCCTTTCTTCCATTCAAATGTAATGGAAGGTGTTCTAGTTACCAAATGAAACACTTGTGAAAGTTAAACCAAGGACTTAATGTTGGGTGCCAGTGGCAGACACTCTTTGTGGCAGTGGAATCTCTATTTCTTGGTAATCATGATCTGCAGTAAATGGCATTTATGTATATATATGCTACAATTACCTGTTTAAAAACCCATTTAAAAATTTTAGATTTCACACTGCAAGTCATGGAAATGTCTTAAAATATATTGGTCTCTTTGAGACTGCAGTCCTTTTGTAATTCTTTTCTGAACAAATTCTGTGTATATACATTACGCATGATTAAAAAACCCCATGCATGTAATGATTTACTGCATATTTATGCTACAATCAAATCCCAAGGTAATTCCATAGTCAGGACAGAGCACATACTACTCTTCTGTAACTACTGGCTTGATACAGTAAATGTAAAAGGGAGCATTTGGGGTTAGCTGTTGCAGCTGAAAGGGAAAATCAAGAAACAGCAGTAGCATCGCTTTTGTCTTCAGCCTGCTCTTCAAGATGTAAGAGTCTCCAGTGGGTGGGAGACCTACATTCTACCTCCCAATTCTGGTGATAGCCCTGCCGGTTACACTTTACAATTACCTTTTTAAAATGCCAATTAACCCATTCAGTGCTGTTTGGCATACTGTGAGCAGTCAGGGACAGCCACATGGCACACTATAGCCCAAAAGTAGAACACACATACACATGCACATGCATGTGCGCACACACACACACACACACACACACACACACACACAATTAGAATTGAAGGGGGAGAGAGGCAGAGGAGGTGGATGACAGCAGGGTGCTTGGTTTCTGCAGCAGCCCTGGTGTATATTATTGTGGTGCTTAATGTTGCAAGGGAATTTAATAATTTTTTCCCATTGATAAAAATCAAGAATAAGCAGATGCAATGGGATTCCTATGCCATTGAGAAGTGTAATGAAGACCTGAATGTACAGATATTATTCACAAGAAAGAAAGCAGTAAATGAGATTTGGCAATATCCCCCATTTTTAATTGTATCTCACCAGCTTGAAAAGCAACTGCAATTTAATTTTAACCATATCGCTTTGGATGTTATATTTAGTGTTTACTCTGAAGAAAGTAGCATTGATTTAAACTCAACATTTTCTATTTCGAGGCAATTAATAAAATTACTGTTTACTTGCATGGCATCTTCCGTCTCCAGCTTTAAAACACTCCCCAGTACTTTTTCATTTCTTCTTACTAGGGGTTACATTGGGTAGGGAATGGGCCAGTTTCTTTTATTTCATGGGTTAAAAAAACGGAAGCATAGCGTCCTGCTTGCCTGCATCCTTGGGCACGTGCGGCAGAACGTCTCCAGCAGACTTCCTGCTCAGGGTGAAGTGTGTGTACTGCCGGATTGGAACTCATTGCTAGGTTGTCTAGAATTCTGGCCTTCAGTTGGAACACAGTCAAAACTCACAGGAATTTTGACTGATTTGCCAAATGGAGGTGGAGTGGGGAGGCAAAGCTGGGATAAGGTAGAGTACCAGGCAGTAACTAAAGAAATAAATGTCCAGAAGACATGTGATATAACATGTTCAGAGCTTTTAGCACATATTTACCTAGAGAAAAACTCCTCTGACAATGACAGGCACTTTCACAAGCAATATGGGCTCCTCCACTCCCCAGGTGTGTGCAGGTACATTTCTGCCTCAATGAATTCATCGCATAAGGCATTTCTCAAAATCCAGAACTACCTTGTGTGGAACACATGACTTAGACCAATAGTAGACATGAAATTCAAACATGGATCCAGACTTCCACGCTGAAAAGCTGACCTGGAAGCCTAACTCAATTGCTATAACAAGAGCTACTATTACTCTAGGAGGAAGACATGTAATTTCAATCCTGTGGTTAAATGTAAAATCCAGGAGCAAGTGGGTTTGTCAAATTTAAGCTTTTTCTATCAAAGTCTGTTTTTAGCCTAGTTTGTATTTGGGTAGTTTCAGCAACTCTCCATTAACATATTGATTTGAAGAATTACCCAAGGTGAACATAAATATAGTTTGATGTTTTGCATGGTTAATATATGTGAACCTTATTTTATGAACTGCTGTATTTTACGCCAGTAACTGGCAATGTTTCTCTGCATCTGAAATGTTTGAAAAACTTCACAAGTGAATTCCTAGGTGGAAGACAATGACTTTTTTAAACAAGCAGTAAAAGTTCAGCTGCTGACACACTCTTCTGTACACATAAACATAGAGGTCAGTGTTTCAAGTAAACTTTTCCTTTTCGTTTAGCTTGTGTCAGAGTATAATTTTTCCGTATTTTATCTGTCTCTGCTGCAGAAAATGAGTATTAAAATGGACAACCCAGTATACCTCAATTCTGAAGAAGGGTAAGCACCCAGGAGTGGAATTAGACAGGCTGTGCTTAGCAGTGGTGAAGCAGCCATTGCTAGTCACGTTTGACTATTTAGCATTCAGACTTGGGCATTTATCCCTAAAATGAAAGAAAACAGTTTATAATTTCTCTCTCCAATAAAAGATGTTGAGTTTTAGAGGGGATTGAAGAGCATGGACATTCTAAGTCTGACCTTGAGCCACAACAAATGAAACAACTAAAATCTAATACAAACTTCCCCACTGGGTCCTTCTACTTCATATTTAGAAAATACCACAAAATAATAAAATAAAGCCTCAGGCAATGTTAGTGGCTTCTGCAATTTTAGAAAAAATGATATCTATTGTTGATACTTTTGAAAGCTCCACAGTGTCTAATTTTAAAGTTTTCCCAAGTCTCAGTGTGGTGTGTGTAGTCGATATGCGATTGAATCTAAATCAAGACAAAAGGGGAGACATTTTGTGTCTATGGCAGAGTATATGTATATAAACATTTAACACACACAAATCAGAAACGGGCAATAATTAACCATAAGAAAGATGCAGTAAAGCCTAGCTGCATGGTAAATCAATCTGATCGAAAAATGGAGATTAACAATTCAAATTGCCCTGGGTTTGTTCATCCTAATATTTCTATATATTAGACTAAGAATGGATTAAGAGAAAGAACCTATTAATATAACGTGATTTGCTTTCTCTTTCTTTCTTCTCTTATTCTCTTTCTTCCTCCTTTATAGGGTAGACTTTAATTGTTTATAGGCTATTTCACTGTTTTCTAGTAGTTGATGCGTGTAGAATAAAATGCATCATGGAAAAAAACTACAAGAGAAATCACAATTTAATATTTCTGATATTTTTTCAAATATTCTTCTTTATACATACTAAAATCAACCAGGTTGGGTGAGGAGGAATTGTTTTATATGCAATAGTCTGTTGTGTCCTCTGTATCAACTGGGAAAAAATTACCGTGAACGTCTGGACACTGAAGCACCTGGAGTTATAACAGATGTTCTTTGGACAGTTAAAGTACAGGCAGTTGACATATTTAGGGTGATGTGTCACAATGGAAGAAGACAATATGGACTGGTGGCTCTTAGGTTTTAAGTAACTCAAATATGATTGTACAGTTGTAAAGGTTGGAAGGACATGATAACATTTTAAATATTGCTCGTTAGCTCTTCATGAAGGTTAAATAATAAAAACAGAGGTTAACTCGGGTTCAGCTGGTTGCAAAGCAATAAAGTCAACTTCATTACATCTATATCTATAGGTAGATAATATATACCTATATATGTATACCTACTTATTTATCAATACAGCTTTCTAGTGCCAATCTGTCTGAATGGGCTAGGAATGTATATACTATGTCTACTACATGTATATTATATATATTATAATATAGTATGTAAATATACCAGGAATGGGGTAAAAAAAATCATTGGTAAATTTCTGAGGGAATTGCCTTTTCATGTAAATTGACATTATAATTCTAGCATATACTATATAAATATACAAAGAAATAGTATTTAGTGGGCAATCACATTAGTAATGCCTTCCTTGTCAAAGTTTTATCAATTATTTTCCAAAAAGAACAAAAAAAGAGAGAGAAAAGACTGGAGTTGAACAATGTATGACACTCAACGTAAGTATCTCAATTTTAGTATATGTGCTGGCGAAGCAAGCACAACGTAAGTATCTCGAAAATGTGAACATTGTTGAAAGAGCATAAAGAAAATAATTATTTGTGTGATCCTGTCCAGATGATATATACGAGGCATGCCTGCTTTCTGATCATAAAGTAAAGAGTAACAATGCTATTTTCTTCATTTTATGGCAAAAGGTTTGCATGAGGTTTTTGAAAGACAGTTTCATTGGCACACGAAAAATAAGAAAAGAAAAAAAATCATTAATATGAATTTCAGTCTTCTCTATCAGCCCAGCACACATTAGAAATGTATGTGTAGCACTGTAGGTGCAAACTACAATAGGTGGATGGATATTTACCCAAGGAAATTTGAGCCACGGCCTTTCATTTTCAGAGAGCTGCTACCTAATCTCAGTGTAGCATCAGGACAAACGACACCTCATTCCTCTTGCGCCTGCCCTGCGAACCAACCCTTTGTGAACCACCTAAGCGATTAGAATAATGGGCTGGGAAAAAAAGATAAAATACAAATTTCACTCAGATCTGCGTTGAATTACTTCCTCGTGCCCCTGCCTTTATTGAGCGATTTGGAGTTTCATTAGAATTCAGAATTCCTGTGGAAAGAGAAACTACGGTGGCACGGACTTCTCTTTCAAGGGGATTGCAGGCTGACCCATCAAAATGAAAAGGCTCAATGTTGTGCTGACAGGTCCCCAAGCAGCCCTGAGTGACAGCTTCATTTCAGGAGTTCTCAGATGAGGTTTGAATTGAGGTGGGGGGGCGGGGGAGAGGTAGTGCTGGAGATACTTTGTTCCCTAAAAGTGTCAGAGTCAACTCTGCAGCTGACGGACCAGGGGCAGAGGTACAAAAGGGAGCAGCAAGTAGCCTCTGCTTGTCCATCTCCAAATCTATTATTAATGTCTCACGCATATTCACTCCGTACAAGATTTCATTTAAGACTTAGATCTCTTAGCCATGGATTCCTTTTAATTACAGCTGTGAGGAGAAAATAAAAAAAGAGATAAGAAAGAAAGCCCTGTAAAGAGACTACAGCCAAAAGGTACAACACTCTGCCTGGACACTTTTTCCAAAGGATTCATGATTTAAGTAGCGCATTCTCTCAACCAATACTGCTGCAGAAATCTCATCACAATATAAACTACAAAGTCTATCCTTGAAAAAGAAAAATGTAAGCTCTTTCTCTGTTGATATGATCTGATTTGAACCACAGTAATAATGAAAAATAATAATGCATAATGGTTCTTCATAATTGTGCACTCGCTGTCGTGGGATAAATTTTATACATCTTTTCTAGAAATAGGACACATAATAAGATGAAATGGGTATCTATAACTCTGTGGATAGAAAGTGAGCAGATTTTTATATTTCTGAGGCAGTCAATATTCACTGAGTCACTGTTCCCATCTTCCAGGGCTCCAGCCACTAATGAAAGGCAGCTTAGAAGAAGCAGACAATAGGCAAAATTCAGCTGCCCCATACAGCATTTTTCTCATGCGTATTTTCATTTCAAGAATGATACTCTCAAGGATAAGGGAAAATTACAAAATGTATGCAGAGTTTTTCAAAATAATAGTTATAATTTTGAAAACTTTTTAAAAAAAGGATAATAAATAATCTATATGAAATGCAGATGAAGAACTCGCCTTTTCTCCAAATGCATTCATTTATTATATTTATTCTTATATTCTAAGAAGAGTATTTGCTTTATCTCTGAGTTGCACAATAAAACTATAGTAACACGACAGTGTCCTTACGATGTATATGTCATTGTTTTTTAAATGGAACAATGGAGCCCAGAGGGGTATAAATCAATTGACTTGTGAAAGTATAAGTTAGGGATAATCTTAGAAAACTTCATCCTACATATTTTACTTTTACCCAATTTCTTGTTTTCCTTCAATAAATGTGTTTATGCTGCACATTAGAGTTGTCTTCAAAAGAACTTTTCATCAGATTCTATCTTTTCGACAATTTACCATATTCTGTGTGTCCTGTGAAAGTAAGAGAAAAAAGAAATGAATCTTTTCTATGGGGAAGAGAAGATCTTAAAAGCTACATACACTTTTAATCAATTAGGATATTAGGCTTCCTTTGACTTTAAAGAATTTCATTTGTGTGTAATATGCGTGTTAATGAAATGCAGAATATATTTTTTAAGCATTAACAGCATTGAAATTTTTAATCTATGTTTCCAATAAGAGTGAATTCCTGACTATTAATTTTGTCTGGATTCTTTTTTGGGGGAGGTGGTCCTAAAATTTTATAGCCCCAGAGCAAGAATGACGAAATAAATAGTCCAGCAAAGCACAACCAAACGATTTGTAAAATCTATTTGTTTCAAATACATAGGATTTCTGTGTAAAAGGTTAAATAGTTGTATGCTGACTTACCCAGAAAAACAGTTGAGTTTTTCCTCTTCACTTTGCCAGTGAGAGGTAACTAGTAGTTTAATTCTTAAAGGTTACCCACACCTCTACTATAATCTAGCATAAATAGAATCATGTAAACCGTGAAGTTTCTTGCTTTCAGTTTCATCCTGTTGATTCAACAACTATTTATTCAGCACTTACTATAACCATGCTGGAAACCCAAGAGTAAATAGGCTTTGTTACTCAGCAGGGCAACAGTAGAGCCAAATTTTCATGCAAGGTTGCTGTTCTTTGGACTTGTCTGCTTTCTCTTCATATGGGAAGAAGAAATGGAGATATTCCCTAGGAAATGGACATGTTGATACCTTTCCTTATTCCTTAATTAATATTAATCACTCTGGAGGGAAATATTAAGTTTACAGATCCTTATAGTACCATCTTATCCTTTTCAGATGAATCTTTAATATATTGATAAATTTTATTAAAATGAGAATTTTTGTTCTGGAATTATAACAGATAAAGGGAAAACAACAGACTAGAGATAGGGTTCGGGAAGAGGGCAGGAAAGTAAATAGCGGTTCTAGAAGGGATAAAAGAAAAAGGAAACAGCCATGTTGGGAAAGTTTGAATACATGTTGTCTTAAAAAGTAAAACACTACTCGTTGAAAGTCTACTCATGACTGTGCCTTTTCCCTAAAAATTGTATTTGCTGTGAATTAAAACAACACATGAAAATTTATAGGCCCATCATAGTTGTACTGCAAAATCATTCCTAATAGGCTGTGATAGATTCTCAGACTCTTTGTGTGTGTATGTATGTGTGTATATATGTGTTTATATATGTCTCTATATGTGTATCTATATATAAGTGTATGTTTACATGAATGGAATACTATATTACGTATTATACTTTTTCCATTTAGATATACACATATATGTATATATACATAAATGTAGGTATGTATGTATAGATTTTTAGATATTCATGTATACCAACTTTTGTATGGTTGCATATTTCACCATAGGAGTATAGTATAACTTTTTTAATACACATTTTGCTTGTTTCAAAAATTTGATAGTAATAAAGTAGCATGTATCATGCAAAAACATCCTTGCATAGGTCGTTATTCTCTTAAATTTTAGAAGTGGAGTTCTTGGGTCAAACAGCATGATCATCTAAAATATCATTGCATATAGCCAAATTGTCCTCTAGAAAAGTAGGAACAACATACATGTCTATGGACTTTATAAAAGATCCTGGTACTCTATGTCCTTGTCAACATGGCATTATCACTGTTTAAATCTTTACATTCTAACATGTAAACACTTAGACTGCAAGTTTTCCAAAAATTGCCTTTCTTTCCTTATTGGTGAAGGTCAGCAATTTTCACATGCTTATTGGTATTTTAATTATTTATTTTTTGATGCATTGCTGCTCATGTCTTTTATCACCTTCATGTGAAATTTTTGCATGTCTCTTAATTTTATAGCCTTACTTTAATAATTTTCTAAAGCAAGTTGACTTTTTTTGACCAGACAGCCAATGCTCTGGTCTTAATTTCACTGTTGCTTTTTGAAGTGTCTCCTGTGTTTCTATTTAGTTTGATATTTTGTTGCTTTAGCAAATTCTTTTTCATCACAATTTACATGTATGTGTTTGAATAAAAACTCTGTTATAGTTCTTAATGTAGATAAAATATTTCAAGATGTTGTAATTATGGTCTAAAAATAGACACATCGCTGAGTGATTTGTGATTAGTTATATCCATTTGCAGATCCTGGACCCAAATTGCCTATATGATCAATATTTGTTCAGCAAATGGTGAATAAAAATGGAGTGCTGATTGCGTTTTAAAAGATTCCTGGAGAAAGAAATAGGTCATAATTCTAGTGTTCTGAATAATAGTTTTAAAAATGGGACAATTTAGAAGAAATGAAGTTCAAATTTGATGCTCATTCCATAAAGTAAAGGTCTCTAATGCTACAAACTCTGAGAAAAGGGTGGAAAAACCCTACAGCCTAATTGGTTACTTAAAATATTGCTTCAAAAAGAAATCTGTTTAAAATTTTATCTTAGATTTGATGCAGCCTGTGAGAATAAAATTAAAATATCTTAATAATTGGAATTAAAGTCATGAGAAAAAATGATGACAATAAATCACTGAAATGATTTCCAACCATGTTATGACCTTTTACACTAGACACTAATTTTTGAAGACCTTTTGAAAACCGAAACAGAGGATGATTTAAACCATCCACATTCCTCCTGACTTGAGCTTTCACAGACCTGAATGCTGATTGGAAAATGCTGTCATGGTTTCCCAGAAGAAAAAGGGTAATAATGACTATATTAATATGACATTTCAACATGCAATGCAATACAAAACAAGTTTGCTTTTTTTTATTTAAAAAAAAAAAAGAAGAAGAAGAAGAAGAAACAGAAGAAAAAAAAATATATCCCCAAACACCAACTGCACTGGATGCAATTTAAACCCAGTGTGGATTTTATTTGCACCCCATTACTCATAAACACCCAAATGTAACTCTTTTACCAGAGCTCCTTTTGAGTTCAATGTGATAATGAATGTGAAGGGTCTATGTGGGGGGAATTGGGGAGGGGGGCACTTTGTGATTTTGCAGGTTCACACCAGATAGGCATTTTTTATAGCCTGAAAGGGGATGTTTTCTTTTGTTAATGGCTTACAATCAGATGAAAGGACTCATCACTCTATTTTAGTGCTCCACCACATGGCGCGTATCTTTTATAAATTACAGGCTGGCGTTGTGTGCACTTGGGGAGAGAAAGGTTGGTTTTTCTCGCTGTGAGCCATCCTGCCTAATTGTCGTATGCAAATAAAAGCAATTATAAGGCTTTTAGGGTGAAGGGATGACAGCTGAGTTTGGCAGTTGAGAAGGCCTCACCCACCTTGTTGGCATAGCAACAGGGAGGAAAAGGACAAAATGGTGTGTATACACAGGAAATATATATGTTTTGGTTCAGGAATTTTAAAATATATATCAATGTTGAAATGAAAATGTCAATATGTCTAATGAATGCCTTTATTTAAAATATTATTTAAATTAAACTCTATTTATTTCTCGGCCCTTTAAATGATCCTTGTCATCTAACTACCATTTATCTGCTGTCATTTGTGATTTTAGTTGCTACTTTTAAAGTTCTATGCAGATCATAACACACATTCAATAATTAGGGATTATAAGTTCTTGATTTTAACAATCTTTGGAAATACCACTGGGTGAAAGTTTTGTGAAAGGAAATCCCAGTAAAGGAGATGATGTAATGTGGGAAAATGGTGCAAAGTATGCAGCTATCAGTGCATAAAGTTCAATATTAAAAAAAAAATGTTTGTGCTAAAGTGTTAAACAAGTAGAATAAATAGCATGCCACTAGCATACAAAATTAAAATGAGTCACAAATGGATATCTTCTATGGCAATTTATTTCACAATTACTCTTGTGGAAGCTTTCATGAATTAAATATGAGTTCTGTCTTGAAATTAGGTGTTATAAGGCTAAATTACAAGAGGCAGGCAGTAATTGAGGTGGCAGCAACACAGGGTCTGGTGAACTAATCTCTTGCCATGTCACATGGCTCACCTTCAGCCAATGAGATGCCTCCCATAACAAAAACAGAGGCAGCTGAGAAAAATTGATTTCTCATCTGAGCCATATTTGATAGCTTTTGAAATCGAAAATTGAAATTAACTAACCTAAGCCCCGTTGTAACAAAAGAGCAAATTAAATATGCAACATCGTTTCCTATTGGCAGTAAGAGGGCCTGCCAAGGTAAATTTGTAAATAGAGTTTAAGATGCAATTCTGTTCTCTCTCTCTCTCTCTTTCAGTGTAAAAGTATAAGTGTATAGTGGCTTTATAAATTATTTATATAAAAAAAATCATCAGCTGCAAATGGCCACTGTGGTTAAGGACTTCCATGGAGAAAATCATTGCATTAGGAGAGCTCATTGAATGAATCAAAATTAAAAATCATCCTCAATGATTCACAGACATTACTTAAAATAAAAAGTAATATTTTAAACTTCTTCTCTGAACTTTGTTTTTTTTTCTTTCCCCCAAAACTCAAAGAACAAATCTACCATGATTTACTGAAATTAAAAAAGAAAAAACCTGTGGTATAAATTTAACCATCCAACTGTCTTTTAAATAATTATAAAAATTCATTTTGGTTTGCTAACTATTTAAAGCAAACCTATGACTTTATTGTGTTATATGTGATAGTTTTAAGTATGGCATTCTTAAAATTATTTTCCAAATGGATCACAATGATTCAGCAAATATAGCTTATTGATTTAGAATTTATAAATTTACTAAATCAGATGAAGGAAATCCATGTCTCAGAAGCTATATCCTCGCTAACCCAGGAACAACAGTTTTTGCTTTATTATTTCACTCCTGCCTTTGCAATAGGTTGCCCACTGTAATGTTTGCATCACCACAGAAAGTGTTTTTGGTCCCGATTTTACATCGCCTGAATTTGTAAGTAGGAAAATTAATTTTATATGTTTGAGAGATGGGTGATTGAAGATAAAAATCATGAAACCACAGTACAATCCTGCCTTCCTTGTTCAGATCTGAACCATGCAGAATTCAATGACAAGTGTAATGGAGGATATTATACTCAGCCTGCCCGTCAGCCAATAGATCTCGTAAAATCATTTTCTGTTCTAATTTATTATTTTTAGTGTCAATCAGACTCCGAGGAGATAAGTAACATCATTAGGTACTAGGATCAACTACTCAGCACTTTTTAAATGCAGTTTAAGTAGTTGTCATTATCTGTACTAGAAGACATAGCCAAGGTTCAAAAAGTTTTTCTTTTGCATAGGAATGTTGTTGGAAGTAAAGCTGTAGGAATATAAAACCTAGAAGCACTCTTTTCATTTCTTTTATAAGAACCAAATCTCAATGAGACAACAGGATGCTACATATCACGTACAAACTGTAGGTAATGTCCCTGAACCTCTAACCAGCACTCCTATTAGAAAGCTATGACGACTGATTTGAATTGCCCTCATTTTCTTTGCCCTGTTCCCTCTCTGTTGGACGTGCTATGGGAGAGAAATGCACCCAAGGTGGGTAACTCCACAGGGAAGGAGAAGAAATCAAAGATGGACTTAATCTAGAAGCAGGAAATTTCCTCTGTGAGTATTTTTCTTCATCCCTGTATGCAACTTTCTAAAAAATGCTTTTTAAAATAATATTTTTATTTGCAATAGATTCTGCTATGAAAAACCATTTTCTACAGATTGATAAATTGCATTATCTATCCAGCCTGGATGCATTCAAAATTCTTTTAACCACATTACTTGGTTGAGTTTCAGAAGTAGCATTAACTAAATAAGAGTAAGTGGTATTGTTTCTATTTTCTGCATAATTAATAGAAACAGTCCAGGAAAATATATGCAAGCCAAATCATGAATTTTAATTGGTTATGTATCCTGTAGTTGGAAATTTAAATTTCTAACTTGAGATAAAGGAACGTGGATTTGAATCCATTTTATTGGTTAAAATTAGAAATCAAAATTTTAAAATGTTCAAGTTTATATCAAATTTTATGCACAGAAGAATATGTATGCAGCTCTTCTTTTATTCAACTGGTGTGATATTCAAAATATTTAACAATTGGTGATTTGGGCACTGATCATTAAGGAGAAAGACCAGCTGTAAATAGCTGGCATGTCTATGGCATTGTGTGTAGACTGAATATCAGCTCTGGACTCAACCAGTATTTAAGCATCTGCTGTGTCAGGATCAATGCTTCCTAATCACTGCCCTTTTCATGTGTTCTTTCTTGTTTATGTCCTTAGCTTTGTAAAACGCTTTGCTGATATCTAGACATATACTACCTTCTGTGCTTTCCCCAGGTCTTCCAAAATAGTAGCCCTGTCAAAAAGATGAAGTACTGCAACAAACCTTTCCTAGTGGGAAGATTTTGGAGCTTTTAAGTGATTATAAAAACATTTTCCTGAAAATTTGGTCTATCATCCATTTCATAGCTTCTACTCTCACCTCCTTGTACCTTGTTTCAACCTCTGTAAATGGGGATTCTAATACGTATGACCTGAAATGGTTTTGGATATTGAAGGAAGTAATGTTCCAAAGCACCTGTACACTGTCTGGATTCTAACAAACTCTCAGTGAAGGGGTTACCCTTACCATTTCAGAAATGTGTATTACAGCTTAAAATGAGGATCCAAGCAGAGAATGGACTGCAGGCACACTTTTGGGGGTATTCTTGCTTAAGAAGGGGAGGACAGTAGTATTTCTTCAGAGCCTATTTATTATGTGCATTCTTTAAGGGAATTTCACAGTGATTTAATGTCTTATTTAATCCTCACAATAACCCTCAGAAACAGACACTATTCTTAAAATGCCCATTTTATAGATTGTTAGGCTAAAACACTCAGAGGGTAAGTAACCAGGACTCTAGCTGACAGCTGTCTAACTCCATCACATTTTCTTTATGATAAAAAGCTATGTCATCTCATTGGTGTCAGGCATTGTGCTAGCATTAAGCTATTCTAATCACATTTATCAAACAACTAGGAGTTCTGTATAATGGACAGCAAGGAGTAATTCTTACCTAATTTTTACAAGTTATCTTTTTAAGACTCTCTATGTCCACATTATCATAACATAGTTGTATAGGCAAACAGTGTGGAAGAAATATGTTTCAGTTAAGTTCTGAAAAAGAGAAGCTATTTAAGGGGAAGATGCCTCTTATATATGACTCCTTTGGATTTCCTTCTGAGCAAGATCAGATTCATGTATGTTAAGGTACTTTAAGATTTGATAAACATGCACTACAGAGTGCCTTGTACATTTAGGATACTCACCAATAAAATATGCTTTTCTTTTTTAGTTAAGATCTTGTATCTGCATGAGTGTCTTTTTTAAAAGTTTTTTTTTTGTTGTTGATTGAATTTATAGTTCAGTGAGCATATTGTACTATCTTCTGCCTTGGTTCTGAAATGGTGAGGATTGAATCTCTTTCTATTCTATTAATCTCCACCTCTCTACACCAAGCATCTCCCAAGGTACTGGGGTTACATCTGAAAAGAAATCTGATATGGTCCCTATTCTCATTGTGTCTCTCTCTACTGATGGATACAGACAAGGAGAACAATTGGAGGCCTTTAAAGTTCTTGAATAGGAGAATGATGTATGGGAATATTCCTTGATTGCTGTATAAGTTAGAGACTGTCAGACCAGAGACAAGGAAAATGGTTAGGAAACTGCAGTAATTCAGATACAGCATGGCAAAGTTCCACTGGGGTAGTTCTGGTGAAAGTGGAGAGGTTTGATAGATATTGAGGATTTGGTGATAAATTGAAGTGTGGGGGGCAAGCATGGTTTAGATAAAGACTGAGAGATAAAGACAAACTCCTGCATAGCAACGACAGAAAAATAACCCAAAAGAAAAATGGGGAAAAGAGAAGAATGAAGGAACTCACAGGAGAGGAAACACGAAGGTCCAAAAAGCGTACGAAGGCACCCTCAACCTCATGTTCACCCAGAGAAATGTAAATTAACTCCAAAATGAGATGCCATTTTGAACCATCAGATGGGCAAATACTAAAAAGTCTGACAATGCCAAGTATCAGCAAAGGGGTAAGGAAACAGTAGCAGGCATTCACATCTGGTGGGAGTGAGAATTTTTATCACTTTGGAGATCAATTTGGCATAATCTAGTAAAGTTGAAAATGTACATGCACTCCGTCCAGAAAGTCCACTTCTAGGTATGTATCCTGGAGAAAATTTTACTCTTGTGCAAAAGGAAATGTGTAAACATATGCCCATTCTAGGATTGAAGAGTGTAGACAACTTGTATGTAAAATTGAATCATAAAATTGCAGACAACTTAAATGTCTTAGTATTGGAAGGGATACTTACATAAAGGATATTCATGTAATGGAATACTACACAGCAACTAAAATTAATGATTCAGATGTTTGTGTTCCAGCATGGATAGTATACAAATAATGTTGAGCTGACAAACAACCAAATGTAATTTTGTTATGTCAGTAAGATACCAGTTGGTTAAAATTCTAGAAGATGATACATTGAGTATGTATTATGTATTGTGTTGACGATGTACTGTGTCATACATGTGTAGTAGAACAGTAGAGGTGTGGGCTGAAAGAGACCAAATTCATGATACTCATACTGGACTCAACCACTATTTATTCAGCATTTGTTACTGGCTGAATCTGGGGAAGGAAGCAGAAAGAGAGGAGAATGTGCTTGGATAAAGGATTAAGGGATGGAGTGAGGTATAAAAGTCTAAAACTGTACTTATCACATTTTTATTTTATTGGGGAAAGAATGCCAAACCTTTATTAATTCTTGGTGGTGGATACAAGAATTTTTGTGCTATTATTCTAATTATATGCATGCTTGAGTATTGTCCATCGATTTAGAGAAGGGTGTGAGTGATGTGAGATTAATTTTGTGGGATTGTTGGGAGAGAAGCCTGATTGAAGCGAAGGGGAGAGAAGAAGAAAAGAAGGGAATTTAGAACTTTAATATATATAGAAAAAATTGGCCGGGCATGGTGGTGCATGCCTGTAGTCCCAGCTACTCGGGAGGCTGAGGCAGTAGGATCGCTTAAGCCCAGGAGTTTGAGGTTGCTGTGAGCTAGGCTGATGCCACAGCACTCACTCTAGCCCGGGCAACAGAGCAAGACTCCATCTCAAAAAAAAAAAAAAAAAAAAGGAGTTCCACTTGCAAAGGGAAGAAAGAGACACTGATATAGTTGAAAGGAGGTGTTTTTTTTTTTTTTAGGAGTTGATACATATTTAAATGCTGATGGGTTGGAGCTAGTTCCTGAAGAGGAAACTAGCTGCTGCTTCTTACTGAGGAGGGCTAAAGCTTGAGCAGGAGGAAGGATATTTCTCCTAGTGGAAAAAGAGAAGGAAGTGCTGTGGACACAAGCACAGTTGGTGGATGGCAGGGTGTCCTGTGAGGCCTCTCACAGTGGTGTTTGAGTCTATATCTTTGCGAAGCGAGTGAGAGGTAGCCGAGTTGAAACCATTAGGAGAAAGCTGGCAATTGCTCTGTGGAAAATGGGAGGGAAACAGGCTGAATAGGAAATAAAGACTGGTTGGCAGAGTGGAGGACCTGGATGGAGAGCTTCAGTTTCTCCTGGCCCCTGCCTCTAACATCATGTGATCTGCTTTAGCACCTCTCAGCTCTGCAGGGTAGACACTGAGCAAGTAAACAGTGGAGTAGAGCCAGGCCCAAGTTTTTCTAGGGAGATGGCATGGAATTGCTGAGGGACACGGCAGTTGAAGGAATGACAAAAGTTGCCTAAGGTAAAGGGAAGTTTCAGCTTGGTGCAGAAGGAAGTGAAGCCAGGAGGACCTGACAGATGGGAGCTAGAATAGAGTCAGGGGAAGGTAGGTCTCATTGAAGCTGAAAAAGTAGTCATAGAATAGTTGAATGGTAGTCACATAACAGATGTTGGAATTTTCATGAGGGTAGGGATGGAGCAGTTCTTAGGATGACATGGTCAGGGGTATGGTAATCAAAGTGGGTGACAGTGATGGATGAAAAGTCATTGGAAATAGATCAAGAAGCTGAGTGTCCAGGAGGCCAGCTGTGTGTCTGTGAAGAGGCTACAAGCACCTGGGTGATGGCATTACTTAGGAGGGGAGGGACTATGAACTAGGGGCTCAGGTCTTGGATGAGTGATGGATAAATATGTGATGGGAGCAGGGGATGCTCCACTCAATCGCCTGAGCCTCAGTGGGTTGGAGGAGAAAGTACCTGGATGTGGTGAGAAGGATCAATGAGTACAGCTTAATTCTGAGGTCCATGGGGGTGGAGGACAGAGCAATGTCCTCAGGAGGAAGTCAACTGTTAGTGGAGACAATAGGATGAAGGAAGAAGCCTCCATTGAGTAGAGGATGACTTGTGGATTCTAGAGCGGGGTCCCAGATGGCACTGTGAAAGTCTTTGGCTAAGGGGTGGAGTGGGCTAGCCCATGAGGCAGAATGAATGACTGTGGCTTCGAGATTCCCATGAGAATTATTTCATGCAGTCTCCTGGCAGAAGGTAATAGGAGAATGGGACCCCTAAAGGAATCTACCAGGCCTGGATGGGTTGCATTTTTGAGGAGGTCCTGGTCCACTGGTGAACAAGAAACTCTCTGGAAGGAGTTGACCATCTAGGGTCTAAACATATCCGGAGTGCTCCAGGGAAAGACTCATGGCTGCTGACTTGTATGCCCCCCGGAGCAGTTGGAGGCTGAGGCATAACCAAATTCAGATTATGCAAGTTGATGGCAGCCTGCATCAGTTCTGGAAAATCCATGAGGCAAGTTCAGCTTAAGATCCACTCACCGCCTCTACCTTCCCACATGAGCACATATTTAACAAGCAATAGAAACGCTTGGAGTTGATAGTGTTATCCAGAAGTTCGTACCCAGAACCTAGGGATACATTCCAGCAAACAGGTAGCATTTGTATTAATTTTTAAAAGCAAAGATTTTGTTGTTTTTGGTGTTGCTGATCAATTACATATTTGGTGCCTATGTGGGAAGGTGCCATCGCCATGAGCTTAGGTGTAGGGATACATCAGAAGGATGTACCCCAGCCCAGGTGGACAGCCTTGCCCAGCAGTGGTGTGGTGCAGAGCTAGGCAAATGAACATCCTACCTATAATTTTATAACTTGGCAGGTTTGCACATCAGATTTTCTAAAACCAAGTCCCCTCTGAAGGATATTAACAGGCAACAACGAGAATGGTTTCACTTCCTCCTGAGAAGTGCAAGGAAGGTGGGGCTGCTTGAGAGACCTTCACAGTCTTTGTCAATGACATCCCACTTATCCATGGCCCTTTTGCCTGACACGAGGGCTCACGGCGTGAGCCAGCACTGATTGATTTCTGGTTGGCTCTAGTGAATCTAAGCCCTCTAGGTCAGTCTTAAGCATCATAAACTAGTTTTCTTTTCATGAAGATACAGATATTTGACTTTAGTGATAGAGTGTGCTTTTAGAGGAAAGGGACAAAGGAAACTCACTGCTTCCTGTTACTGCGATATCTTCCACAAATGAAATGAAATGAAACAAAATTAAATAACACACACAGTTGTTAGTTGTTAAACTCTGCGGACTCAGTAACGCCTGCATTCCAGGTTCAATTCAATGAAACCACTTCCCTGTGATTGGCTTAGAGATCTCATGTGCATATATGCTTACCTAAGCGGGATGCTGTCGCGGTCTCCATCCAAAAGGAGAAAATAATCAGAATATGCCAGTAATTCCGGGAGGCTTCAAAAATGCTCATGGCCATAAAAATCAGAGTGAAGACAGATCTATACTGAGAAAATTTCTGTAGAACAAATTCTGCAGAGAATATTCAGCCACTGGACAAGGTTGATAACTCTGAGAAGCCTACCGAGGCCCTTAATCTTAAAACTGCCAGTGCAGAAGAAGAAAGCAGCCTCTGTCCACGCTTGAGATCTTTGGAACAGGTTTTTTGGTTTGTTTCTTTTCTTTTCTTTTCTTTCCTTTTCCTTTTAATTCTCAATATATAGACTGTGGGGAAAAAGAGTTTTAAAAATTAGTGGGGCAGGCCCTTCCAAATAAAAAATGTGACTTGATTATCTAAAGCTTTTCTGTGCCTCCAAATATCAGAACACTGAAATTTCTTAGAAGAATGTTAGTTTTGTTAAAAATCTATTTTGATGTATAGGCTTTAAAAAATTACACAGATTTCAACAGAATCTCTAAATGAGATTGCAAATGCCGCAAGAATTGACTTTCTTCTCCGCATTATTCTTTCGGCTACAAAACCAGTGTTATAAGAATCACATACCTACACATTTCAATAGTTAGCAACTTATTCCCCATGAAGAGAAAATGCAGGGAATTGCTCTCAGAAAAAGAGTAGATTGATGAAAATATAAATGGACACCTTTACAGAAGGGCTTTAAAAATAAGGGTTTTGATGTGTTTTATTTCCTCATCCATAGCGGAGGAGAGATTTGCTCACCCCTGAGTTTTTCCAATCTCCAACATTTTACTCAAATACCTCCATCCCTCTGACCTCACCACCCTCTTACAAAACTGCAAAAACCTCACACCATACCCGACACCTACAGTGAAAGTTAGCTGCAGGCTACAGTTATATAATATCACAGAAAAAGATTAAGAATTGCATTATTGTAGTTGCTGGAAGGCTATATTATAGCTATTTCAGAAGAGAGATTTATAGCAGTACTTAATGAACGAAACTAGTTTCGTTATCAGTCAGTAACCATACCCACGTTGTGTATCATCTGGTAAGATTAAGACATTATAATAACCTTACAAAAGGTGAATATTTGGTGGTGGCAAGTCTGGCTAAATGAAATCGCCTTAGCTTGATGCCATAGAATTATTCATTCCATCACAGGTTGTTGGTCAAGTCTGCCCAAAATGTGTCGTATAATTTTCAGGCATTTCGCTTATTAAGGAACATGAAAAGGTCT
Organism: Lemur catta; assembly: GCF_020740605.2. Lineage (NCBI taxonomy): Eukaryota > Metazoa > Chordata > Mammalia > Primates > Lemuridae > Lemur > Lemur catta. The sequence goes on from NC_059136.1 coordinate 13,193,491, forward strand.
AGCTTTAGGACGTAGGTATTATTGGAGTTATCAGTCTCAGCCTACTTAAAAATATCACAGGCCAAAACTCTGAATCACTGTTCTTTTGTAAAATTAACATTTTCAACCTTTCAGCAATTTCACACATTTATTTTTACTGGGAATTATTTTTTCAGAGATGGTTATCTGAAGGGTCATTATGTAAGATAGGCTAGAATCCTGGAAGATTCAGACAGTTAATTCAAATTTTTAAAGAGTTGCTAAGGAAAAAAATCAGTCTGGAGCTAATGAAATATTGTCAACAAATAACCATAGGTTATTTTAAATCCCTTGTCTACCACTGGCTACATGATAAGTTATATATAATATATATTATAATTATGATAAATAATTATTATATATTATATAATGTATATATGCAGATATATACTATATATAATATATCTTTAATTCAGAGGGAATCTTGTCTCACTATTAGCAAATTTCAGCAATAAAGTGTTCTTAGTTATTATTAGTATTTCCCTTTCCACTGACTTTTTCCCAATTATTTATGTTATTCAGCCTTGATATAATCTAGGCTAAAAAGGAGAGGTAGTTTTGTCACAAATTTTAAATGAATATCTGGGAAGGTAAGCAGTGCACTGTTAGCATTTGTGTTTTGGCAACCTGATTGAACATAATCTATTACCATTATGAAAAAAAAAAATCAGGATTCTTAGATTTCCTACAGAGGGAAAAAAACCAGAAAAATATGGCAATGCTTCTTGATCTAAACTGCAGCCTTTGCTATTAGATTCTTATGCAGCTTAAAAATTTAAGAATTGTCATCTTATATTTTGGTCTGGCCACCCCAAACCCGGGCACTGGCATTCTCAGGAGACATATGTTACCCAAAGTTTATTCTGCAAATACCAAGGTTGAAAGCTTAGCTAAGCACCTCCCGAATAGTCTAGTTTTCTTAACTGACTCAGTGTGCATAGGCCACTCATAAGAGTAGTTGTAAGCAATAATGCAAGTTAGGGGCTTGAAAGATGAGGCCCCTTGGCTGCACAGGGTATCAGCAGAGTTTGTTAATGTTTGAAAATCTCACTTCCCTGGTTCAAACATCACTTCCCTGATGCCCAGACTAGATAAATTACTTCTGTTAGACAGTCTCAAAGCTCCTTTCTTCATGGGTTCATAAAGCTTGTAATTATACATCTGCATGATATAAATAATATGATAAAAGTCTCTCCCCACTACATATTCACCATAGTATCCTCAGCATGTGCCGCAGCACCTGCCACATAGTAGGTGCTCAACGAATGCATGTTGTATAAATGAGAGGATCTAACAAACAGTTCACATATTTTCTTGTGTCCAAACAGGATTGTTCAAGGTGGAAAGTGGTAAACTTGTTAGTCGTAGACTAATGGTTCTGTGGAACATGGTTTCAAAGAATTATTTGTAACTTATTTAACTATGACATTGACTTAGATAAAAGAGGAAAGATGCTTCAGGAAAACCCCAAATGTCTTGGAGCAAGATTTGTCTGTTAATGTCAATGAAATGTTTCCATCAAACAATTAACTCTTAGTGTATTTATTTATACGCATGAAGGGACTCAGTCCATGGGATCTGAGAATCCTTTTTGAGCTGGGCAGATAATATATGTGAAATAAAAAGCAGAAGGCTGTTATGTAAATAAAATGGCTCGCTATTAATTCCTTATCAGATATTCCTGTAAAAATTTAAATAACAAAACAGCACGTCTGTCTCACTGTAAAAAAATTCACAGGTAAATTAATTTGAAAAACATGTGACTATTGAATGTTTTTCTCCTTTCCTCAAACATCAATGCAATTCTAATTTAAAATAACCAATTTGCTTATAAAACAAATGTTATATACCATTTAGAAACTGATTTCCTAATAATACCTCTGAGTTTTCCTGTGCTCTGGATATTTAAGTATTTACATATACATTACTAACCTCTATTAATTTTACATTGCAATCAGTGGAGGCCTTAACTTTTATTTTTAGCTGGAGAATTGCTCTTGCCTCAGGATCCATTTTAAGATAAAATTAGTTTTAACCTATTGATTGAAAGGTAGAATTTTAAATCACATTCAAACTTTACATTTTAGGTAATGTTTTACTTAATTCCTTACATATATATATATAGTTAACATGGGATTTTTAGATCTTTCCACTTTTTAGAGTCTTTTAAGCCTTAGCTTAGTTAAATTAAATAAATTTATTTTATTTGTCTACTCAAAACTTAATTAAACATTTGTGGAATTTTATCATAGTTGTATAACATTAGAGGGCCCTAATTAAAAAATATTCAAACTTTTGGACCACGTTTTCACATGGTGGTTGATTTTCTGTTCATTAAAACAGTTCTTTGTTTTCAGAACTGTTGATTAGCAGTCTTGACAGTAAGTTTTGCTATCAACTTTCATATATATCATGCACACAAAAAAATCTCAATATTGTGTTAAAGCTAAAATAAATCCTTAGTAGTTTTTTTCAAAGGTTTAAGACTTAAAGATTCAGATGTAAATAACCTAAGAATATTCTGCTTGTCCATTGTTGAAAGAGTGTTCCATAGGGGATATTGTTAATGTGACTGACAAGTCAATTATATCCCATTCACAAATGTTTTGATGTCTGCAATATTAATAATACTGCATTGCCCATGAGAAGTGCTACCCTAACTACTGGCACGGAATAGTCACAATAAATGGCAGCAAATGTAATTCTAACCTCTGACTCTTTGACAAACAGCATGGGTACTCTCTGCCGCTCTGCCTTTAATTTCAGTGGCATCAAAGGAAAACTCAAGCGCCTCGGAAAATAACTCTAGCCCCATGTCTCTGATAAAATAAAATGCTTACCCACAGACATAAATTACCATGGAAATAAAAAGAGGAGCAAAAAAATTACACAGTTTCCTAATGCTCTTAAATCAAAGTAGCGGAGGGAGCCGAGAGCTGTGACCAGAGCGCATGTATTATGCAGCCGCACTGCTCGGTGAACAATCTTTGATAGCTTTAATCCAACAGGTTGGCTCAGTTGATCATGGAGCAGTGTTATTCATAATTTTCAAGAACAGAGTATTTTAATTGTTATTTCTGTGGATGCCACGTGGAAATTTCTGCTGTGGAGACATTATCAATTGGAATCCAGTCAATATAACCCCTAACTGTGAGTTTAATAGTCACAAAACTATTGACTTTCTGGGGTTCACTGCAGCAGATTAAATGGCAAACAGCTTCCCTCCCCATTTTATAAGCCATGGTTTGCCTGTCTTCTGCACATTGTCCCATTCTCTTTCCTTCTTTCCTAACTCCCTTCCAATCTTCCTTTCCAACTTTCTTCTTAATTATACGGGAAACAATTCTCATTAAACAAACCACACAAACAATACCTATAAAATCAAAGCCCCCTCGACACTCACACCTTTCCCAGAGGTAAGCATTATAAACATTGAGTTTTGCATCTTTGTTACACAAAGTGCAAACACATGCAAGTACACGTACAAAAATAACTTGGTGTGATATGAATCACAAATGGGATTACACGGTACCTATTATTTGCAGTTCTTAAAATTTTATATGACTTGAAGTTTTACATCAGTACATAAAGATTTGCCTAATTCCTTTAACAGGCTTCATAATATTCTGTAGTACAAATGTCATTTTTTTAAATATTCTTTCCTTGATAAAAATATAAACTGTTTCTGATGATTTGCTGTCAGTGATAATCCTGTAATGAGTATCTGTGGGTGGGACTTGTGCACATGCAGGGATTTCTCTAGGGTTTCAGCCAGAAGTGAGATTGCTGAGACAATGAATGTGTGCATTTGCAGTTCTATTGGGTGTTGCCATGTTGCCTTCCAAGGGAGCTGTATTGATTCAAGTTTCACCAGTCTCTGTGAGATTTCTTATTCACTACATGACATCCTTTGCTGATCTTGGGATTGTCAGCTGGGTTGATTTTGCAAATCTGCTGGATGTGAAATGATTTCTCCTTGTGATTTTAATTGCCTATCCCTAATTGCCAACAAAATTGAGACTATCTTCATTTGTGTATTCACTTTCTGTTAATTTTCTGTTTAACCTTTGCCCTTAAAAAAATAGCAGCTTATTTGAGGCATAATACACAAACTCTGAAGTTCACTCCCATAAAGTGTACAATTCAGTGGTTTTTGAATATTTACAAAGTTGTACATTGATCACCCCCAAAAGATGTCTCGTATCTGTTAGCAGTTGCTCCCCATTATCCTTTCCTGGAAACCAGTAATCTACTTTCTGTCTATGGATTTGCCTATTCTGGACACTTCATATAAATGGAATCATACAGCATGTGGCCTTTTGTGTCTGGCTTCTTTCACTTAGCAGAATATTTTCAAAGTTTCCTCTATGTTGTAGCATGTATAGTACTTCATTTCTTTTTATGGCTGAGTAATATTCCATTGCATGGGTGTACCATATTTTGTCTATCCATTTGTAAGTTGGATTTTGGGGTTGTTTTTCCTTTTTGATTATTATGAATAATGCTTTTGAACAAGCTTTTGAATGTACATTTTAAATTCTCTATGCTATATACCTAGGAGTGGAATTGCTGGGCCATATAATAACTATTAATATATTTAATCTTTTGAGGAATTGTTAGATTGTTTTCCATAGTGTCATTTTACAATCCCACCAGCAATGTATAAGGATTCCAATTTCTCCACATCATTAATAATACTTGTTATTATCAATCTGTTTGGTTTTAGCCTTCCTGGTGGGTGTAAAATAGTCACAGTTTGGTCTTGGCTTGGATTTCCCTAATGTATACTGATACTGAGCATCTTTTCATGTGTTTCTTAGCTGTTTGTGTATCTTCATCAGTAAGAAATTTCTATTCAAATCATTTGCCCATTTTTTAACTGGGTCTTTTTATAATAGAGTTGAAAGAGTTTTACATTCTGGATACAGGTGTCATTTTATTTTTTGGATAGTATCCTTTGAATCACAAAAGTTTTAAATTTTGATGGGGTCCCATTGATTTAAAATTTTTGTCACTTTTGCTTTGGTGGTATATGTGACCATTGCATAATCCAAGATCACAAAGATTTTCTCTTTTGTTTAAGTGTTTATGGTTTTAACACTTACATTTCAGTTGCTGATCAATTTTAAGTTAATGTTTCCATATGATGTGAGGTAGGGGTTCAATTTTACTCTTTTGCATGTGAATTATCCAGTTGTCCCAGAGCCTGTTTGTGGAAAGACTATTCTTTCTCTATTGGGTTGTCTTAGCACCCCTGTCAAAAATCAATTGACCATAAATGTAGAGGTACTTTTTCTCTAAAGACTCCATTCTATTCCATTGCTCTATCCGTCTATCCTTATGCCAATACAACACCGTCTTGATTGTTGTAGCTTTGTAGTATGTTTTGAAGTCAGGAAGTAGGAGGCCTCCAAATTTTCTTTTCACTATTGTTTTGGCTAATCGGGGTACCAATTTTTCTATTGGGTAGTTTTTTAATCTTGTTGACCCAGAGGAGTTCTTTTGTATTCTGAATGATAGTTCTTTGTTTGCAGTAGCAAATATTTTCTCTGATTCTGTCATTTGACTTTTAGTATCATTTGTGATATTTCCCACACCAAGTTACACATTTGCTGATGCCAAATATATTCAACTCTACTTTTTTGGCATCTGCATTTTGTATCTTAAACAATTTGAAAATGAAACAAATTCCTTCAAGAGTTTCTCTTGATAATTTAAATTTATTTCCTTAGTTTTTAAATGTATCTGTAACTTGCTTTGAATATTCTGTGTAGTGTTATAGCTTTTTTTTGTTTTTTCTCAATTGAATAATTTTCTCAACAACATTTACTGGATCTTCTCCCATTTCTCCACTATTTCAAAATCACTCCATTGTCACATCTTAAATTCCAACATATACAGTTATATCTATATCTGCATATATCCATATCATCTATCTATTTATCTATCTATATGTATATGTTTGGTTCTGAGTTTTCTATTCTCTCTGGTGATTTACTTATCTAAGGCTAATACACACTCTTAATTATTATGACTGTATAATATATTTTTCTGTTGCCATGGCAATCTCAGTCCTCACTATTGTTCTTTGCCTTTTGTTTTGCTTTTCAAAACTTTCCTGGCTATTATACACTATTTTCCCTTGAGATAAATATTATAATTTATTTGTCAAGTCCCAAAAAAGTCCTACTGCTATCTTGTTTGGGATTTTATTAAATTTGTGAATCACTTGGTAGGAAATTGTCATAATTACAGTCTTCAGCATTACGATCCAGGAGCATAGACTGTCTCCTTATTTACGTTTGTCTTCTTTTATGGCCCCGTATTAACTTTTGTGGATTTCTTCACATAGGTCTTGCAAATTTCTCAGTGTGATCTGCTTCAAATGCACAATTGATTGCCAGTTCTTTAAAAACTGGAACCGATTTTCCACAGATATGGTGTAATAATAGGTGGGGGTTGACCCCAAACACAGCCACATGGGCTATGACTAGTGCAAGAGGCAGACAGTGCAGCTCAGTGGTCAGGGCTGGGCACAAAGGTTAGATGGTCTGGGTTTGAGTCCAAATCTTACTTCTTCCTAGCTGTGCGACTGTGAGCACATTTTCTCTTTGTTCTCTGTGCTCATTTCTCTGTATGTAAGATGGGATGATAATCGTGCCTCCCTGATAGGGTTGCTGTGGGATTTATGCCAGACACACAGGAAGCATCCAGTAAACATTAGCTATTATTATGAATTTCTGCAAGGATCTGGTTTGAGATCCCATATAGGGCTTCTGGTTCAGGTATATGTTGTACTCCCCTCTCAACCTTTAACACTGTGACTGAAGTAAGGTTATAAGCAATGGATTTGGTCTGGTATGTTGCATTAGGCCTCACAGATGCTTCCAGATGGAGGAGGTAAGGAGAAGGGAAAGGAAAAACAGAATGGAATTTAGCAATTTCAACAGGAGAAGCAATATGGATGCTGCCCTTATAGGGCTCTTCAGAGTTTCCCTCAACCAGAGGCTGCCACAGTATCCTCACCAGCCTCCCTGCTCCTGTCTCCCTACAACCGCCCCCCTCTGCAGCGCCCTCAACTGCAGACCTCATCAGTCCAGCACCCTTCGTTAAGCCCTTAATGGTTCTACCATGCCTGAAAACAAGATCCAGGCTCCTACATGCGGTATTTATTTATTTATTTATTTATTTTTGAGACAAGGTCTCTCTCTGTTGTCCAGGCCGGAGTGCACTGTTATGATCATAGCAACCTCAAACTCCTGGGCTAAAGTGGTCCTCCTGCTTCAGCCTCCTGAACTTGCTCAGTTACCAACCTGTGAACCAACCAGGGGCTTTCTAATGTTGTCTAAGGTTTCATCTAACTAAAAAATATTGTCATTTTGCACCTCTTTCCTGCTGAAAGGGCATGGATATATCTGCTGCATTCAGAGCTACTTGTTAAGTCCTTGGTGAAAGAGGTTGGACACAAAAGAAACAAAATATCTGACCCCTACCTTTGTAGAATTTGAAATATATTACAGAATTAAGTGATACATAAACCATTATCTTTAATTTCATGTTTTGGTGTCTTGAGTTGGATAATGAGCCTGTTTGTTCAAAATCCAATTATCCATTCTATTTTCTCACCCTCCGCTACATACGTGAATACATTCATTACCCACTTCCCAAAACCACTCCCCAATACCACGAAACACATAAAGAGAGCTTTGTGAAGAGGTGGTATTTGAAGCAAGGGGAGGGGCAGACTTGAAAGGGACGGCATTATTCCAGGTCTCAGAACCAGTGTGGAGGAAGTGTAAAATCAGGAGTGGGAAAATCAAACACCAAGAAGTTTAGTTTGGGGAGAACAGAGCGGGCATTGAGGGCCAGGGTCTTTAGAAGAGACAGCACGGAGAGGGAGGAGCAGAGACATTTTTCAAACCAGGACTGAGTGGTAGCTATAACAAAAGAGAGACAAAGACTAGAATTAACCTTCAAAATGAGCAAACTAAGATGCAACTTAATAAAGACATTAAAATGACTCAAACACTCCCCTTGTTTTCATCAGTTGAGGATAAAACTGGTTGAGATCTAAATATGTACCTACGCCATGGCCCTGAAGTTAGATATTTGGTACCTGCCCAATTATATCTGCATGGTTGTCAGCTGGGCATCTGTTCTGTCATCAAAGCAATGTGACATTTAAGACACAGAGTCAAACAGATGGCTGTATTTTGCTAAACTGGACTTTAATAAAAAAAAAGTCTAGATTCTTTTGTTGCAGAGGAAAGGGATTATTGTCTTAGAGGATGTTCATCATGGGAGGGAAAAAGATAATGCTAGGTTAAAAAATTGAAGTGAGCAAGAGAACATTGAAATGATTTCACCTCATGAAAGGAAAAAAAATGGAACCTCAGATAATTTGAAATATTCCAAATCTATATGAGAGAAAACTAAAGCCAGGATGCATTTAAAATAAATGAACCTTAGTTGGCCTTATTCAGCACAAAAAAATCCCAAGAAATATGAAATGAATATTTTTTTCCACTAAAAAAGAAGGAAAAATGCAATAAGGTAGGATTAAATACCAAATTATCAGAGGGAGAAGATTACAAAAATTTGAATTTTCCAAACAACCACAGTGTTTTGACCTGAACAACTCCCAAATGACCATGGCGTCCTCATTTTCTACAAGTTGTGCCATCTCCTCCTCTTCATGAGGAATCTGTTAAATGGCCGCTAATTTCGGTTGCACCTCGCTGGGTTTCCAAAGAGAAGTTATCTCATCAGCTCATCAGAAACTACGTCTCAGGTTCGAATGCATCCCTGTTGCAAGCACAACTTCTTACACTTAGTGTTTTTTTAACTCCATTCAAATGGTTTTGAACTCATGATTTTAGAATCCCATTTCCCAAATAATTATCTTTGTAACATTTTAAAAGGGAAAGAATAGAGGACAGGATGTGGATATGGTTCTTTTCCAAAGCTCATTAATTGAATGCAAATAAATTGTAAACTCATTACAATGCAGGGTGCTTTAATTAAAAACGGTACATGTGATATAATAAAAACAACAAGAGAATGAACTTTACTTAGAATTTGATAACCTTTTATAAATAATGGTTCTTAATCAGAAGGAGAAGGGGGCACAAGAGCATCTGACTGTTGTTTGTAAACGCGGACACGTTTTCAGTACAGTAATTGTCTTTGTGAGTAAAGTCACAGAGAGGGAGCTTTGCTCGCTCGCTAAGGCTTGGAATTTATTGACGGCAGGCTGGAGTTATGGGCCACCGTGTAACATTCCAGCACAGTACTACTTGAGATTCTAAGAATCAAATGTCTCCAAAGGGGCTTTCATTAGTTCATTCAGGACCAACTCAATATCTCATGACACAGTCTCAAATAAGGGGTTTTAAGTGTATCTTCTAATAACTACCAGCAAAGGAAAAATCAGTTTGCTTTCTTCCAACTCACAAAAATAGTACTGATTGTCAGATAAATGGAAAAGGAAGTGATCAGTGAATTTGACTTTGACAAATACAAAAGGTTCTTTAACAGCATGTATTAAAATGATTACATGGCACCTTAGATGCGTCTACTTCAATGAAACATATTCCTCACCTGATATTTAAGTCTATTTAGTTATAAAACACACACACACACACACACACACACACACATACACAGACACACAAGTTCTCAGGCCTCTTGTAGCAGGGTAATTAGAAAATCAGTGGAATTATTTTTAAAATATTCTTTTATTATTACAGACATTGCTACTGAGAACAGTTCACGCGTATCCTGGATCTTTCTCTGCATGTATATCTTTCTTAGTAAAATGAGATCATACTATATATGCTGTTTTGCAAACTGCTTTTTGCAGTCAAAGATCAACATGTGTCCATTTCAGTAAATGTTCAGGTAAACTCATGCTCAGGTTGTGCTTGGATTTCATAATTGATCCCAAATATCCTTTACAAGGTATATTGCAGCACTGCACATCGAACTTGGCTATCATGCCCGTGGGTCTCTTTCAATTCAGCATGTTCTATTTCCATGACCACCACTTATTAAAGAGAATGGGCCAGTGTGTTTGCAGAATGTCTCTCTTTTGAATTTGTCTTCTTGTCTCCAATTCCACTCTTTTTGAACCATCATAATGTGATTCTTCTTTTCCTTGCATGGTCAGTTTTTTATGTTTTGGCTATATCTTAATTGCTTAGAAGATAAATTAAAATTTAAATATTAACTACAATAGCTAGTGAAATGGTCAGAAGGCTGACTTAAAGTTCTCACAGCACAGTTGCACCATTCAATTGATACCCCTGTTTGTAGAATCATGAACATTCCCCATTTGAACACACGGATTAAAAAGAGGGCGTATTTCAACATTTTTTTCCCCATCTTTTGCTTTCAATACTGTGTAAATGAATACAAACTTTGGTTCATAATATCCTTTAATGAAAAAAAAAAGAGAGAGAGATTGAAGATTCAATTCTTAGTGGTTTGCTTTGTTTCCAAATAGTGCTTCTGATAAGGGGGTAGCATGAATATATGCTAATCTGTTATAATAATTTGGGATCACTTTCACTGTCCTCATTCTTGTAGAAAGTTATGAGTTGCTCTTCTGTATTATACCTCTGATAATCATTCCAAAGCGATGATGAAAACAGGTTAGTAATCCAGATGTCAATCATTTTCTTAATCTCTCTGATTTCCCATATTTACTTAGTCATGTAATTTCACATACATATATAAAAATCAAAGAGGTTTTTTTTCCTGGGGAAAAATTTAATATAATTTCTTATTTTTACCATATTAACTATATACCTTGTAATGGTAATTAAATAAGAGTGTCAATTCTATTACAAAATTATGTAATTTTTAAAAACTAACAAGAAGTCTCTATATCACTGTTATTGTTTATAATTCATTTATTCAAATGAATGTATTACTACTCTCTGGAATTGGATACTTAGAATTATTATGATAAAGTAGTAACATTTAAAAATAGAAAATATTTACAGAGTGCTAGCTATGGGCTAGGCACTGGAATAACTACTATATAAAGATTATTTTTATTTAAACCTCATAAAAATCCCTGAGGGATAGATATTATTATTATATTCATTTTACATCCGATACAAAACATAGAAAAACTAAATTGTGTTCTTTGAGGGGGAAGGCATTTAAAAATGTACATTTGTTAAAGAACCAAAAGTCAAAACATACTTAGTGATTTACGTTTTTCAGCTGTGGGTACTTTAGAATAGCATTTTGAGATATTGTTTACAGTAGTTGTCTGTCATATGCCTGGATGGAAGATACCTACCTAAGGCAGTGGCATTTCATTCTCCAAACAGAAGGAGCTGGGAAATCAATAAAATGTGAGCACTGCCAAACTTAGCCTCCATGAACACGAGGATGGTATGGTTCTAGCCTGTCATTGACAATACTGTATACGAGGCAATTTAGATTAGTGGGCCTTTTGAGAGTCTCCATAATAGATATCAGTTCAAATGACCACCCCCCCCCATTTTTGTTTGTATTCATGCTATTGGGTATTTGCAATAATTTTATTTATCAGCCTATGCTAATGCTGATGGGGTTAGTCACATAACAGGGAGATTTGTTTTGAAAATATACATAGAAAAAGAAGCATATAAATAACATCTTATTAAAGACTTTTGGTTTGATGTTCTGTTTTCTTTTGGAATGAAAAGTAATAATTTTTTCTATATAAATATCTTATGGGAAGTCTAATCATCATGTATCCAGAAATAAGTAATCTGACTAGATGAATGAATCTTAGATGTGTACTTTTAGAGATCACTATAATCCTTCAAAAATGTTAAGGTTTAAGGAAATTAAAAACTAAAATATAAGGATGCTTTAAAAAGCAGAGAGTTCAGAAAATAAATATTATATTTAATTCCTAAAATAAAAGATTCTTAGATTATACTCATTGCCATTGTATGTCATGACTCAGATAACTGATTAGTTATACCTCCAGATGAATACTAGGTGTAATCTGGAAAGGAAAAAAAAAAAGGTGACATGTTATTTCCAGAACTTGGACTTGATAATGTGTTAAAAAAGATATCCAAAGCCAAGAACATTCACTAAAACTCAAATATCTAAAGTAATATTGAACATATTATTTAACACGATGACAACAATAGTTGCTATTAATTGGGCACTCACTTTAGGCTAAGCACTTTACCTGAGTTAATTTAATCCTCACAATGACTAGTATTATTCCCCACTTACAGATGAGGAAACTGAAGTTTAGAGAGATTTAAGTCTTGTCTCCTACCCCAGGTTTCATAATAGGACTGGATATTTCCTGGATTTCAAAGTAGGACTATTATTTAATCCCAGTCTTCTGACCCTTACATTATAGTGCCCCAGTCCCCGTGCTTTTTAAAGTTCAGCTCAATTTAATATAAGAAGTTTGATAAAATGCATTGAATTGTTGAAAGTAATCATAGAGTTTCTACTAAGCACCACCTATTGTGTCAAAAACACAGAGTATAAAGACCATAACTACCATGTTCTACCTTCCCTCTGGAGGTTTCCAGACAAGTAGAGAGATGCAAAGACACTTATTAAAACCAGGTAACTATCTGTATCTGTTAGAACAGTGAATTTCTGATTTTAGTTCCCTTTTGTGGAGAAAGGGTGATGGCAGGAAGGTGCAGAAGTCAGAGGTCTTCTGAGAGCGAAAGTCACAAATTCTTCTTAGGGCAAAAAGTGTCCCTGTCATGTGTATAGCAAAGCTGACAAATGTAAATGAAGAGAAGACAGTGCACAGTCTTCATTTCACATCACTTATTCTTGAGTTTCTACTGTGAATGGATCATTGGATTTGTGATACTCTTTTGTCTCCAAATTTTCTGGATTTTATTTCCTTAGCCATTAAATGGAGTACGCTTTGTTATGCATCAAAATGCACACTCACTGCTCCAGAAGGATGGTCTGCAATTGCACACTTGTCAAAATCCAGAGAAAAGGGTATTCAATGTTATAATCAACACTGAAGACATGAAAAATTATCATTAAACTTTATAATACAATGAAAAAATCATGGGAAGCACTTAATATGTTCAGTGTCTGAAATTATTGCTTAGCTAATATAGAAGTGATATAGAAATGACTTCTTTCTATTAATTGTTTATCTCACCAATTCTCTTCCATTTTAAAAGTATTGGTTGCTATAATTTTTTTCAGGATGATATTTTCTGTACAAATAAAAACGAAGCTCCTCGCAACTTCTCTGTCTATAAAAAATTCCTCATTTCCTTCAATCTAGGAAGGAGACTCTTAATGGAGCCTGGAAAACCGAGTGATTATTTGCCCACAAACCTAAAATGTGAACTTTGGGAATGATCAAGTTAGATAGGTATCTCATGGGAAAACCATCTGCTTCAAACCAGTTTCTTACTAGCCCCATAGTTTACCAGCGGAAATTCTATGCAAATAAAAAAAAATGCTGTGGACTCAAAGAGAGTTGATTAATAAATCCTGGCATCTAGCATGGCACTTAACACATAGTAGGTGTTTACCAAACAGTTTTGTTGTTTTGTTGTTTTTAATGAAAAGATGAATAATTAACATTAAAAAAATCATAGAGTACATATAGTCGCATTTATAGTGAGTCACACATAATACTTTAAAAATGTTCTTATCTGGTGATAATTTACGTGTCAAAAGAGCAGGAGGGCTGCAAAAACAGAAAGTGTTTTACTTCAACTTTCACTAGTTTTTGTAGAGATACGGTCTTGCTGTTGCTCTGGTTGGTCTTGAATTTCTGCCCTCAGGTGATCCTCCCGCCTCGGCCTCCCAGAGTGCTAGGATTACAGGTGAGAGCCACCACATCCATTAGAAATGCATGCATTTCTGATAAAACAAAGAACTCTCGCCACAGGATGCTGGGGGGAGCAACTTAAACTTTCTATATCTGAGTTGTTTTCTGTTATCATGGGGCTAAAAACACTTCCTTTCTCATGAGATTGTTGTCAGAGACAGAAGACATAATACAAGGAAACCACTAACCACTGGTAATCAGTTAACGTTCGTTCCATTATTATAATTAGTCGTCTCTAGTGATGTGGATCTGCTTCCTCCCGCAACTGTTGCCTGCAGTGCACTTTGATGGCTCTCACCCAGCACAGCACCCCTGGTGGTGAGCCCAGCATTATGTTTTAAGTCTTTATGCTATTAATTTTCTCTTCTTCATTATTGAACTCCTTTTTTTTGCTTCTTTTTGCTTTTATTAAAAAGATGATAAAAATGAATAGCACTGTATAATTTACAAGGCACTTACACATACAGTATCTCATTTCATCCTCTCAACAACCCTTGGTACCATTATTCTTGTTTCATAGATGAAAAACTGAAACTGAGTGATAAAGGGAAAAACTGCCCCTAGTAATTCAGGTGGTGGTACTGGACTATTTGGTTTTCCACCAAACCACATTTTACTGCATTTCTATCTTTTACATTTTTTGTATTTGGTTGGTTTTACATGAAAGCATAAATAAGCATGGGATAATTGACATAAAATGGGTAAAAACTGAGTATGGAAAAAGCAGAATGTGCATACACAGTTGGGGTCTACAAAAATAATCTCTAAAACCTAAAGGATTGACTCAGCCTTAAAGTTCAAGAGGGTATTAACAGTCACTCCTTTTGAATCTGTAATCTATGACTCTAGAATCAAAGTTTACCAATGTTCATCCCCCAAGGACACATTTCAACCTTTCTAAGGAAGAGGGGGGTCTTCACATAGGAAGACTATGTGCCCTACTTAGCCCTTGAAAGAGAATAAAAACCAGAACCAAAATGACCGTCCCTTTCTTTCATTTTTCTTCCTGTAATTGATCATATTGGACTAGGAGACATTTTTCAAAATTCCTCTAGCTGGCTAAAATACATGAAGGGTTAACGCATAATGACCAATTCTTTCTTTGTAAGACCAAAAACATTAAAAAAAAAGTAGAGGGCCATTTATCTGTTTTCTTTTTAAAATTTTAAATACTTACTGTATCCAAATCCTCACCGACATTATAAAAGCACTAAAATCAAACAACCATGGTTCATTCCTGGCCTTTGATTTTTATATCCATGCATGTTAAAGAGAGCGAGAGAGAGAGAGAGAGAGAGACAGGGAGAGAGAGATAGAAAACCAAACATGTGTGCTGCCTTTTAATAAAGATCATATTAAAAATTCAATAAATAGCAATATCTCTGATCTCTTAACAAAAGCTTCTGGTGTACAGGAAATTAAATGAAAAAAAAAACCTTGTTAATCCTTTTTGATTTCTGTACATTGTAGCTAGAAGCAGAATTCTTTAACTCACAGATTTCTCTCTCTTTTTTTTCTTTTTAACATTTTTAAAAATCTTTTCTTGCACAAACGTTGTCTGGGCAACACCATAAATGCAGCTTGATTCTTGGAAACATTTAAAAATAAAGAGGGGTGGGATGGGGAGCAAGCAGTTGTGTCATCGTCTCATCCCGGTGGCCTTGCAAGGAGGAATCCACCTCGAACCAGGTGATAACCTGATAGACTTTATCTTGTCTTCTCCCGGCCTCCCTGAAGCCTGCCAACACTTTGGCTGGCTGTTAGGCATTTTAAATATCCCCCCTGAGCCCTAACCTCACCCCCTTTCTCTTCTTGTCAGCTGGAATGTCTCAGAGCTGTCAGAAGCTTGTTGCTTATTGATGTTTCCGTGTGTTTTATGTCTTTTCTGAGATATGACAGGCCCTGACACAGTCCTGATTTCAATCAGGCTGCTGCTGGAGAGGCCTAAGATTTTTAGTTGCACAATCCACGTCTCGAGCATACTTCAGAGGCTCTGTCTAATGAAAATGTTTCAGGAGGCCGAAAGAAAGGCCCTGTGCTCAACAAACAGCAGCTGAGGAATTCACAAGGCTTGAAAAAACACGTGTGTGTGCGCACACACGCACACACACACACATTGCAGATCCCCACCCCCCCCTCCTGCTTTTGTTATAAGAAAAGCAAGAACAGAAAGTGACCTCGTGAGCCAAAGGTTCTGACACTGCATCAAATCCCTTTAGACCTGAACTGACAGGCTGGGCCTGGCTTTAGATTACGTTATCACATCTTAGAGCGAGGCTTGTATGTACCTCAGGACTCCCTACATGTAAAGAGCTGGAGATTTTACCCCGCTGCCTATTAAGTCAAGTTCTGATGTCTTGTCGAGAATGAAAGCCTATCACACACAGAGGGCTGGAAGAAAGCGGGAAGAAAACAACCAGAAATGGAAATAAAATGCGAAGCTGGCGGTGAACTCATTTCTGTTATTTACAAGGCTGGCCACGAGGAGATTAAAAATATTAGCAAATTATTCTTTGTAAATCTTGTGTGATTTTTCTGAACCTTATGCAGACTTCTAATTTTATACCATGTTGATCATATTCAAGTTAGGCAAACGAGAGGCTCTGCATGCCCACAGCCTTTTATTTAGCCAGCGTAAGCACGTCCATTTGAGGACCACCATCAAATTCATTTCCAGAAACCTCAGCAAGAGTGTAGAACACCTAGTTTTGTGTATGTGTCTGGCAAGTTGTGCAGCCTTGGTCTAGGCAAATGACCTCCTTGTGTTCTGTTTCACCAATTTAAAATAAGAATGCTGAAGTCTTTTACTCTTTGGAAAAAGGGAATCTTTTCATGATTGGTCCTTTAAACTTTGCAAGTCAAGCAATTGGCACAAGCTTCTAAAAAGGCAATACGCCTCCACTGATGAGGAACAGATTTTTAAAATTCTCAGTAACTAGTGTTCTCCTTTGCTCCATGACAATGCACTCCTCATTGGCCTGCGGTTAGTATTTTGTATTTTGTGATATAATTAGAAATTTCTAGGGGGAAAAAGAAAATATTATATTGAGAGCATCCAGAATAAAAATATTTCTTGAAGGATGATCTAATGCAAAACAGGCATTAATCCAAAAAGTCTCAAAAAAAAAAAAAAACCCTCCAAAATAATCTTGACTGGTTTTCTTTGTTGAGAAAATGGGGAATAAGTGAAAAAATGCAAGCTTGAGGGCACAGTCTCCCGAAAGTCAGTCATTGGACTGTGCGTGGTTCCCAGCCTGATTTCTTTGTGCAAAATGTTAAAAAGTGAGATTTGGTATTAGAATCTAGATTTTTGGCTCCTTTGGAAAAATCAGCCAGTCGGACGTGGTAACAATCAGCTGGCACTAAGCCCCAGCAACCCTGATTACGTGGGCCCTGAGTTCCCCATGGGCCACAGCTGACCAGCTCTTTTCATCTTCTCTGGACTTAGACTCTGGCCCCTGTAGCATCTGATTTACAAACCCTGATTCAGAGTCAGACAGCCTCCTCTTTGGATTTCAACTCTGCCACCTACTCGTTGTGTAACTTCAGACGATTTACTTAACACTTCTTAGTTTTGCTAGTTGCAGAATGCAAACAATAAGTCCTGCCTTAAATATTACTTGTGTGACTAGCTGACATTACAAATGCAAAGTGCCTGGCTTGATAAAAAACTCTCAAGTAATGTTAGTTCCATGTTTCATCCCCACTTTGTAGAATGTAGACATGTGACCACCCTGTGTTTGTTCTGTTTCCCAGTCAGGTTCTTTACTATGCTATCTAAGTTAGAGCTTTAGTATTTTTAGTTAAAAAAAAAAAAAAAAAGATCCTCTGCCTCTAAGCCACACTGAGTGAAAATTACCTCGAAAAAAAAGTGTTCCTCTACTTCTATTCCATTTTTAAAGTGTTATGATATTTTTAACAATATTAATATAATAACAGTAGCATGTGTTTATTGGGTTAGTCTGTATTTTATGACTTAGTATCGAATTTATGGCTTGTTTCTACCAGTACTGTCACTATTAATTTTTGTTCCCATTTTTTTCATCAGCTGCAACATTGTCATAGGACTATTGCCTGTCTGTGATAAGCAGCCTCTGCTATTATTATTTCAGGTCTGCTTATCAACAGTCAACACATCTCCCCAAATTATTTTTTTGTAGAAAAACTATGTTATCAATTTAACCCCTTGGTCACCAAAGAGCCCTCCTTCCTTCCAGCCACTCCTAAGAATTCTGGCATGATGTGCTGTGAAGTTAGAGAATTAGGAAAGCAGTCAGAAGGAGAACTGTCACTGTGAAAATACCTCAGGGAGCAGAGCATGCCTTCACAGTATGACTTTAAGATATAAATTTATATTGGTCCTGACTTATGACCCAGCCCAGGCAAACGGGCCCAGGAGCCAGGGTGGCTACTGACCCTTGGAAGGGCTGGTTGAGAAAGAAATCCAGGCTGGGAACTCCCAGAGATCACGGGCCTGCCAGGCTCTGTGAAAATGACTGCCAATTTGGCCTAGTCTCAGCTGACTGCATGCCCAGGAGGGAGGGAATGGCAGTAATAAAGCAGTTTAGTGGAGAAAGATATTGCTTCAAGCTCCCAAAGCTTCCAGTCTATTTTATGACAACATTATTCACTCATACATCCACACAGATACACACACACACACACACACACACACAGACACACGAGAGCTCACATGATAATCAGGATATATACAGTCTTTTGAGCAGAGACTGATTTATGCCAAAATCGTTATAGTTTAAAGTTTAAAGCCATGTTTCAAATTATCCCAGGAGTGGTAAAATACTTTAGATTTTTCTGTCTATAATTAAGTAGTGGGAAAATGCTGGTGGTATAACACCAACAGGCTAGATTTGGCCTGAGAACTGGGGTTCTGTTGGCAGCCCCACGACTGATGTCCTGGGAAGTTCTCCATATGCTATTTTATCCTTTAATTGGGAGGAGCATTTGATAGGTGAAGATTCTCTGAAGATTAGAATTCTAAGAACCCTCTGCAACTTTTCAGAGAATATGCTACTCACATAGTACAAGTTATATATACAATGTTAAAAAATATAACATAGTGTATACAACTATTATATCAAGCTGGTATCTTAAAATTAATTATACACTACTAAAATTTTGTCAATTTCAAATATTTATGCTTTTTTAAAATAAAACACAAGACCACAGAATTGAAAATTCATAGGAGACAAAGCATTTAATAGCTAGGAAAATTTTTATGGTATCCCTCTATTTTGAGGAGCAAATATGAAAGTCACATTTCAGCATTATAGTGAGAAAGATGCTATACTTTACAATGACCGTGAAGAACTGAAATTTACTTGCTGCATTAGGACCAAAAATTGTTTGTGCAATTCTCACAACCACCTGGAGAGGTAGAAGAATCATTGCTTCCACTTTACAGAAGTGAATACTGAGGTTAGAGAAGTTAAACAGCATGCCCGAGGCCATGCAGCTAACACAAAGTTTTAATCGTTTTAATTCAGACTTTCAGATGCTCTGTCTCTAATTTTATTAAGCTTTATATAAGCAAACTTCCATTGTATAAATAAATGTCTGTGTAAATAAACTTCCTAAATGCTGAGGCCATTTATAGCAGGATTTTGCTATGTAATCATCCTGAGATATGTTGCATATTTTAGACACATTTCCAGTTGAAGTACAATTTTTAAAAAAATAAAAATAAGGATGCCACATAGCAATATATAATCAACAATAATACATTTTGTAGTAAGGATGTCCCTGCAGCATGGGTTGGGTTGTGGTCTCTGAGACACAGGTAGGGAAAGTAAAACTATTTCCAATTCATCTTGTGAATGGAATTATTTCTCTTCACACTTGCTATAAACTGAGATTCGAATTTAAAGATTCAGTATAGAAAATTTTAAAGGAGACAATCCAGTCTTTACTCTCTTGTGAAAATAATAGCATCTACAATTGACTAATTACAGGGAGAATTGGGCATTCCATGAAGATTAAGGGCAAGCAGCTAATTACACCCACAAGTGGCTAACAGCAGCTACAATTAGCTGTTTATAGGAGCAATTATTGGTGTAGCCAATTTTGTACCCCCAAATAATTACAGGTGCAAAATCTCACATGCCGTTAGAAATACTTTCTTACAAAATGCTGGCCCTGTGTGTGCAGATTTCTTCATTCATTTGCCCAGATGAGGAATAACCAAAGTGGTCCCAAATTTGAGATGCCAAAGTGTTATCAACTTTAAAACTATGTTTCATAAATTTATTTTATGCTTGAAAATATGTAATTAATTTGCTTCATATGTTAATACTTGAAACATTAGAAAATAACAGTAAAGAAAGCTTACAGGTAAAAGGTTCCTTTGTACTTTCTGATGATAATTCACTAATTATTTGGTAGCAAAATATATTTTAAAACATGTTTTGCGGTAATATCAAACCACAACATATACGCAAATTGTCTATAGTATCAAGTTCTGGGTAAATTCCTTGTTCTTGAAGTCAGCGTTTATTCACATAATTAATATATATTTCTGGAATTACTACTATATTCCAAGATTTCAGTTTGGATGTGCAGACTTAAAAGGAAAGGCACCCATGGGTGATTCTTAACTTTTCCAACTTCTTGAAATTCATTCCCTACTCTGGAAAGGTTGGAAATATGCACATAATCAGAGTTAATTTTTTGGTTGAGAATTGAAACCAATGGAATATTGTCTTAATATATCTCCCCCAAATAAACAGATGCATACCTCTGTTCTCAAGCGGACAACAAACTACAACCAAACAATAAACAGCCACACTTGAATTTCAAAAAAGTTTCTATTTGGCTGTAAATGATATAATAATATGAAAAGAAAAAAAGCTCAATGGCTATATTTGTATTTTTCTCTTTTCATATTCAGGAGTTTTTCACTTAAAGAAAGTAGTTCTGGTTATCATATGTTATCCTGTGGACCATTTCAATAATTATTTCCTTGAAACCACAGTACAGGCTTAAAACAATTCCTTCTTGGTTCAATCATGAGGCATTTATTTTAAAGCTATGCCATCTGATTTTGAAAAGCCAAACTTGGAAGGCAAGCATGAGACTCAATGAGATTGCAATCTTTTCATGACTGTGTATTTCCAGAAATGAATCAAATTCATGAAAAAAGTCCAAATCTTCCTGGTTGAATCATATAGAGAAACTACTGCTTGATCATCAATTTAATCAGGGTTATTCACAAGTAGAGAAGTGCATTTATGGTGGGAAAACAGAATACTTGGGCTGGATGGTAGCCCTGTTGCTCCAGAGCTTTCCAGTCCTGACTGTGCTTCTATTTTATCTCTGTGAACTCAGGCAAGGTGTTTCCATCCAGGAGCAGCAAAATCTTTTTCTGGAGGGAACAGAGAGACCTGGGTTTGAATCCCAGCACCACCCTTTACTATACTAGTTTGGTGAATTGATGTAAGTTCCTCCACCTCTTGGAGACTCAGTCTTTTCATTCATGAAAACCCATAAAATAGGATTAACATATTGATGGGGTTGCTCTTAGGACTGAAGTATCCAGTAGGCTACTCAGTGGGGTATACAGTTTGGTGTCCAGTAGGGACCTTGGCATCTGCTGCCATTAAATGAGAGGGAGAGACTTCATAATCTCTAACCTTAAAAGAAGAGAGAGAAACCAATATATACCCTAAAGTACACCTTGTCTCACGTTTTCTGTTTATAAAATGTGATGCATTACAGTTAACCCTACTTGGATCACAAGTAGCCTTTTCAAGGTTCGCTTGCTTGTTTATTACATCCTTCCTTCAATGAATATTTATTGAGTAGCTACTACACCTGGTAGTACTGTGCCAGGGATTGAGGATAAGACAGTGGATGGAACACATGAGGTCCTTCTTTTAATTACTCTTGTCGTTGTTTGGAGGGGACACTAATGATAAATGAATGATCAAACACATAGACCAGACAATGGCAGATGGAGGGAAATGCCATGAAGGGAACAAAAAGGTGATGTTCTGGAAAGGCTGAGAGGGAGGCATGTAGGAGATGATGTCTGAGTTGCAACCTGAGCCCCGGGTGAGGATGAGTCTGAGATGAGTGCTAACTCCATCTGCTGGGGTCAACTTTGTCCATGCCCACCCTCGGTGGAACTGGAAACTGCCTCCCTCCAGGGTCCCACACCTGACCAGAGCACCTGTTGACACGAGTTGCCAGTGTGTGTGCATCACTTATACACCTACCTCAAAGGAAACTAGAACCCACCTGCTGGAAGAGTGAGCTTTGGTTTTGGAGAGGCACAAAAGATTTAACCATCTCTTTTACTTTTAGTTTGCAAACATCTGGGGAGTTTTCTTCCTCTGCTCTGTTCAGAATATCATACTAAACAAAGTAAAAGATTTTGAGAACTGCCAAACAAAATTGGTTGCAATTTTATCTCAAGGGAGAAAATAAAAAGAAGAACCCCCTGTTAAGACTGGGGTTCCACTGGGAGTCAATGTAGGCCTTGACTTGGAGTTGAAGGCCTGGTTTTATTTTTCTTTGTGGCCTGTGTTCTCCAGGATGCACACGAATATGCTGGGGCGGTTTATTAGACTTTTAAAAAAAATCCTCACCCCTTCAAATTGTAACTATGCCTGAACGGGAAGAGAGAAGGCATCAAGCCGTGTTTATCAAGAGTCTTGCTTGCACGTCCAGGTAGTGCAATTATGTCTGGTTGCTTTTGTTGGAGTTTTTGTGGTGGTCCTATATCCCCTGCTAAAACCCCCCTTTCAGTCTGCTGCTTAGCAATTAATTCAGACAACTAGTGGCAAACTCTACTATAGAAAACGTCTGAGGAATACTTTCTAAATGACCATCGTTGTGGTCCCCTCCCTCACTTGCTCAATTCTGTGATAATGGCGGGTGGCCAGGGGCGGTGGGGGAGTCTCTGTTAAGAAAGAAGGAGGATATGACTTCCGCTGAACTTAACTGAGACTCTGCTTAGGCATTTTACCCACCTAAATATTCAAACTAAACCTGTGGGTTCTTATGTTTTAATATGATGCCTGAAATGAACGCCACTCAAGTAAAAGTGCAGTTGATTGTCATAGCTCAGAATTACCTCTTACCTACTATGTTACTGTCTACTCTTTTGTTAGTGGACCCTCACTCTGACGCTTCAGTATGACACAGAATTTGATATGAAGTTTTGCTTTTAGTCTCATTCAGGCGTTTAGCTATGTTTAGCTATTGAGGTGCCTTCCAAAGGACACCATCTATCTCAATGGTGTTCTTCTCTGCCAGGAGAACCTTTAGCTTGACTTTGCTGGACACGGTCGCCAGTGGCCACCGTGGCTGCCCTAGAATCACCCTAAATCAGAGAGTTTTAAATGACCTGGTCAGCCTGATGGGATTCTGATTTTATGTTCTGAGGTGGGGCTAAAAATATTTACAATTTTAAAAAAGCATCCCAGATTATTCCAGTATGCATTAAGTTGACGCTCTCTGCATGAAGACTTTTTAAAAATCAGCTTTAACAGGGATTATTCATTCCTCTTATTCTCCAATGTCAGTGACTTAAAATGGCATATTTTATCAGTCACTGTAGATGAGAGATAGAAAAGGGCCTCTTACCTAATAAATTATTGCATCAGGCACACCACGTACAAACATTGGTAAAAACAATACCTTCCAGACACAGTAAGTTGCTAATCCTACTTGCTTCAAATACTTTTCTTCCCATATATCAGCCAAGTCTCTCATTTTAGCAGGACTTTTGGGACTTAAAGGTAGTGACCTCTCAGATATGTCACTGAGAAATGATCATTTGCTGTGTGCATTTCAGAGGGTTTCTAGGATTGTAAACAGTTTACCTGGAGGTGTTGCAGAGAACACCGTATGTGACTGTCAGGCAGGTGACTATCCCTCCGACACAGACACCATGCTCTTCTGCATGTTCACGAACAGCCGAACCCCAGGTAGGTGTGTCTGTGGTTGTTTATCTCAGGTAGCAAATAGAGGACAGCATGTGTTTTAATCATCTGTCTAGGAAAACTTGGAATTAAATTCAAATCCTACTTAAATATCATATCACTATTTTTACTTGAAGACCTGGTGAGTCTTTTTCAATTCTTCGGAAAATGAATTTAGGTGTGTGAAAAGAGAT
Source organism: Lemur catta (assembly GCF_020740605.2). NCBI lineage: Eukaryota > Metazoa > Chordata > Mammalia > Primates > Lemuridae > Lemur > Lemur catta. The sequence continues at coordinate 13,217,493 of NC_059136.1, forward strand.
AAGCCACAGCGTGTGAACTTTTCTGCTTGACCACCGAGGGGACATACTAAAGATAATTGGCTATCGCAGGGCAAATTTCCCACCACAACCTTCTGCAGAAGTGTTCAGAGTTCCACCGAAGAGCCAATGGATGGCATGAAATCCAATTGCGATGGAAGTCTGTCCTTTGCCTCTCAATTAAGAGAAGACAACTTGGTCCACTGAAGTAAAAACTTTGAGTTTTAGACACATAGTTTATTTGCAACTCAGACAAACTGCCAAACACCATTTATTACTATTGAAGTAGAGTCTCTAGTTTAGAGGGGCCCCTTTGGTGGTTCCCTGTGATATTCCAGCTTCCTTCCCCTAGGGCAGTGTTCTTTATGTTGGGTCCTTGGTTCACCTTATCTGGGGCACTTTTAAACACAGATTCCTTAAATATATTGGCTAAAGCTCTCTAGAGTGGGGTCTGGAAATCTGTATCCTTAACAGGCCTCTCTGGTAAAACTTATGCAGACTAAAGAGAGAGAAGCATCACTTTAGGTGGTTCAGAGACCACAGGAAGTATTAACATAAAACCAAAGGGGATGGGAATTGGATTGGGGGCAAACCACACCCAGGGAAGTTGCTAAGACCCTTTCCATCTTAAGTGGTCTGCGAATTTTACTCAATAAACATAAATAAAGAGGTATGGTAACATCTCTGCCTGTAAAAATGGACAAATAGTAAGTAGACCATGGTTTCTCATTCTATCCTCCTTTCTTAAGTTAGTCTGATCAGGATTGCATGATTAGTCTCTGAGGAGCTTGGGTACCGCGTGCCTTGTGTTGAGGTCCACTATTGATCCTTCATTTTGTTGGTCAAAACTGCATTTCTCTAGGAGCAGTTGGGCTTTTCAAAATGAGTAAAAGCTTATGAAAAAAAGTGCCCGATCTATAAACCCCACATACATGACAAAGATCCACAAAGCTCTGGAATATGAGGAAGGACTTTACAAAAAATCCCTAACCTGCATCTCAGTCTACACTTGGCTTTGGATGGTGGGGCATGCATTTAAAACCTATCTTCCTTCTCACCTCTTCTTCTCCCCAGATTTTATACTGTGGCTGGTTGAGCTACACTTGGAAACTGAACATTCAGATTATATGAAAACTCAGAATCGCAGAAAAGAAAAAGAGGGCAAAGAAAAAAGTCAGGAAAGAAGTCTTGAACTGGCAACCCACAGAGTGTTTTCATTACTAGGAAATGCCACATAAAAATCTGGATTTCTAGATTTTCTTGAAAAAGTGAAAAATGTGGCTGCCCTAGGACTGCTCTTGTGTGGCAAAGACTGGTGGGAGATGGGCTGACTTGGGAACTGTCCAACTTGTCATTCTCACCTTTGGACTCATCGTTATGGGCCAAGCCCTCTCTAACAACTTCTGTCACCTGCTAGTTCCTCTTGTCATGTTTTTTTAACTCCCTAGTTTAGTGCAGTTGACTCCTACAAATTGTTCCTTCTCCACTACAAAAATGTAGAAGGTTTTTCCTTTGATTTTTGAAATTTTAACTACCACTCACATATTAGGATAAATAAGCCTCACCAGTTTGCTTTTTTCATAACATTTGAGTTTTGAAAGAATGATTACTTTGACTGGGAGTGAGGACCAAGGGAAACTTGAGAAAGGCTTGAATAGGGAGAGTATAAGGAAGACTTAGAGCAGCTTCAGGAGGTGACAGGGTGCATGGGATGGGGACAAGCGTCTGGAGAAGGGTGTGGAGATGGTTTAGTTTTATGCAGCAACTTGACCAGGCATCCAGTTGTTTGGTCAAATATTAGTCTAGGTGTTGCTGTGAAGGTATGTTTTAGATGTGATTAAAATCTACAGTTGACTTTAAGTTCAGGAGACTGCCCTTGATCATGTGAGTGGGCTCCTCCAATCAGTTAAGGTCCAAGAGCAAGGCCTGAGGTTTCCCAGAGAAGAAGGGATTCTGACTCTGGGCTGCAATGCACAATCCTGCCTGAGTCTCCAGTTTGCTAGTCTGTCCTACGTATTTCAGACTCAAAATTGCAATATCAACTTGCCTGAGTTCTTACCTTACTGACCTATTCTACACATAGATATGAACAGATGTGGATATTGCACTTGCCAGCCCCTAGACTGACATGAGCCAAATCCTTAAACTAATAAATGCACACACACACACACACACACACACACACACACACACATGCATACATATATCCTGTTGGCTTTGTTTCTCTGGAGAACTCTGACTGATACCGATGTCTACTTCAATATTTATTTTGGAGAAACTTATGACCAAAACCCAGATACCTAGATGTTCTATGTGACCAAACCTCTTAGTTTCATGATTCCATTACTATTCAGCCAAAAGCTTCTTATGGTTTATCCTGAGGTCCCAACACATCCCTCCTAGGAACAACATTACGAATTATAAACAATGATTTTTTAAAACCACCATTTGGAAACAATCTGTACATGAACTGGGAAATGCCAAGAAAAAATGAGATACTGTTCAAAACTAGAACTCTCCAGTCCTTTGAGGTGACTTTCAATGCATGCTTCTCCACACCAGGGATTGTGCATTTTCTCCATGTTCAACATATTTCAGGGAATTATTCCTTCACCACTGACTTCAGTTTTCATGTGTGTCTGCCAGAGGAAAGTCGGCTTTGTTATTTCATATTTACATTTGATTGTTTTTTACTGCTTGAAATTATTTTGTCGAGCTTGAACATCAACTTATTTTTTTAGCTCTGTCACTAAATTATTTTTGTCTGATTCCAAAAAGAAAACTTATCCTTTTATGTGATGATTTCCTGCCCTTGAGGATTTTCAGAAGTAAGTATGAAAGTTGAGAACATACAGGGAGTTCCAAAATTCTCCAAACTCTATGACTAAAAAACCAAAACAAAACAAAAACAAAAAGTTACTGGAGTGTGAGTGAGTAGGCTGATCTGGAGACTATGTCTTTTTTGTTTACCATCGTATCCCAAGTACCATCATGTCATCACTTTACAGTTTACAAAGCACTTTATATTTTACAAGGTAATTTGAATGTCTTTCGTGTACCAGGAAGGGTGTAGGATGCCAGGCACTATGAAATGTGCAAGGGATATAAAGATAATTATGTACTGGTCACTGTGTTTAAGAACACTTTGCTTAACCAGGTATCCACCCATCCAGTCCTCACACAACGTATTTCTGGAGTGCCTGCTTTATGTCAGAGACTTTGCTTGATGTCAGGCATGCAAAAATGAACAAGAATGATATGATCTCTTCCCTCTTGGGTTTGATGACCTAGCAGAGGAGTAAGGCAGTTAAACAAGACATTATAATAAAATAGGGTAAGTGTGATGGCAGAGGAAAGAAGAGAGTTTTAAAGGAGCAGGGAGCATCAGCCCTGAGGCAGGGATCCAGATGTTGGGAGGGGATCCTATCCTTGGAGACTGAGTATGTCTATGCTGAGACCTGAAGTATTTGTAGAGAAAAGTGAGAAGAAATATAAGACTACCCAACAAAATGCAACATTCAAATTTGATCCAAGAAAAGGTAGAAAAGTGATTAAACAGACATGTAAGAACAATTTGGGAAGATAATCAATGATCTACCGGTTTTCAGTAAGTGCCACAACCAAATGGTTTTTTGGCTGAGTGTGATGTAACTTTAAAAAAGTGAATAATCACTTTATTATTTATACCAGTGCTTTTTAACCTTAAATGCACATGCACATCACCTAAGGATCTTGTTCAATTGTAGGTTTGAGTTTAGAAGAACTGGGGAAGCATGGCATATTGCAGTTTTAATAAGCGCTCAGGTGATGTCAATGCTACTGACCTGAAAATCACACTTTGAGGAGCAAAGCTTTGGTCCAATCCAAACCAAAGTTTCTCAGTTCAGGTTATGAAGCTACAATTAATTTCAAAACCTGATAAGACAGTGCAATTTTGCTTAAAATATGAAATAAAAAATATATTAAATTGAATTTGGCAGTATATTATAAAAAAAAACATATCACGACTAACAGAAATTCAGAAAAGATTCAACGTTTGGACTTTTACCAATATAACTAATTATATCAACAAATATAATTAATTTAATCAATAGATGCCAAAAAGGCAATTTCTAAAATTCAGCAGCTATTACTAATAAAATCTTCTCATATAATCTAACTGAATATGATAAAAATACATATCTCATAACCAACATAAGCATCATATTATGTAGTGAAATACTGAAATCATCTATAAAATTGAGATGCACTGTGTAGATTCCCACTATCATTACCATTATTTAACATTCTTTTGGAGGTTTTAGCTAATGCAATAAAGCAAGAAAATAAAATAAGTTAAATGAATTATTGAAAAAGAAGAGATAAAATTATCTTTATTGGCAGAAGAGATGAGTGCATACCTGGTGAATCTAAAAAAAGCCACTAAAATCTAATAGCATTTATAAGATAATATGAATGATTAGAATTAATAACACGAGATGAATATTTATAGCTTCTCAAGTATAGTAACAATCAGCTGAAAGATGTAAGGTAAAAAAATGTATTCAGTATCGTACAAAAGAAAGTAAAATTCTAAAAAAATAAAATTAACAAGGAATCATAGATTTAAGTGAAAAAAATTTCAAAATCCTGTTAAAGGTCAAAAATAAGACATGAGTTACAAAGAATAGTGAGTCATATTTTGACTATATAAATCACAGAATATCAAACTTTCTCAAGTTAATAATTATAATATAATTCTAATTCAAATTCCAATCAGTGTTTTGGGAGGATGGGGAAGGAATGTGACAGAAAAATTTTAAAGTTCACATAGAAGAATAAATATTGTAACCAGCTAAGAAAATGTTCCAAAACAAAGAAAGATGCATGAAAAATAATCTAATTAAACAGCTGATGAATATTTGCATAACCTCAGGGTAGGAAGATGTCCTCTCAAGAGATTTGGGAAACCCAGAAGCTATAAAGGGAAACACACATAGGTTGGGAAGATACATTTGCCATACATATGACAAAAAATTAGCCGACAGAGTACTGCAAATTTGTAAGAGAGATAAACAACTCAATAGAAAAATGGGAAATGGATACTTGCATAGGATTTAAGGAAGAGGAAATCCAGGCAAACAATACATTTAGTAAATGATGCTGAACTTCTCTCAGAGTGAAGGAACTATAAATGAAAATAAGGCACAATGTTTTTACTGGCCAAACAAAAACAGAAACGAAAATAACATAAAAAGCTGTAAAATACAACATTCTCAATGATGTGGGCAAGTGGGAACTCTCATGTACTGCTGATGGGAGTACAGATTACTACAACCTTTTGGGAAGACAATCTGGAAATATCTATTAAATTTAAAAGCACATGTGCCTTTAGACCCAGCAGTCCCATGTTGGGGAATCAATCCTGGAATAAAGACATCAGTGTGTAAGGACTTAAAAGAAAATTTGTAGTAGCATGATTTTCACCTGCAAAGAAATAAGAAAAGGGGAAAAAAAAGAAAAAAAATCTGAATATTTAGTAATAGCAAAATGGTTTAGTAAATGATGGTGCATGTGCAGCATGGAGTATTTTGTAGCATTGAAAAGAATGTGATATATTTTTATCTTTTGATCTAGACAATGTCCATGACATTTTAAAGTGACAAGAGCTAGTTGCAGAATAGCATGAATAATTGGATACCAGATTTAGAAAAAAGGAAGACTTCATATGTGTGTATCTATGTTTGCATGTGTTTGCTATGAGCATGGAGAAAGGTGGATAAATTCAGAGAAGGCTCTTTAGTTCTGATTATCCCAAAGGAGTAAATAATGCAAGGTTTTAGGGGGGCCAGATGGGGTGGTTAACATTTTCTTTAAAATAATAACAATCATTACAACAAATCCCAGCACAAACATAACAGAATGATGAACTGTTAGCTAGGAAGAGGAGGAGGAGGAGGAGGAAGAGGGGAAATGCTCCAGGTAAGGGGAACAGCACAGGAAAGTGCTTAGAGGTAAAAATCAGAACAATTTTGGAACAGGTAGAATATAGAACAGAATGGCACCTTGAACAGCCTTGTGGAGCAGGTCTGTGAGTTCATCTTGGGACCCAAAACCATGACAAGCCATTGATTCCTTTTAAGGGAGGTAGAGGTCTGAGCAGATTTGAATTTTAGAGACGATTGTAACTGTGGATTGAAGATGGCAGAGAGTGAGAGGAGGAGACCAGTGGGTAGGATGCTACAGTTGTTCAGTTACAAATGCTGAAGGCCTGGGCGGGGCGCACTGGGGATGAGGAGGCAGAAAGCACGTGAGGATCACTTTGGAGGCAAAGCCTACAGGCCTTGGTGACCAGCTGGAAGTGGGTGATGAGGGATAGGAGAGAGTAGAAGTGGGACAGGCGGAATGGCTTGTTGTGAATGCACTAGCAAAGGCACGGAAGGAGTGAGCAGGGAGCGTGAGTTGCTGGGAGGATAAGGCGTCCCGTTTGGGCAGGCTCACCCGGCTTCCCCATACACTTCCTTGTTTAGTGCTCTGACTCCTTGGCTTTTGTTCATTGCCTCTCATGGAAGGTGGCGCCTGTAGAGGGGGTGACATTCATTTGGGTGGCTCAATTCCGACGTGGCAGTTTAAAAATCAGTTGCCTTGCCTACAGTCACTCAAGTCTTGGAGATTTGGAGTCCCAAGTGTTGGAGGAAATGCGAGCCACAGGGGCGGGTGATGAGTCTGTTGGCTCTTCCCTGTGACTTGTAGAATGGCAGCACGTCCGTTGTTGGATGCACTTCAACCTTGGGGTGGGTTTCGCAGCAGCTGGAGCGGTTTCAGCTCAGCTAAGGCAGCCCTCCCTCCCACCGCGTTACTTCCAGACAGGAGCGCTGGCTTCGTCTTGCTTGTGCCACAGGGATCCAAGTGAACACTCCCATGACTCAGAGAGGAAACCGGAGTTATCAGTGTCTGCCTAGCAACCGCAAGGTGACACGTGGGGCCTTCTTTTCAACCCATTTCCTCTTGATGAGAGGAAGGGATTCTCCTGCGAGTTATTACCTGAAATAATACCATATGGTAAAATGTAAACAACATCTGCATATTCATGTAATAATTTCATCTGTTTAATTAGTTCCAGCAAAGCAGTTTACCCTCTGAGGCCCTTGCTGTCAACTCAACGCTCATACATCCAGGGCTGGCTGTCGGGCTTGACAGCCTTCTATTGTTCATTCTCCACTTGCACCTCAGCAGTTACTGTAAGTGAATCTTCTCAGGGGTGGGGCGTCTGTCCCCACCGATCCAGATATCGCGGGGGCGGGTTGTGGGGGAGCTGTCAGCTTGGCGTAGGGATACTAAAGACAGACTTGACAGATCAGCTGATGCTGCAGCAAAAAAAAAAAGACAGATGAGATTATTTATTCCTTGTACCTTCCTAATTTGGATGTGAGCTTAGATGAGCTCTCGTGGTAAAGAGGTTTTAATTCTTTGTGCCACGACCCCAGTGGAAAACGACTAAGTCAAACCGACAACACAGCAGAACTGGGGTCCTCATCCCATTTTGCTCCATCTCGGGGCACATTTGTTTAGCTAAACGTGAAGCTAGAGAGAACGCGACAAACATGCCCTGCAGGCTCAGGGAACTGCAGAGACATCTATGAGGTAGGAGGTGAAACATGTGAAAGTGAATCAGGACATGCGCGCGCACACACACACACATACATACTCGCCCCCCCCACAGGCATGTTGGGCTGGCCTTTTGAACTTAAGGAGTTTGTCTCTCCCTTTCCCTCCATAACGGGATAGGAAATGATCTTAAACGTCTTTGAGACCATGCATAGATCTCCTGTAGGTCTTGTTCAAATGCAGATTCCAATTCTACCAGGAAGGGGTTTAATATTCTGCATTTTTAACACGCTCCCAGGTGATGCTGTTGCTGCTGGCCCCTGGAGCACCCTGTGCTCAGCGAGGGTTTAGACACCGTATGTACTTTCTAGATGAGAGGGATGTGACATGTCCGAGGTTAGCAGCTAGCTTATTAAAGGTCAGACCAAGCCTAGCACACTCGCTGTATTTGAAGCCCAGGACTTTTTACTTGTGGCTGCTTGGGTTTTTCATTTGTTTGTTTGTTTTTTATCTCTTACCCTTGCAAAAAACTTGCTGACTTGGTTTTCTGGATGCATATAATTAATATGAATACTAATATACTTCAGCCACTCAATGACTGTGACTGTCAATTTCTTTTTTCTTTTTTTTCTTTCTTTTTTTTTGAGACAGGGTCTTACTCTGTTGCTCGTGCTAGAGTGTGGTGATGTCATTATAGCTCCCTGCAACCTCAAACTCCTGGGCTTAAGTGATCCTCCTGCCTCAGCCTCCCTGGGACTACAAGCATGCACCACTATGCCCAGATAATTTTTGTAGAGACGGGGTCTCGCTACATTGCTCAGGTCAGTCTTGAACTCTTGGGCTCAAGCAATCCTCCCACCTTGGCCTTCAAAAGTGCTGGGATTACAGATATGAGCCACTGTCCCTGGCCAACAATTACTTTTTAATTTCTAAGGTCAGGTTGGCATAAAAAATTGAGGTGATAAATTGGATCGTTGCAGTTGCTCCATCTTCTATAAAGAATTCCAGGATATTTTCATACTTCTAGAGATGTACAGTTCTTTATGTCAGAGAATCTGAAATCAGTTTATAAGCCATATGATCTTGAATCAGAATTGCAAAGAATCTGTTTTTCTTTTCAATCCCAATCAAATTATTTGTCTAGATTTGATGTGAACATGTTTTGTAGTGGAAAAAGAACCAAGTCTTGGGGCATCACTTTTCATTTTGTGACAGTAAGCTGAATGTTATACACGTTTTTTTTAAATATTGACCCAAAATGGTCCCAACATTTGGGTGTGATTCTACTCTCTGGAACCATCAGAAATTCTTGAAATTGGATGTAAAATGGGTGTATTTTATTTTCTGAGGAAAGGTGACCCCTGAAAAGATAAAATCATAGGGCTGGAGTTGAGTAATTTGATTCCTTTGCTCAATATTCACATATTCATCTCTAAAATTATGTTATTTTTATACATCTACACTCTAGCTACGTCATCATGAATCTTGTTGATTTCAACTGAAAACCCCCATTAAATATGGAATATGGCAGGACTTCTCCATTTTTGCTTGTAAGGATTGGGCGTGCCCACCTTCAAACTAACTAGAAGTTGTGACTTAGTTGTCACTTTGCTGTGCATTTTCAGTATTTTTTTTTAATTCTAGGAAGAAATTGTACAACTAATGGAAACATTTTCCCCCCTCAAAGTACAATAAAATCATCTTTTAAGTTTCTCCTTCCATTAAGTGGCTCATATGTGGAGATTTTTATGCAGTTCTAAAGTGATGCCTAAATTAGCGCTCGGAAAAGTCAATTATACTTTTAAAGCTACTGTCTATAATTGTTATGGTCTCTTTCTGCATGTATCCAAATTGTTTCTAATGGGCATTTCAGGGCATGGGGGTTAATGGTATCTTAGCAAGGCAAAAATGCTGGCCAAAGCAGGGTTAATTTATCAAAGTAACTTTGCATGGTGTTGTTTCAAAGCAATTTTACTGTTTTCCAAGTCTACTTAACTCATATCTGGTCTTTTACAGTGTTTTTAAATGAGGAGTATACTACTAAGTTGCTTTATATTAATACAATTGTTTCAGATAATTTGGCTTCAAATCTACTTAGGTTAAAGATTTTGCTTCTACTTTTGAAAATGAAAAGAATCCCTATGAAAGATGACAAGGTATCCAATTAAGCTATTTTTGATATCTTACTCTGTCAGTTCTTTGCTTTTTCTCCTTTCATACTCTTGACAGGGGAAATACCAATGTCCTGATATGCTGGTCTCTGACTAATCCAATGGCGTTTGCCATGGCATTGGTCATGATCAATAACTAATTATTAAACCAGCATTTCTTTCCAGTGCTCCTTGTTAAAAAATTGCTTTTGGCTGGGAGAGAAGGAAAAAGGTCACCACTTTGACATGGTCACGAGTCTTTCAAAATACAGTGGGTCATCCAATTGAACTACTGTCCTAAACTAATTGATATAAATTTGAACAGAAGAATGCTTGTTACTGCAGAATCTCATAATGATACACTTGGCAAGAAAATGTTGAGGAGTAAAAAAAAAAAAAAAGAAATCCTTGTGCCAATTACAAAGCATCTACACACCCTCTAGAATCAGAAATTAGAAAAAAAAAAGAGATGCGGCCAGACACAATTTGATGACACATTCAGACTTACACATGCAATATTGTGAACACCGAGGTAGTCATTCTCTCCTATTATTATAGTTATAAAAAGACAAAGAGTGCTTTGATATATTATTTAACTTCTGTACTGATTATAATTTGCAAAGCCTTTGAGTGACAGCTGTCATTTCATTGTTACCTAAGGCTCTCAGTTTGAGCCAGTTGGATAGAATGTTGTTTTCTGAGTGACACAACTTTGAAAACTGGCACTGTGAAAAAAAAAATCAGCACAAAACAATGCAGACATCAAAAACATAAACTGTTTCTCTCTACCGCGGTCCCTCCTCCCCAGATAGGTGGCAAATGATGAGAGTGAATAACATAGCTTCCTCTGCGAAATCTTTTATGTTTGCTTATTGATTTAAACATAAGATTAGACTAAGACATCCGATACATAGGTTTGTTTTAATGAAAGGTTTAGATTGGGAAGAACTGCTTTAATCGAGCTATACGAAGAGAAATGTATCTACCCCCCTACCATTTCATGGGGAAAAATCTGTCATCCTGGTGACACTTCAGACTGTCCTATGGGAATCATGCTTCTCCTTTTATTGGTGACTTTGTAGGGCCATCAGGCCATGCCTGCCCCTCCTCCAGCTTCAGCAACTCCTACTCCAGGCTGAAGTTCCTGGGAATTTCCTGTTCTTTCAAATGCTCTCCGTCTTGTCCTAATGGAGTCTCCGGAAACTTCACATATACTGGATTTATTTGTCATGTTCTTAAACTGCTTAAAACTCACTGAAATATTTTCCCTCTCCTTCCTTTTTTTTTGCCAGATTTTAAAAACAAATTTTGAAACAATGAAGTAAAAGTAAAATCCCTACTCAACATTGTTTTGCTATTTCTTAGTTGATTCTCTTGAATCTGTGGTACTCTGCAATATGATACAATGCTCAGCACTTTCAAGTATTTTTAATTAAATAAGCTTCATTTTAAAAATGAAAATCAATGTTCATTTAAGTTTCTTTTCTTTGAAGTTCATTCAGATACATGATCGGGTGGGTCATTGATATAGTGTTTGGATATTTGTTCCCTCAACAAACCCCACGTTGAAATTTGATCCCAATATTGCTGGTGGCATTTGGGTCAAGGAGGCAGATCTCTCATGAATAGATTAATACCCCCCTGGTGGGGGCGGTGTTGGCGATGATGAGTGAGTTCTTACTCTATTAGTTCCCAAGAGAGCTGGTTGTTAAAAAGAGCCTGGCACTGCCGCCCCTTGCTTCTCCTCTGGCCATGTGACATGCACATGCCTGCTCCCCTCGGCCTCCTGCCATGAGTGGAAGCAGCCTAAACCCTCAACAGAAACGGACTCTGGGGCCTTGCTTCTTGTACAGTCTGTAGATGAGTCAAATAACTCTTTTCTTCGCACCTAGTCTCAGGTATTCCTTTATGGCAACACAAAACAGACTAAAACAGTTATAGAAAATTAAAGACCATTGAGTTATAATGATTATAACTATAACCATAGCCAACATTGAGTAAGGCGGGAGGCTTGTCCCTTTGCCTAAATTCTTTCATTTTACCTCGAAACAACACCATAGGGGACACAGTTTATTGTAATCTTACAGATAAGGAAATGTAGTTCGTAACTGCCCGAGGCCCCAGAGCTCATAAATGGCAAGATGTGGATTTGAACCCAAAGCTGGGTAAGCCCAGAGCCTGCAGCCCATTGTGACATTTGTGTGACAAGCACCACAAGGAATAAGCCCAGCACCCTAAGGTTTCAGTTACTGAGGGAGTCCAGTTGCAAGTGGACAAATGCTTGTTCAAGCTGGACTCCTGGAGTGGGGGCGGTGGTCACAGGGCCTGTGCAGGACTGAAATTGGCAAATGCAGGGTTCTTTCAACCTCCTTTGGGAATAGAACAGGCCAGATGCCTACAAGAAAGCATTTGTGGGATCACCTTCAAGGAGAAGGATGGGGAACTGGGGTGTAAAATGAGATTTTCTAATATCTTTTGGAGGAATCTTTGAGTCCCCAAGATTGTTGCTTCCAGCTTTCCCTCTTTCCAGCAGAAGGGGCCTTGGACTGAAAATTACTGTCCCATACCACCTGGAATACTCCACTTAGCCAACGCCCTCATACCTAGGAGGGTTAAGTGGACACTGCAGTCATTGACCCATCAAGGAGAATTTACTTTCTTTCCAATCAGTGCAGAGCAAGAGTAAGTTTTGATGCAGCGTATGGGAGAGGGAGTCGGCAGGCCTGGGGGGAGGGACACACGACAGCCACAACAATCACAGGGGCAGAGGAAGCGAGGACAACCCCCCTGCGAAATGGCAAAGGGCCTCAGAGATGGACAGGCTGGTTCCAAATACTACCTTTACCTCATTCCGATTCCACCCTGTCCTTTTCGTTCCTCTCTTCTGAAAGTGGAACCCGAATGGAAGAGCGGCCTGCAATTTTACCCTGAGAGCCTGCAGTGGAGTGTTAAGGGGAAGAGGGTCCCAAGTGATAGGTGAGCCACATGTATTGATGCAAATAAGACCAAACATATCGGTTATAGCACTCTACTTGTAAATAGGTTATAATTTCTTATACAAAAAAGGTCTCAGATGAGATGAAAAGTGAAATCCAACTCTGAGCTATTTACAGGAAGCACACAAACAACATAACAGAAAAGAAAAGGAGGGGAGATCAAAAATATATCTGACAAATACAAAGGAAAGAACAAGGCTTATAATTTTAATATCAAAGTGCAACTCTTGGGAGGGGCTGGGGAGAGAGAAGAGAGAAGGCCATGAAAACAGCAAAAACCACAGTGAAGATAAAATAATATAAACTTTCATAGCAGGATAACATTTTATCGAGGAAAAAAAGACATAAAACCTTTGTAAAATACAAGGAGAAAAAGAATTGTACCGGGAAGCTTTAACCCATCAAGTAGGCAAAAATGGACACAGTTTTCGAAGATCAGAACAATATGGATAAGGTTGTAAATGCAGCCTTTGCACAGTAAAACCTCAATGTTCCCAGATAAAATTTTAAAGCTCATAAGTTCTAATCAATAAATTTAGCCTCACTCCTTAAATTACAGTTAATTGCTGATCAGTCACTCTCGCTAGATGTAACAACTTAGAAAGAAAGATAGGCCATGTTATTTTTATTTCTGTTTTCTTATGGCATTGAGCTCTGAGCTTTGGATGGGAAAAGGAATCAGCAAACATTTTTTAAATAAGAGAAAACTACTGTGAGGCCATTTGTCAGGAATGACAGGTAACTCCTAGAACAAGGTCACACCTTACCCCAGTGATTGAGCTTCACGTCCACGTTCACTGCTACTCTCCTTCCTGTTGCTTCAGTTCAGCTGCATTCTTGCCCATTTCCAGGGTATGGGCTAGTGGGGAATCTCTCTTTCTAGATCCTGTTGTTCTTTCTCTTTCAAAGCTGTTTCCCTTACAGTCTTCAAGTGTCAGTGCCAATATCACCTTTTCTGAGAAGCATTCTCCGTTATTTAAAAAAGTACCAGGGATTTGTTTTTATCTGCTATGGTAGAACACGCAGACACAGAAATGACCATCAAGGAGGAAGAAGTTTTTTTCTACTCACAGATCCCTAGGAACGGGAGGGTTAGCACTCCAGGCAGGGCTGCTGGGGGAGGCACCAGGTTTGGTCAGGAGACAAAGGGAGTGAAGAGAAAACATGGGCAAAACCATTATTGTGGTTTTCACTGGAAAAACAAGGCAATGCGGGGTAATCAGGCTTAGGTTTGGCTAGTTTGAATCATTTCAGGACTCCGGGGAGTGAGGAGTTGTCCGTACCTGGCCCTGGGTGATTAGAGCAGGTGGATAGTGGCCTGAAGTGTAAGAACTGGATAAAGGAGGTAGTTGAGGGCTGTGGGCTTTGGATGGGTTGATTTGCACATGACAGGTGTACTTGCAGGTGAGTCCTTTACTCTCCCTGCAATTTGGCTGCCCTGGGAGGAGCAGTCTCTCCAGGATCCGCAAGGCCCCAGGTGCCAAAATATCAGAAAAGACAGAAAGTAAAAAGTCAGGGCTGATACACCTGTGACAGCCTATCTCATTGTCTTTTTGTCTTCCTAGAGCTTTTCATATGCTATATGATATTAAAAACACTTGTATGTGCTTCTCCAAGATATACCTCCTTCCCCCCACCCCCTTTTTGTAGTTTTTATTCCTATCTGCACATTAGGATTGCCTGGGGAACTTTTACAAAATACCATTGCTGAAGACCCACACAAAGATATTCCTTTTTGATTTCTCTAGAGTGGAAAATGGGTGTTGGTGGTTTTTAATTAGATGACTCTAATGTACTGCCAGAGTTGAGAATCACTGCCCAGCCAATGGAAGTACCACATCTAATGATCTGGAGAAACCAGTTATGGTAATTTCTAAGTGTTGACATTAACTCAGAGACAGGGAAGAAGGGAGTGATTATTTACATAAATGATATGCATTTAAGAGCATTTATTTACTTAGTATTTGAAAATTAAACTTCAGGTGACATTAAAGAAGTATCTATTTTGTATCCAATGCAACACACGACTATATTATCTGCATTTATGAGAGTTAATTTTCTTAATTGAAGGATTTCATGCATTGCAAGCACCTATCAACTTAGAGTTCTAAAAGTTTTCAGAATGCCTGAATCATATAGGAGAACTCAGAAAAACCAGAGAAAAAATGCTAATGAAACGTTAGAGTTCAAATAGACTCGGAGATAGAAATGAAATTCCTAGATGAAAATGGATGAAGAATATTGAAAACAAAAGAAAAAAAAACAATTGGAAATGAGAAGGGGAGGAAAACACTGTTGGAATAATGAAGTGAAAGTACTGGATTCGAATAATGAACAGAGTGAAATCAACGTGAACAAGCAAGACATAGGAAATATGAATTACAGCCAGGAGCACCGCAAGATATTGGGGGCAAGAGTTAAACCTATCAAATAATACACCAACTGCTATTCTGATGGAGAGGTTTCACTCAACCTGCTGCTGGCACCCCCTCTTCCATTATGAGAGCTGCTCACAGCTGAATACAAGCTAAGCAACAAGAAACCCACAGGAAAGTATTGCACAACCTAGAAATAGTGCTTGCTTCACTGGGGCTGAGATTAAGTCACCAGGTAGATCTTGAGCATATGATCACTGTCCTTATTAAATATTGTGTATAAAAATGGGTTGGTTAATTGTGTTTCCAATGAAACATATAAGTCGATAAATTGTATTCGTTAGTATTTTATGAATAACTATTGTTATCTGTTAAAACAGTGCTTGTTATACCAGCTGGAGCTAGTTGGTAATTTATTTATTGGTTTGCTTCCTTATTTTTTGTCTGCTTCTCCTAATAGATTATAAGCTTTCCAAGAGCACAGACCATCTCAATCTTGTTCACAATTCTATCCTTAGTTTCTGTTGTATCATCTGGCATGTGACTGATGCTCAGTAGATGTGGGCTGTAATATGATAATATGGTGTAATGCTCACACCATAAGATGCAACAACAGAAGCATTATAATGCAAGTTGGGAAAGTACAATGAAAAAACGGAGTTGTGATGGAAGACTTGAATTATCCCACCTGGAGACTACGGGAAAGGTGGTATCTGAAATGGGTCTGGGAGATTTTGACAAGCAGCTATTTAAGAGCGAGCACTGAGTTTAACCACCTTGGCCCCAGATACTACCATGGTGTTTTCTGGAACCACATAAACAGCTGCAAATAAGCACCCCTGTCTCTTCAACTTCTGTTTGAATTATCCCCTCTTCCTCTTTGTGTTCTCTGAATCCAGGCAACCAGGAGGATGCCACCGTCTCAGTCCTCTTAGGGGATGGGTACCCATGTTATCTGTGCTCCTCCTTGCTGATTCCAAGGCAATACTTCTACTTTTCCTATCTGTCTTTCAAAATTATTTTTAAGCCTGTCTTAGAGCTACACAGTCCCAAGAATACATCAAGTGGATTGACTACATATTTTTTGTACTTTCTACTCTCTGTTCCATCGTGTCCTAGAACGAGATCCTTCAGGATTCTGTCAGAAAATGGAAAGTAGCTTTATTGTGCACACATATAAGTAGTCCACATTTTGTTACTCTTAGGAATTATCCAGGTTTGCCTCTGGTGCAACAGGTAAAAAGGAACAAACTACTAAATCATGAGTAAGGACAGAAATGACGACGTCCTCAGTAATCTTACCTATTATCAAAGATTTGAAGAGCAATTCTTGACACAGTAAAGAACTTATCCAAGGACACTGTATGACTTCCATAATCGTATTCATTTCTCTTTTCCTAAGAAATTCTAGCTTCAGTTTCTTACAGAAATTAAAAGCGAAACAAACCAAGTAGGTCTAAGCAAGGGTGACAAAGGAAAAGCAGTGTGGCACACTCAATCCAGGTTTAGTAAAACAACATTTTAACACTGCTGTTCTGCATTTTTCCGGCAGCCTAAATATGAAGGTATGAAAAATCTATAGTTAACTGGAAGAAAAAAAAATAAAAAGCTTCTTTTCTTCCCTGAAATTCTTCACACTGTATCTACCAGGACAGTGCAATGAGGGGAGAAAGGTCTCGCTTTTGAATTTACAATATACATTTACAATATACATTGGCTCTTGGAATTACCACTTGGATGTAGGGGGCTCTATCTTGGCCCCCACCAAGTTGTAATTCTTTACCAGTGAACAAAAACTGAAAGTGCAAACAAGTGTGTGTAAACTAGCGTCCGACCACATCGAAATAGAATGGCCTATTGCCATTTCCACTTAAAGGGAGACCTTGTTTTCGGTCTCTGCTACTTGAATTTAGATCTGAAAAGACAGTTCTCAGCTTCTATTTGCCCTTTCTCAATCAATCAAAAAGAGTCATGGAAATAATTATTAGGCTGGATAATTATTTTACAAAATAGAAGGTGCTCTCCTTGTCCATTTACATCTCAGCACCATTCATTACTTCCCTGAATACTAATCATGGTGTTAAGCCTGATGGCTTGTTTTAAGGAAAAGGGTCAACTGAGGAAGACCTAAGGAGGACTCTGAACGTTTGCAATGTAAAAGAAACCTTTCACAGAGTGCTAAATATTAATAATAAATGCAATCCTGGCTTGACAGCACCTTACATTTCAATGTGAGATGGAAAAGAGACTAAGAAGTGACTGTCTACTCCTGAGACTTGCTTGCTAAGGGCTTGCTAAATTAACAGTAAATATTCCAAAGTATCTCTTCAAAGTGGGAATTGTTCTATAGCTGTGGTGTAAGTAGAGAGCGGATCCCATTTTTTAGGATTTGGAAGTTTCTTTTTTTTAATTTCAGAATATAATGGCGGTACAAACATTTGGGTTACATATTAATATATTAACATATATATTAATATATTGTCTTTGCACCACCTGAGTCAGAGCTACAATCATGTCCATCCTCCAGATGGTTTTGGACCTTAGCCATGCATCGCAATTTGCAGCTCTGACCCTTCCCTGGTATTCAGTGTCCACAATTGCCACAGGTGGGAACTTCCTACTCTAGCTCTCTCAGCTTGGGGATCACTGCCTGGCCCTTTCTCTCCCTCCCAGAAGAGGTGGGGATTTAGCCACATGTAATAGACTGGCAAAGAAAACTTTTGTTGGAGAATTGTCAACTTGTACTTTTCTTGCTCACTTATAAGGAAGACAAATCTCTTTCATACAATGATGCAGTTTTAGTATCAAGCCACAGCTAGATGTGTTGATTTAAAATGTTGGAAAAGTCACGAGGTACAGTGCTTCTCCAACTTTTATGTTCCACCTGAGGATTTTGTTAAAATGCAGACTCAGGCGTATTAGGTCTGGGTGGAGCCTGAGATTCTGCCATTTCTAACCAGCTTCCCGGGGAGGCTGATGCTGCAGGTCTTTCAACCACATGTTGAAGAGTGAGGCTCTAGGGCAGAGTTTGTCAGCCTTGGCTGCACACTGGAACCACATGGGAAACTAAAAAAGACTGACACCTGGATCACACACCCTTAGATTCTGATCTAGCTGATCTAGGCTGGGCCTGGGTGTTAGGATTTTGAAATCCTCTTCAGGTGATTCTACTGGGTGGCCAAGGTTGAGAATCACTGGTCCAGAGAGTTGTCCTCATTAATTCACTGAACAATTTGTTGTGCACCTACTGTGCTCCAGGCTCAGTAGTGAGGTGTTAGGGACAAAACAATACACAAGGAAGACACAGACTCACATAGACTCTAGGAGGGGAAACAAATAATAAATAGAAAAACAAACCCTGCTATGGTTTGAATGTGTCCCCCAAAGTTCATGTGTTGGTAACTGAGACTTAATCCCCAATGAGAAAGTGTTGGGAAGTGGGACTCAATGAGAGGTGATTCAGTCACGAAGGCTCTGCCCTCATGAATTGATTAATGTCATTATTATGGAAGTGGGTTAGTTACACAGAGAGTGGCTTTGTTTTAAAAGCAAGCTTGGCCCTCTCTTGCTCTCTTTCTCTTACCCTCTCTTGCCCTTTGCCTTCCATCAGGGGATGACACAGCATGAGGCCCTTGCCAGATGCTGGTGCCATGCTCTTGGACCTCCCAGCCTCCACAACTGTGAGCCAAATAAATTTCTGCTCATTATACAGTATCCAGTCTCAGGTATTCTATCATAGCAGCACAAAATGGACCAAGACACACTCCTAATGCAATGTATTAACTCAATCTAAATCAATGATGAGATTATGTATGTGAAATATAATGCCAATTGAAAGAAAACCAACTCTGGAATTATTGATGGTAGGCTACTATATATTAGTGGTAACCTTGTAAATTGTGCTAATAATTAAGAATTATAAAATTGTTAATATCTTTGGGTGCAATAGCTTCTCTCTTAAGATTTCTCCTGAATGGAGAGGGAAGATAGAAGGGGAAAGCTCTGTGCATTGACACATAATTGAAAACAACTTAATAGAGAAATATAAAATTACTTATGACCTAGAAATTCATTGAAGTTTTTTGCATCAACCAGAGTGTAAGCTCCTCCTTAAGGGCAAAACCAAGCCTGACTTTTCATTTGCCTTAGAGCTAGAATTGAGCTCAGGGCCTGGCACAGGCTAGGGTCTCAGAGAATGTGTGCTGAATGAATTAATTAAAAGTTGTGATTTTACAGAGTATGAAGATATATGGATATACATACATAATGATATTTAGTTAAAATTGGAATTATAACATTGTATGTTCCACTATTACATTTTCTCAGGCCAGCATCTTCTCCTCCATATATAATGCGGAGCCTTGGGAATACCAGCCAGCATTCTAAATTCTCACAACAGGTTACCTCTAGACTGCTAGGTGTGATACCAAAAGTATAAAATCCCTCTTTAATTAATAAGAAAATTCTTCAAATGACAAAGTCTCTGCCATAAATTGACTACACTCCCAAAGCCACATGGATTAATTTGATACTGAGCATCTCAGTTATCTAAGCTCTTTCTGTGTAAGATGATCAGAAAGTAGGCACATGTCATTCCCAGGACGAAGTGGTCCAGGGTTATTTCTCCCTCCTTCTCCCACTCAGCTCTGTATCTCAGGCTGCATTTTACTGGTTCCCTTGTCAGATGACTTCTAGAGGGGTTCAGCCAATGGGAAGCAGCAGCAGGAGATTGGCGGAGGAAGGGAGGAGCAATAGTATTTCTCTCCCTCTTCCTTTGCTTTGAGTGACAACTCCAGTAGCAGCTGTGATTCTTCTGTGGCTCCAGCTTCTCTGAAGTGACCACTTACTCCCTCTCTCTCTCCAGCGCTGGAGCAACAATGGCTTCCTGTTTTTGCCAATGCCAAGGCTGCTTCCCCATTTCTGATTGGTCTTCTAGGCTTTTCCATAGCCTGTAAACAAATTTCCTCTATTATTTCTGTTTTTAAATCATCATTTTGTTTTCCTGGTTGCACCCTGATTGATTCCTGCATTATCTTAGCTCATTGTTGAATGGTTTTTATGGAGTTAAGACTTAGTGTTATAACAACAGCTGTTTCAGAGAGGCAATCTAAAATTAATTAACATTTGAATAAAACTTCATGTCATTTGAAAAATCTTGTTTTGAAGAATCTATCCATAATTTTATTCTTCTTGTATAGATCCCTGTAATTAATTCATGCTATTAATAAAATTCAGAGCCAGGAATGTGTTTGCCTACAGACTGCAAGCTTCTTGCAGGCCTAAACTAGACTTCATTCTTCATAGCCTTTGCAGCAAGCACAATATACAGTATGGGATAAACATGCAATAAATATTTTCTAAAAAGTGACTGATGAAATGGAGGGAATTACACGTTTCTTTTCATCAGATGTGAGAATCGTACAACCTAAGATTTCTTCATTATTATTTTTTTCTCACTTCATGGCTACCAGGAAGCACTGAGGTCACTCTCCTATTCTACCAGAGCAATCAAGTCACCCTAGATGCTTGGGGTATGTATGTTTTCTTCAAATATTTTTGTTCTGCTCAAACATTTTCAGTTTTTTTGGTTTATAAGCTCTTTCATAGCCTTCATAAATCCTTCATAAATGAGGATGTCGACAAATCTGGAAACCCACTGGGTGAGCAGTAAGCAATGAGGGAAGGGGAGTATTATTGGAAGGCATGTCATCATGTTTATTATTGTTTACTCATTTATGTTTCCTGACTCTGTGTGCTCCATAACGTTTATGGATTTATAGAATGTCGACAAAATTATTCTATTCATACATTTTCCTTCTGGGTAAGCCCACATGCAATTTAAAATGTTGGCAGTTCTGTTTTTATAGCCAACAGAGAGGTTTGCAACTTGATTATACAAGGTAGACATCAAAGCATTTTTATCTCTAACCTAAAGGAGTGTTTTCCTTGTGTCATTTTCTCTGGGTAGTTCAGTGGAACCTGTCACTCTCAGATTCTCTAAGAATAGAATGGTTTAGATAAATAATAATGAGCTAACCCTTCTATATGGCCAAACTCTCTCCAAAGCATTTTTCATCCATTAAATCTTTGAATCTTCATGAAAACCCTATGAAGTAAACGCTATTAGCGTGCCCATTTTATAGACAAGAAAACTGAAGCATAGAAAGATTGAGTAACTTACTTATATCACGCTGCTTAATGACAAAGCAGTTTTTAAACCATGGCAATCTGACTTGAGAGTTAATGCTCTTAATCACAGAAATGTAAGTCCTATTAGAACTACTAGAAGTCTTAGACATATACATGCAGCCTCAAATAGATATAAATATTTGCAGAGAGAACAAGACTAACTTATTCATAATAGTCTACAAACTTACATCAAATTGATCCCATCAATTATGAGATAGACCATAAAGAAAAAAAAACCCAGAAATGGCATCCTTTCCACTGGAAATGAGAAAGCTGAGGTTCAGAGACATTCGGGGCTGGCCTCAGGTCACACAGCTATTTAGTAGGAGACTCAAGACCAAAGCCCTACAACCTAGCACTTGGCCTCAGCTCATTGGAGACACCTGTAAATTAAGAGCCATGGTGCAAATTAACTGTCTTGGCTCTGAATCCTGAGCTCTTTCTGCTATGGTTGTTGATACTTTCCTACTTTGCACATAAAAGATCACCTGCCTGAGCCAACTGAATGTTTCTTCTAAAAAAAAAAAAGTGTAATTTGTGTTTTTCTACATACATATATAATGCCTATATATTTCCCTTACAAAGAAGTAAATATCTGGTGTTAAAGAGTTAAAAAAAAAAGCATAAATTAAAAAAAAAGTCCCACCATCCATATAGCGCCTTCTCATTGCTATAATGATATCAGTTGCAACAAGTCCAAGGCCCGACCTCATTACAAGGGTTTAATTGCATTGTTACACAGTCTCACTTCTCCTCTCTGGCCTCTTTCTCTTTATGACAGCTTTAGAAAGGAATTTCAGCTTGAGGTCAAAGGAAATTAATTACTGCTTCCTTAATCTGTGCTCATCTACATTTAGAAAACTTTGGGCTTTCCACCAGCATATTCTTGTCTCCTATTTGTATAGACCCAAACTTATAAAAGTAACACCTCAGACCTTTGTAAAAAATGGTGCACAAAAGCACTTGAACAGCACATATTTAATAAGTGCGGATCATATTCCAAGAAAGCTCCAGGTATAGAAAGAAATCCCTGCCATTTAGCAAAGATAGCAATGCTTTAAAAGTTGAGAATTACCTTACATAAAAATTGCATTCAATAATTAGACCAAAGGCTATTAAACTGGAGTGTTAATAATGTTAATGTAGTAATGCCAGTAAAAAAGAATGATCTAAGATAAAAAAGGACCATGAATGGGTATATCGATTAGCAATAGAATGACAAGGCTACAGATTTAAACATGGTTTTGTGTGTAGCATCTTCATCTGTAGCTGGTATAAGCTTTAAGAGGAACTGATCTTTTTCATTATTGCACTAACATTCTAAAATGTTCCTTTCTTTCCTTTCTCACTTCTTCATTGGTGAGGAAACACCACATCAATGGATGTGAAGGTTAAATGATTAGAAGACCAGATTCTATAGATTATTGATAAATACCATTTCATATCAAAGATGAATGACTCCAAAGACCTCCACTTGGGCATGTCTCTTGCTAATCCAGGGCACTTTGTAAGGCTCAGGCAAGAGGTGCTACTGGCCATCATGAGATGTGCATTCTTATGGTGACTCTGGGGCTAGCTGGCCTTGAGCTTGGGTGTGTGCTCAGCTGGACACCTCTGCTTCCTCTTTTCTGCTTGAGATAGTGGTGCTGGATGATCTGTAAAGCACCTGCCAGCTTTATGATCCTCCATGCTTCTTAGTTTCCCATAATGACAGCAGCTAACATAGGGAGTGAATGGTGTACACAGTGCAGGGAGCTGAGCAGGCCTCTGGGGTCCACCTGGGCTTCCATCTCTGGTCCATCACTTACAGGTAGACTAACTGGAAAGTTCTCAATTCCCCTTTGGCTTCTTTTCCTCATCTGTCCTTGCAAAGCACACACCAGAGTTGTTACACAAATTACACGTTCACAAATTCCCATCATTTATTCAGTGCCACACTAGTTAGGGTTTTTTGGTCTCTAGCTGCATAAAGCCATTTTAAGCAATTCAGTGAAAAATAAAATATACTGAGAGGAAAAAGGGTGAGTGTTGGACTCAATGGAGAGCCGAACAGCCTGGCCTCCAGAATAGTCTTTTTCCATTTTAATGTGCATAAAAATTATTGTTTTGTTTTTCTTTTTCTGAAATGCAGACATTAATTCAGAAGGTCTGAAGTGCATCCTGAGATTTTGCATTTCTACCAAGCTCTCAGAGGAGGTGATTTTGCTGGGCCATGTACCATACTTTGAAATGAAGCCCTGAAACCAGAAACAAGCAGACAGGATCTTCCTCCTCCAGACAAGGGCCACATCATCTGGCTGGATTGTCCTTTGGTTGCTAAGCTCAATGTTAACATTTTTGAGAGTATCAGATGACCTCAGCTTGGGTCACCATCCCTCGCCACACCCTTAGTTAGTGGAGGACAGGTCATGTTATTGACAATTTCTCTAAAGTGGCCTCCAACAGGGAAGGGCAGTTTTCCTCAAGCAGTGGTTTTCAGACCAGCAGCATCGATATCACTTGGGAACGTGTTAGAAATGCAAATTCTCCAACTCCATCACAGACCTACTGAATACAAACAAGGAGATTAATTTAAAAATATTAAGTTAAATTTTGCACAAAAGCTTCCTTTGGGACAACTCTTTAGCTGGACTTATCATATTACTTATGATTATGGAATCATTTTATCTTAGTTATTTTTACTATTGTGGTTGTTGTTGTTAGCACTTATTGTCTACCTATTTGGTACCATATGAGGAACCTGAAGCCCAGGAGAGTCCCTCCCCCAAGATCATACCTCCAATAAGTGACAGAGCTGGAATCTGATGCAGGCAGCCTTCTGTTCCTCTGAAAGTGTATTTTTCCTTATCTTGTAGAAACCTAAAATCGGGATTAAAAGATAGACTGACCTGAAGATCACTCAGAGAAGTTCACATTTATGAACATAAATGCTGATGTGTTAGGACTCTTTCATGTTACAGTGTCATGAGAGAAGTAAAATCACAAAGCAAGCTACCATTTCCTGTACCTGTCAGAAAGCAAATTCACTTATTAAAAATATATTAAATGTAATTTGAATAGAAAGTACACATCTTTTAGCAGTGGATGCTTAGCTGGATAACCTTTCAATTTTTTTGTTCTTGGTGGTGGTGGTGGTGTTCTAAAGTAGTAATCAAGAAAACTTTTATTGGTTACATTGGGCAGTTGCATACTGATAACGCAGGGACAGGAAATAATCAGGAAAGGACAGGAAAACATAAGCAGTCCAAACTTAGAATTGGTGGTCCCGTAATCCTTTCACTGTATTTTCCCTAACATCACTCCTCCGTCCTGGCCTTTGTTCCCAGCTGGGTCTGTTGCCCACCCAATAAATAGTTTCCTAATCCCCTGTGTTGCCATCTCTTGGAGCTCTCACCACATTGTATTTCCATTTTCCCTTGTATAGAGTCACTACTGATCTGTGAACTCCTGAGTGGCATCCTTGTGTCTCCAGAATGTTCCATTAGGCCAAGCACATAGTGGGATCTCAATAATTACTTGATATGTAAATGGATAATTCAATATCACTTATTATCCTAAGTTATAGAGGAATAACTCTCTCCAAAGGTGGTTTTGATCATACAGGCAACAACAGATCATCTCACTCACCGGAATCATGAAAATTTCCCGTCCATTGAGGTGAGCGTCTGATATCTGGCGTCACTGCTTTGAAGCTATCCCTTTGCTTTGGGTGCATGCTTTGCAGGGCTTAGTTAACAAACATTTGGCGAGGATGCCAGAATTGCATCGTAATGATATGTAACAAAATGCTATTGCACATTCTCTCTCTCTCTCTCATTCTGAACACAGTTTTTTATTTTATCTGAAAGGTCCTGCAGTACAAAATGAAAAACTATTCATCAAACAAGGGTCTGGCCAGGTTAGACACTTTGGTCAAGCAATGTAATTCCACCTACCTGCAGTGTAATTTATAGCAGAATTAACGGTATAGCGTGTAAGGCCATTGTCACATAAAAATAATTGTTAACCTAACAAAACAGCAGAATTTCCTTTTTGCTAACATGACAAGATTAAAACCTTTTAATAAATGGCATTTACATATAATTCACTTCTGATGATGGAAAAAGAATCTTGAACAAGCTTGATCGTATTTTCCAATCATTGACCACACTTGAATATACATACAAAGGAATTTTTTAGAAAAGGAAAGATATTCACTTTGTTAAAAAGTCCTTTTGACTTATGGGAACTGAATGACATGAAATTGGTAGGTTTCTAAAGAAAAGCTAGTAGGTTTTCTACAGAGTGCCTCTTATTCTGTTTCTCTACTATATAAAAAAGTATTTAGATAATCACCATTAATATTGGCACTCAGACTATGTCTCAGTTCAGATAGGACACATTTTAAGTGTTTTTTTGTTTTGAGATAGCCTCTAACTGCCTTCCAGTTAAAAGAGTTCTCAGATGCATTTAATCAGGTTTCCACCTCCTTCTCACCAAATTTCTTGATTTTGTAGCCATTCCTGGTTGCTACTTAAGTCTTAATCTCTGCTGATTTGCCCCCACTCCTTGTATCCTTGAGATATTCCAGAGACAGATGAGACGAAGGGAGGAGGGTTAATTCAGAAGATCAAGGTATAGTCTCACAATTTCTAGAGCATTGCTGAGGCCCTCTCTGTGCATTCCTAGACTCTGTTGGCTTCAGGTGATAGATCAGGATAAGAAGAAATACCACTCTCAACTCGCCCTGCCTGGAGGGTGCTAGGCCAGCTCCCTCATTTCCTTTAGATCCTTTCATGAGATCTCCCTTCTCAATGAATCTTTTCCTCACCATGTCTTACTCCATATCTGTGTTCTTAAATATTCTGAAATTATGAAATACTTACATACACATATAATAAATAACATATATATATATATTTTTTTTGATTACAGTCTGATACAAGTAGAACAATGGTGAGTGGAAGAGGCCACACACAAAAGAATACATAATGTGTAATTCCATGTATATAAAGCACAAAAAGAGGCAAAACTGATCTACATTGTTAAAAATCAGGAAAGTATTTACCTTTGGGGAGGGTAGTGACCAAAAGAAGTAAAGGAGGGCTTTTGGGGTGCTGATAGTTCTCTTTAAAAAAAAAAAAATCTAGGTGGTGTGTTCAGTTTATGAACATTCATCACTGCCCTTTTCTCTATGTATACCATATTTTAATAAAATTTAAGATTCAAAAGGAAATGACCATATTTATAATAAATAATAAAACTTTTGGAAAGTATAAATAAAAATAGTTGGTAACCATATAAAAATGTTCAATCTCATTAGTAATCAGAAAAACAGAACTTAAAAAATATTTAAATGCTGTTTTATACCCATCAGAAAACAAAAAAGGTAAAGAAAAGTTGGATGATATCCTGTGTTAAGGAGTAGGGAAACAGACATTCTTATTTAGAATTGATGGGAAGTCGAATTGGTTTTGTCCTTTTAGAGAGCACTTTAATAATATCTATCAACACTTTCAATGTATATATACTGTATGAGTAGGAGTTCCATTTCCAGTTATTTATCCTAAAGAAATATTCATGCATATGCACAAATGTGTGCAAATTAACGGTCTACATAATAACGTTGTTTGTAAAAAAAAGTTTTAAGAAATGAAAACAAGTCCATTGTGCATGACACCCTCTGAGATGGCCCCCAGTGGATGCTGCCCTCAAATATTCACATTTTTATGGAATCCCCTCCCCTTGACTGTGAATGGGACCTAGTGACTCACTTTTAACAAATAAAATATAGCAACAAAAATAGAATGGCACTTCAGGGATTACGTTTCAAACAGACTTGCTGTACTGCTGTTTGTTTGCTAGTTCTTTCTCACTCTCTTCCTTGTTTGCTCTAAGGGGAGCCAGCTCCCAGCCACCCTCTGCAGAGACCCATGTGGCGAGGAACTGGTGACTGGTGCTTCAGCGACCACCTGAGATCTGCCAACTGCCGCCTGAGTGAGCTAGGAAGTGGGTCTTCTCCCAGCCTTGAGACAGCTGCAGCTCTGGCCAACACCCTCATCGTTGTGCTGCGACACCTCAGCCAGAGTGGCCAGCCGAGCCCCAGCTGGATTTCTGAGCCCCAGAGACTGACATAATAAATGTTTCTTCTTTTAAGCTTCTAAATTTAGGGGGAAAAAATAAGACACAACCTAGCTGTTCTTTTTCCATAAAATCAATCCAAACAATATTTTTAAGGAACTCTGTCAATGAATGGCTTTAGTATATTTATGTATGAAATATTTATGTATTTAATTTATTAATATTTTTAAATAAATTTAAGGTATAGAACATGGTGTTTTGATAACACATATCTATAGTGAAATAATTACTACAGGTAAGCAATTTAACAAACTCATCACTACCATACTTACCTTGTGGTAAGAGCACCTAAAACAACACTCTCAGCAAATTTTCATTATACAGTGCAATATTATTAACTGTCCTCCTGCCTTACATTAGATTTCTAGACTTATGTATCCTACATAACTGCAAGTTTGTATCCTTTGGCCTACATCTCCCCATTTCTTCTCCAAAGGACATTAAATATACAAAAATCATGGTGTTTGTTTTCAAAGAGAGTTGACTTAAATAGGGGCATATCTTTGTTTGTAGCCCTTCACCTGTTGTTATAGTGTTCACCACAAAGTCTTCCATTGTCTTAACAGACTCATATACTAATATCTGATGTACAGGTTTTTATGGCAGCTGAATTAACTATTTAAGGCTCAAAAAGTAAATTTCATTGTGTATACTTAAGGTATACAAAATGATGTTATGGGGTACATATAGATAGTAAAAAGGTTAATAGTGAAGCAAATTAACATGTCTATCATGTCACATAGTTACCTTTTGTTGATGTTTTTACGGCAAGAGTAGGTAACAATGGAATCTTTAGTTCACTAAAAAAGGACTTCATGAAATAGTCATTGGACAATTTGGAATGGTTCTGGGAAGTAAAACATGAAGGACTTTTGATTTTTAGACAACTGAAATAGTCTTTTTTGAAGGAAGAATTTATAAGTACCTAATAATAGAAGCAACAGCATGCTTTTATTTTCCATTTTGCTTGTAGGAAGCAGCCTGTGCCATGTTAGGAATAAGGAGGTTGAGTCTTTCACCTTGTTCTGATAAACTTTAGCTCTAAGAACAGTTACAGATGAAGGCCCAGAAGAGCCAAAGTCTTTTTGTGTGACATAGTTGAGACTAATAGACATTAATTTATGCTAAAACAATACTATAGTAGAGGATATTGTATTCACTTATATATTTTTTGCCCCGCCCTCATATTCACTTATATTGTTTTATATTCAGAAAAGATTCCTTTGTGGGCTTTCAATATACTTCAAAGAGGCATGATTTTTATTCAAGTCTCCAGAGGATTTAGTAAATATTAGGCAGATAAGAATAAACAATCTGAGTTTTTTTTTTTTAATAAATGGTTTACTGGCTAAAATAGCAGTTGAAAATCACTAATAAAGTCAATAATCAATTTCCCATGTTGTACAGAGAAAAACAATAAGGCCCAGAGAAATTCAGTGTCTTACTCAAGGTCACCAAACCAGTTAGTGGCAGTGTCAGAACTAGAATTTAGTCTTCATGTCACTCCCCAAATAGGGCCTCATCCATTCAGGTAATCGCCACAAACATTGTTCCTCCTCAATAACATCACATGACCTTCTGGTAACAAGTATAAGAGTCTCCCAGTGTCTGGCTTGAGATCAAGACTAGATCCATGTTAGCCTTTCAAAGATTATCAGACTTGAACACCACTATGCTCCAAAATCAATGGGATTGACAGTATTTGCTTCCCGACAGGAGGGAATCAGACAATCTTCTCATGAAAGTTCTAACACTCGGGCATAGGCAGGCTGTAGGCTCTGCTCAATTCCTATTTAGTTCTATCCCTTTTAAACCAATGAAAATACTCTAGGCTATCACAAAGGACTTAGACTTAGGAACAATCTCCAGTGGACAAATGAATTTTGATACCAAAAGACCGTACTTAATAATTATAAGAAGCCAATAAGAAATATTCTCAGATTAGAAAAAAGGAACTTGAATGACCATACTTGACTTTAAAATAATAAAAAAGAGCTAGTAAAATCAAAATTAAAGGATGACAGAACTAGAGGCTGTTTTAGAGATAATTTTGTAAATGAAAGACTGAGACTGCTTAAGGGTAGAGTTAGAAATAAAACCCAGTTTATTTGACTTCATTTTTAGTGTATTTTCTATTCCCTACATCTAAAGTTTAAGAATTTTTATATTTTTTCAAGGCAGTTCTGGATAATTCCTCTTTAGAATATGGCCAGTTTCATCCAGAAATCTCTTTTGGATGTAATAAAAGTGAGTACAAAATATTATTCTGATTAAAAACAATGAAACACCAATGAGAGTTTCTCTTAAGGCTCTATTTTTGTTGTAATAGATGATTTGGGAAGTCATACATTGCAATGTATGATTCAGCTCTTCTGGGCTTACACCTTGACCCACATTTGAAGTCAGATGCGTCAGAACTGGAGCCTATGAAGAGATATCCTTTATTTGTGAAGAGAGACCCACCTACTTCAATAAAGTTGGGTGACCAAGCTGAATGTGTATTAAGTGCTGAGAGCTCAGATTCTGAAATATCATTCTTTGTATCCCCCGAATCACTTTAAGTGGTTAAATTATTATTCCAAAAATTTCTGCTTTCATAATTTACAGATTTCTTTGGACTTAAAGAGTTAACACAGGAAAACCAGTATATATGATTGTAGATATGTGTGATGTGAACAGGTAAGACTAGTCTTAAAAAATGCACACACACCGAACAACTTTCTACACACCAAGTAAAGAGAAGGAGAAGGGAGTGGCCACCCAGAAGTAGGTGAAATAAATTCTGGGAAAGATAAAAAGTAATGACATTATGAAGAGTACCCAAATATGTAGATACTATATTTTATATCTGATTCTTCATTTTGCTTAAGCTTTTCATTTGTGATATGATATGCTGAGAAGATAGATAAGAATGGAACCATTTCTAATCTCATAACTGAGAGCAATTTTAAAGATTCCCAGTAGAACTATCGGAATGGAACAGAAAGCCATGGGTCACCCTACCTGGGAGTGGAGGCAGTAAAGTGAATCAGTGAGATAAGATTTTGTGGAGATTGTGGAGACCTTTGAAAGGCAGGAAGAAGTAACTAGATGTAGTGCTGAAAGGCAACAAGAATTCATGTGTATGTTTCCCCGTGAAAAAGATTAGTGATTGAAGTTTTTTTGATAGGGACATACTGATTCCATTGGAATATAAGGCAACTATATGATTGTGAGGTTGGAATAAACTGGGAAGGGAGATGCAGACATGGATTAGAATGACAGAAAGTGTAGATGCAAGTCCAAACATGAATGGAAAGAATCAATGAGACTTTGTGTCACATTGAATATAAGATGAGTAGGGGTGACTTGATTTCCGGATTAGAGCAACCCTTGGGTTTAGCTATTAGTTCTTCTACTTTCTAGCTTTGTGTTCTCATTTATCCTCTCTGAGCCTCAGTTTCCTCATGTGTAAAATAAGGATGATAATAATATGATAATAATATGATAATGAGCTTGGGCTCATTGAGAGGAGCTGCTGAAATGTATGTGAAAACACCCAGCTCAGTGCTGAGATGCATAGTAGGTGCCCAAATGCTGATAGTTATTGATAAATCTTTGAAGAATTAAGACAGATAAATGATCTCACCCCCATAACTTCTTGTCTGGGGGACTGACGGGATGGACTGTAGGCACAATTGAAATGGTTGAAAATAAACAGCATGCTATGTGGACCAAGGAAAGAAAGCAGTAGGGAGAAGGGAGGGCAAGAAAAAGCTGATTATTTGTCTTAGGATAGGTGACCTTTGGGGAGGACTGATTCGGAAGAGGACCCAGTATTGCAACCAGGAGAAAAAAATACTCTTGGGGTGGGAGTGGTGCTGAAAGTTGACACAGGGGAGGTTGTAGGTGCCAAGTTCTGGAGATGTCCATTAAAACCATCAGAGCATGTCACATGGAGGTTAGGGTGACAATTCAGACAGGCCATTTTAGCTAGGGACTCAGATGAAGCTGAGAAAAGGGTAAATACAGAGAATTGGAAATATTGGACTGCTAGTAAAATACAAAACAAAACTAGTTGTAGGGATGTATGAATTGTCTACAGAACGGTGAGTTTGATGCTGTGGAATTGCTGGGTGCCCTTAGGAAGACTATGTGGAAAGAGGACTAAGAGTTAAAACCTAAAAATAAAGTAATACATCAAACTGTCATGAATAACACAAAGAGAGAACAACAAGAAGATAGGCTTTTCAACACTGAATCACTTATGCCATTAAATTTTAAAAATATGAAAAGTCTGAAAACCTAAAAATTAATTGTTGGGGGGAGAAAGAAGCATCTTTCAAGTGAGTACGGAAGTTAAATCTAAAGAGTGATTTTTCTTTTTTCACATTTAAACATCTTTGAAATCAGGATATACCTTAAAATTTTTAAAATTAATTACCAGCATTATTTTCTTTCCTAGTGGTAGACAAAATAATGAATGGCTCGACTCCTCATCAGGGATCTCTTTGATTCACACTGAAAGAGACATTTTTGTTTTTACATATAAAAGGAAGAAGGTCAATTATAACGTGTGAATTTAGGAAAGAAAAAAATGGAGAAAATAATATACAGAATTTTTTACTTGATAATTGAAGAGTATACACTCTTTTTAAAGGATACAGGGAATATTTATAAAAATTGTCCATATTCTGGGCCAGAAAGGAAGTGTCAGCAAATAGTAAATAACAGTACAAAGAATATGTTTTCTGACCACAATGCTATATAATTAGAGATAAATAAGGAAAAGATATTTGAAGAGCCCTCCATGCTTAGATATGTAAAATACTCATCTATAACTTGTAGGTGAAAGAAAAAAAATAAAGAAAATTAAAATTTATATTTAGATGTGAACAATAATTGAAATAGTAAAAATCAAATTACATTGGTTGTCAGTAAGACAGTACTTAACAGGAAAACACATTGACCCAAATGTTATACCATAAGAGAATAAATACTGAAAAGTATTTAGTAAGCATTCAGCTTAAGAAACTAGAAGAAGCACAATAAAGTAAGAAAATAGAAACATGGATAGAATCATAAATTAATGAAATTAATTTGCCAACCTGGTTTGCTAACTAGAAAGAATGATAATTTTTAAAAAACCTTGGGTAATATTCATTGAGGAGCAAAAATGAACCTGTAATCAGAAAGTCAGTATAGAATTAGTGCAGAGATAAAAAACAAACAAAAAATCAAAAAACCAAATAAAACCCAAACCAATGTCTTAGAATATACAGCTGAACAACAGACTCACACATATATAATATAAAATTATGACATATAGCAAAGGTGACACTATAGATCAGTGGAGAAAAAAGGGATAATTTAATAAATGGTATTAGATCAATTGGTGATGTTTATTTTAAAAACTTAAATAGAATCTTCTCCTTATATACACAAAAATCAGTTCTAGGTAGGTTAAGGATCTACCTCTGAAAACAAAACTTTTAAGTGTTTGAAAGAAAATATAGATAAATATCTTCAAGATATTTATATAGGAAAGTCTTTCTTTAATGACAAGATAAAAAAGATCAAGAAAAATGTTGATGAACTTCACTACATTAAAATTTTAAAAAACTTCTATGAGATGAAAGATAGCATAAAAAAGTAAAAGGACACATTACACACTGGGAGAAGATTTCTGCAATTTATATCACCAAACAAAGGCTTATTATCTAAAATAATCAAAAAGTCCTACAAATCAATAAAAGATCAACAACATAATAGAAAAATTGATTAAAAATATACAAGAAAACATGAATAACTAATAAACATATGAAAAGATGCTTAACCTTACCTCCTGATGAAGGAAATACAAATTCAAATCACAGGGAGATAACAATTTTGCAACCAGCAGATGCAAAACTCAAAGTTAATGCAAAGTTTTAATGAGGGTATGTAGCAAAAAGAACAACTTCTTTGGAGAATAATTTGGCAATGCTTACTAAAATTAAAGGCATATATACTTTATGTCCATGTACTTCCAGCTCTGGGTTTAGAGCAGTAGTTCTTGGATTTTAGCCTACACCATAATCACCGGAGGACCTGTTAAAACCTGGGCCT
This sequence comes from Lemur catta, assembly GCF_020740605.2. Classification (NCBI taxonomy): domain Eukaryota; kingdom Metazoa; phylum Chordata; class Mammalia; order Primates; family Lemuridae; genus Lemur; species Lemur catta. The sequence continues at coordinate 13,250,994 of NC_059136.1, forward strand.
GGGAGTTAGAATTTTTATTGCTAATAAGTGCTAGGTGATGCTAGTGCTGCTCTGGGGACCCCACATGGGGAACCACTGCTCTAGAGAATCAGTCTTGCTTATGCCCAGGGAAACATGCGTAATATTCCTTGAGCTGATTGTAACAGCAAGCAATTGGAAGCAACCTCAATGTCTACCGTTGAAAGAATGCACAGATTACTAAATTGGGAAGAGCACTAAATGGCAGTTACAATTAATAAACCTGATTGACATAAAATGTTGATTAGAAAAGAGAAAAAACAGATACACTATGATATAATTTTAATACATGTGAAATCATCCTGCATATTGTTTGCAGATATGCACCTATAAAGTACAAGCAAAAGTATAAAAGTATAGTAGGAAAAAAATAAAAACTTGCATGAGATTAAGAGACACCAACTCCAAGGTGGTGGTAACCTCTGGGCAGGGAAGAGATGGCAATTGAATCCCGTAGAATCACGTGAGGGACAGCAGCTGTACTTGTGATTTATTTATTTTTGCTGAAGGAAAGACCTAATGCTAAATGGAAAAATGATAAGATTTGGTGAGCACATGGTTGTACATTACATTATTTTCTTGGTTATACTTTTTTGGTCTGTTTGAAGTATTTCATAATAAAATTAATTTAAACAGAGTTAGAGAAACTAACTGAACTCAGCAGCCTGATAGGTCTATCACAGAGAGAATAGAATAGCAGGCTGGATAGACTTTTCAACTGATTTGACAGAGTTTCTTTCATCCTAAAATGTCAAGCAAAAAAGCCAAAAAACAAAAACAAAAACAAAACAAAACTAAGTATTGTGGAGAAGGACTGGGCATCTAATCACTTCAGACTATGCATTATGACAATAATTATATATTTAAATAATACTCTAAATTTGTATTCTACTTTCATATGACATATTTAAGCTCCTTTATTCCTCTCTTTTTTTTCTTTCTTTCTTTTTTTTTTTTTTTTTGTTTTTTGAGACAGAGTCTCACTCTGTTGCCCAGGCTAGAGTGCCATGGCGTCAAGCTCACAACAACCTCAAACTCCTGGGCTTAAGTAATCCTTCTGCCTCAGCCTCCCGAGTAGCTGGGACTACAGGCATTCACCACCATGCCCGGCTAATTGTTTTCTATATATATAATTTTAGCTGTCCAGATAATTTCTTTCTATTTTTAGTAGATATGGGGTCTCGCTCTTGCTCAGGCTGGTCTGACCTCGAGCGATCCTCCCACCTCAGTTTCCCAATGTGCTAGGATTACAGGCGTGAGCCACCACACCCGGCCTCCTTTACTCCTCTCAATAGCTGAGAAGTAAGCAGAAAGGAAGTTATCATTCTCATTTTAAATATGAAGAAACTGAGGCTCCCTGAGGTTAAGGTTTCAAATAGCTAAGCAAATGCCCAAGCTGGAGATGCCTCCCGGGTCTTCTAACGTGGGTCCTTCTCCTTGCTTTAGGCATCCAGGAGACATAGGAGCATTTTCAGTAGCTGTCCTAGTCAACCTTATTCCAACTTGGTTGGGGATTAAAGTTCTTCCTTCAAATTTATTTTAAAAATTTAGGTTTTTCTGGATGAATATTCAGTTTTGGACTGTGTTTCAGCACTTCGTCTTTATACAACCATTGTGCTGAATGCTTGTGATTGTCAAAACGAATTCATTCTTCATCACATGTAACAATGTGGTGCAGAAACATTTTGCCTTTGTGTCGTGACAGCAAAGAAAGGCAAGCTTCAAGATAATTTGTCTGCTGGCGTTTGTTTAATTCACGTGGAACCCATCTATCCAGCTTCTTTACCTTGCCAATTTGTTTCAAATGGTCCAATATTGTTGGAATAGCAACCTAGTCAAACATTGATGCTAATTCATGTAGATTGAGATGAACTCATTTCCACCACAGCTTTCAGCTTATCATTATCTACCTTGGTCTCAGGTCACCCACGTGGCTCATTTTCAAGATTAAAATCACCAGAACAGAACTTCTCAAACCATCCATGTACTGTGCATTCATAAACCACATCCTTTCCAAACACTTTGTTGATATTTTGAGCTGTCTGCACTGCATTGGTTCCACAACAGAACTCACATTAGAAAATAACGTGAAGTTTTGACTTATCCAGGGTTTCACAAAAACTGTTCTAAAAAATTTTAAAAGATAATCTCAAGCCAACATGTGTATTCGAAAGCCTGAGGATGTACCTTCACAATAAAAATAAAACAAGAAGTGTCAAAGTGAAATGTCAGAGATATCAACTGTCAAACTTAGTACTTAAGGAAATTGGACATTTCATATTTAATAATCTAATAATTCACTAACTTTTTGCTCAAGGATTTTCCTGGAGATAATAAATTTGGAAAGAGATGCTATTGTAAACAATGGCTCAGTTCAATTTGAAGCATCACTGCCAAATAGCATTTAATAATGGGCTTTGGGTAATGATGCCATGAACTGAAGTAACACATTCACTAGGGACCTTTGAAAAGGGGGTTATGAGATGTGCAGTGTATGGTTGATACCCACTCCAATGTCCTTTTGGCTTTAGGAGAGGTTCTGAGCATTGATCCTCTGTCTAGCCATTGCTAAATTAATGGACTCATGCTTTATTGCTGGTTTATGTCTCTGGATCTTCGCTTATGCTATTTCATCTGCCTGGCGTGCTCTCCTCCCTCCACCTCCACCCTTCCACTTGGAGAATCTAAGTCGACAATTAAAAAACCAATTCAGGTATTTCTTGAATAAACACCAGCCCCCAATAGAACTGATGGGTCTCTACTCTGTTCTAGGAATAAGAATAATGCAACAATAAAGTTTTCTTAAAATTTTCTTAAAATGACATGCACTGGTCTAAGCGCGTTGTATAACATAACTCATTTAATCTTCACAACAACTCTCTCAAGCCTTGGAGGGAGGTACTATTATTAAAAGAGTCAAGGCATGGCTTCAGATTGTCTGTTACTCATCTACTATACTCAAACTCATAAAACTTGCAGATATCTCTCCAATGGAGGATTTCTCCAAGTATATACAATAGAATACTATTGTTTCTAATGATGTCAATAATCAAATCTGAAAAATAAAAGGTTGCTTTTTTTTTTTTACATATAGGTTCTTAGAGATTCACAATACCTAGTTACAATTTCAAGGCCCTGAGAAGTCCTTAACTAAGGAAATCTGTTTAATCTTGCTTCGCTGAGCTTTTCCCAAAGAAAACCATGACTACATTCAGACTTTGCTTTCTTTCAATCCCTGCTCCTTCTCTTGCATTGCCTTTCAACATGTTCTAATGCTTACAGATAGTTTTGTTCCTATTAATCTGTAGTGAAATAATTTATTCTACGTGGATTTCTTGTATTAAACTGTGAAACCGTGCCTTATTCATTGTTAGGTTTGAGCATCATTCACTGTGACATGAGTGTTTGCAGGTTTCTTGTTTGCCTGTGTTCAAGGATGTGTCCTAGATGCTGCTTCGTCTGAGAAGGGAAAAGACATCAAAATAATTGACATATTGATCCTTGATAAGCAGTTGTTCATTTGTGCCCAAACAAGCTAAAAATTTGAAAGAGAGCTAGGCAGCTTCGCCCAACACCAGGACGTTGACAATTCACGTGAGTGCTCCATCAAGAACATGCCCACTTCCCTTTCTTAAAGATCTAGAAAGAAGTTTCTCTGAGACTGAGGGTCTTTTTTTTTTTTCTCTCTGCAGGTGAATTCTTAAGATCAGTGAATGTAGAGGTAGAAATCTCCTTGGCTACAATCCTCTCAGTCAATCATTTAATTTTACATATGGGAAAGTTGAGACCCAAGAGAAGTAAGTGGAGTAATGTCACTTGTCAATAGCAGAGTTGAACTAGAATAACTTGTCTAGCCTTTTGGTAGGAACAAAAGTAAAAATCTGTGGAACTCTGGCCATAAAATAAATCCATAGGGGATGAGTGCCTCTCTTTATGAAAGAGAGCAGAAGACAGTGCAGGTGCCTGCGAACCACATGGCTCAGGAAGACCTTGCCTGAAAGAGCCATTGACTGGTGTGCCTATTTGGCAATCCAAAGGTGCAAGGCCTTTTGGCAATTCGCTAGCTTATGGTGTAGATCTGGATGCGGTGGGAGTGGCTCAAACAGTGACCCAGGATTAGAAAACCCTTGAGGCTCAGGGAATCATAAGCCTGCATGATGAAATTTGCTGGAAGAAGTTCCTTCCAAATTAATCTTGTTATATGGAAAGGCAGTGCAGTAGCCTAAACCGAAGTAGTTTTGATCAGAGAAGATATATACCTGGGAGATTTTTATTATCTCTTACTTAAGGACTGCAAGTGAACCTGGAAATGCCCATTGTAAATTAAAGCTGTGTGTTCCAAAATATGAAACAGATATTAACAGTAGTTGAGTGATTTCTATGTTCTAAGTATTTTTCTTATCAACTTGGTGAAGCTACAGGGCAATTTCATGCAGTAGCTATGCTTATTACTCCCATTTTACAGATGAAGAAACTGAGGTATAAAGAATTAAGTAAGCAGCCTAAAGTCCTACAGTTAGTAGTTGATGGAGCCAGGATGAAATAATTGCTGGGTTTGTTTCTTTCATCCGTTTCATGTTTCCTACACTATAATAATTTATATATTGTGAGCCACATTTTAGCAGTTTAGGGCTGGATTTGAGTAAGCAGCTTGACGAGTAGTTTGTTCTCCATAGAAATTCAAGCAATAAAATAGTGATGTTTGTGAAGGGTGACTAGGAGATTAACAGCCATGGTGTAGTTGACAGAAGTGTTAGAAAAGCAAACATGGACCGTGGAGGAACAGGAAGAAGAGAAAATCTACACATCCGTTTGTACTTGTAAATCTTGCACCTTATGGAGTGGGACAGTGTCGTGTAAGATTTGGACTCTCAGAATCTTTTTTAAAAAGGAGGAAAAGACAATGGAATATACGAGATAATGGGATGCAGAAAACTAATTTTTTTCAGCATGGTTCCCTACCCCGACCCCCACCCCCACCTTTGAGAGAGCACCTACTATGGGCAAAGGACACACAAGCCTCAGGGACGGTGACCAGCATCAATTCATCCTTAAGATGGTTTATTTTCCAGTAGTTCATGCACACAGATATGCACAGAAATAGTAAAACATGATAAAGGAGTTCAGGAAAGGAGAATTTATATCTAAGGAACTCTGGGGACTGATCATGAAAAAATGGATCTTTTGGCTAGAATTTGAAGAGCAGGAACTTTGATTCGTAGGTTGGGGGCAAAAGATTTCCTCTGTACTAAGAAGAGTGAGCCAAGGTGCAGAAGAAAGAAAGCAATACAATGTTTCAAAAGGAGCAGCAGCCCTGCTCAGAGCTGGAGCTGGAGAACCTATGGAGAAGTGGAGAGATTTCTGAGGTGTCTGTCTCAACGGAGGATGTCGACGTCCCGAGCAAAGATCTTGGGAAGCCACATTCATTGCCACTTTGAGCAACTCTATGAGGCAGGTTCAATGCATAGCACATAGTAGGTGCCCAATTAAAATTTGCTAAGAGAGTGAATGGCATAATGCAAAAAGGTAATCTCACACAGCATTGCAGAGTTGTCCACCAATCGATTTGCCGTATGTCTAATAATAAGCACAGCTGTAGAACACATTAGCCCCCAACCAAGCCCTGGCCCAAATTCCAGACATTGAAATGCTGGCCTTACTCTTTGGGAGTGTCCAAAGATGACCTGGGCACTGGTAGCATGCTCTGTTATGTAAGAGCACATCTGCTGATGTGAACTATCTTTGTTTGGTTTGTGCCAATGCTTTTCTTATTTAAGACAACAATGAAAACTACAAACCCCAGCATCTTAGATTTATCCATATATCCATAAAAGCCTAGCAACCAAAGGTATTATCTTTTTACAGAAGTAGAATACTTTTAAAGTTCAGAAATATATATATATATATATATATGAGTTCTGAAATGGTCATTTTTTTCCCCCTCAGCTATGCCATTATAGTGATCAGCCAAGCTTCGGCAAGGTAAATACTTTTGGAAAATAAGTGGAAATTTGCTGCAAATCAGTCCCTTTTGTGCATGGCCGCGGGAGCATGTTGAAATGTTTGGACACTAATACCCATTCATTTTCTTGGCTCCATAAATAAAAGCCGCCAGCTCTGTGGCGGCCGTGAAATGGTATTCTTCAGGGCCCAGCAGGAACCCCCATCCTTATTACCACTGCAGGGGGCAGGACAGGCCCAAAATAGCAAGACAACTAAATCAAGACATTTTCAATGTCTAACAAAATGACTGTGTTTTAGAAAGAACCAAAAGGTTGGAAAAAATTGGACAGCTTTTGTACTTAGTGTAATACCTTTGTTAAAAGAGTTCAGATGGGAAAAGGGAATCTTTTAAAAATGCATAAGCATATTTCTGAATATCATTTAAAATCTCCAAAGATCTTATGAAACCGTAAATCGGATGCACTGATGTAGTCACCAGAGGACTTCAAGCTGAAGATACATTCCATTTGGGGACCCCGGACCGTAGATTATAATGTGGGTCGTCACAAGAATTGTGCTGGTCTTATTATCTTTGGAGGTTTGATGCGGGAGTAGCTTCAAAAGGAGGTCAGGGAAGCTTTTGAAGGAGCCTGAGCAGCTATCTTGGCCTTCAAATCTTTCTCAAATTAAGATACTTTTTTTTCTAACTAGGTTAGTAGACCTGAGCAGGCTTTAGCTATTATGATTTCTTTTATCCCAGAGAAAAATTAGCAAAAGTATTTCCTAAGAGTCATAAAGGCATGACAATAACTTGACTGGGAGGGATGCATTGGAAAAAAGTGCTCAGAAGATATTTTTGGATTTTTTCCCTTTCACTGCTTCCCTGCCCTGACAGTTAAGAAGTACTGCTCGCCCATTTTGAATAAACAATAAATTCCTTCTGTTGTCATAATATATCCCATAAGTTAGTATCCAGTCCAATAACAATTAGTACTGATTTTTTTTTTTTTTGCATGATGCAGGGCTCCATGGCTGACATTATTATAATTAAGCATGTAAATGCACCATCATTCTGACACAAACCAGTCATTTTATGTAGTACAACTCAAAAGGTTTCCTCAAAATGTAAACACTAGAAGAATCTTGCCAAATCCCTCAAAGTTAACATGCCACTCAAGTCTGAAACGCAGAACTTTGGGATTTTTGAAAGTTGATAAACAAAGAGAAAACTATTCTCTCCCTCTTCCCCACCGATCTCATCTTCAGCCTTTTATGACTCAGACTTTAATGAGAGCCATAAACATTACCTTGCCTAATAAAAATTCCAGTATTTCAGAGCTGGCTCAGAGAATGTGAACCACATCTGGTGACAACTGGAGCTAATTAATATCTTTATAGGTGTCTTCCATCCGCTAGAGTTTAAACAGAAATAGTCAGGGGTGCTTACATCAAAGCCCGAGGCAATGGAGGGCTGTTGCTTGCTTTCCAGTCTGAACTGATAACAAGTAGACCAATTTTTATAGGATTGTAAAAGCTAAGTGTGGAGATGGTTCACGCAGAGAAGCACTTTGCTCCAGTGTTCTTGCCATTCTGTTCGCATGTTCCTGGTTTTGTCGGCAATAGGTTAGCCTGGCTGGTTAGTTAGACACATGGACAGGCAAGAGGAAAAAAAAAAAATACTAAAAAGGAGGTGGGGGACACTTACAAATAGCTACACTTAGATATAGCCAAAGCATACAGTGACCCAGACATACCAGATCTTCTTGCAAAGATCTTTAAAAATCTGTCTGTGGAGACTTTGCTTGTGATCCAGATAAAGTTTATCTAATAAGACCAAGTGAAAATTAAAAAGCAAGATGCACGAACACCAGTGGTGCTAATATGTGTTTTGAAGCGTACCAATTGGCCTAGTGCAATGTCACAGCTCTAGGCTAAACATGCAGGTGGTCGAGGGGCTTCTTTTTCAAAGGTTACCCTACAAAGAGCACGCCAGCCCTTCTCTGTCAATATGGGCCAGTACCCCAGGAGCTCCCGGACAATCAGAAAATAATGACATCAACCTGACCATGGTTAAGTACATAACAAGCTGAAGGTTCACGGGTTTGTAGTCTGGAACAATAAAGAAAAAATAAAGACGCTTGCTTTGTGCGCCCCAGCTGTTATTAGCCATGCTGAGAGATCAAGGAAAGGTATGATATGGACTGCCATTTCAATTGGGACCAGGTTAATCTCTCAATTGGAGGAGAAGAAAAACAACAGCAAAGCAGCCCTCAGAACGAACAGAGGGGACAAATGACAATATCATTATTTGCATAATCTGTGTTTAACTCTTTACAAATAGAGATCACGTATCCTTCAAATAAACTTAATTTTATTTGGAATGGTGGGCAGAGAACCTTAACACCTCAAAGTTCAGCCAATGAGCATACTATCTAAAATTCATTTAATACATGTTGCTGAGATTTACAGCTTAGGGGGGAAAACTTCTAACCATGTAGATTAAAAGTGACAGGTATCTCTTCAGGGAAACATCATTGGAATTTATTCTGGCCTGGACTCCACGGCTGACTTTGTGATCTTTGGAGAGCGGCTTAATCACTCTGCTTTAGCTTCCTTGCTTGCAGAATGGGTGACGATGAAGTAAACGAGTAGGAAATGAAGTAGGCCTCACAGCACCAATATTGTTTGAGAAATTTCTTTAAAAACAGGTTGCCGTTTGCATGCTATTAAAAGAAAAGCTGAATTGCTGATCACACAGATATTGAGGCGATTCTGTGCGAGTGGGTTCGAGCCTGGGTGTGTGAGGGTATCTGCTCCAGGAGGTGGAGGAGATGGTGCGGACAGACTGCCAATAGCAAAGAACTCTGAACTAAAATCTTGCAAGAGAGTGGGAAGTGGAACTCGAATTTCTATTTTTGACTTTGCAAATAAAATATGGGAACAAGGAACTTTGCAAATCTAAATTACTATTCACACCACCCCCTAAAAAAGGAAGCTAGCAAATGAAGACATCCAAGCTTGTTTTTCAGAAAAGAAACCTGTTGTTAGGTCCTAAGGCCTAACAACAGGTTCCTTTGTTTTGGTTCATTGATTCTCTCCTTATCCTTATCCTGAACACACAAGAGGTGATGGTTTGAAGAAAGGTGGGCATATAGGGGGTGGCATGCGTATATCATTAACTGTGGCCACATCTCCACAATGAAACTGTTGTAAGCAACCATTGTGAAGAATACTTTTGGCCCACCTAGTTACTTTTTGAAAACATTATAAACAACATGATGGAGAAAAGTACATTAAAGTAGAAAAAAGTTCACTCAATCTTAGCTTCCAGCTCAAACAGAGCCACCGTCTGTAGCAGCTCAGTCCATTTCCTTCTAATTATCTTTGCATTTTCTTCCTTATAGAGTCAAGATAATGTCACACATAAACTGTGTTATACTTTTTTTTTTTCAAGCAATACTACTGCATGTCCCTAGGATCTTTATAAACATAGTTTTTATTTGGCTGCATGACACTTCATCTTCTGAGTTGAATGTTTGGATTATGTTAAATGTTTTATTTAATATTAAATAATCCTCCAATAAAAGATGCAATTAAATCATTTTGTTTATGGCTTTCTCTCATTGGAGATTATTTTCTTAATGTAAATTCCTCCTAGAAGAGCAAACTTTTTCAAAGCAACAGACTTATTTAAAGAGACTCTTTACTACAAACCTTATTTTTTTAAAAAAACATCAACTGGCTATTTTTAGCTCTAGCTCCCAGAATAGAAAGGAAAATGTTGTAATACTTTAAAAACACATTAAAACAGACCTTTAATGCATAGTAGTTCAAATGGGCAGTATGTCACAGGCAGATAGACATTAGTGTGTGCCAGAACTCTTCACCGTGCTAATGATAATAATGCTACCTAAACTGTTAGCCCAGCCCAGACTCTGGACATTAATTTCTTGGCACAACTGACTGTATATTTATTTGTTTATTTATTTATTTTCTTTTTTAAATTTCAGAAAATTACGGGGGTACAAAAGCGTTGGTTACATAAATTGCTTTTGTACCGTTTGAGTCAAAGTTGTAAGTTTGCCCATCCCCCAGACGGTGTGTATTGTACCCATTAGGTGTGAATTTACCCATCTCCTCCTTCCCTCTCCAACGTGCTTGAATATTTAATGAAGCTTGAGGTGTAGGCCTCTTTTCTACTACATGCATGGTTAAATATTTTAATAAGTCCCAGAAAACTTTGGGGATTGTGAGGGGCTTTATACTTCAGACTCTAACCCAAAGAATCATATATCTAGAGCATATTTGGTTTTGACCACATGATGGAAGCTGAGAATGTGATGGATGAGACTTTCTGTTTCTCTCCTTCAGGCTTTACTCTGGATGAGCAAGTACTGTCCTAGGGTTTCAAGTCCAGAATGTTTCCAAGGGATGAAAACTAACTCTGTGTTACACAAAGGGCCTAGGCCATTGCGAATTAGATAACTAATAGATAACTACAATCTTCAACTAAGTTTTTATTGATTAATTAGTGCTATATTTTGCAGGAAAAGTGGCATATTTGTGAAGCTTATGCACAACACTTTTGTATTCAATTTCAGTATTGTCATTGTGAATTCCTTAACAAAATCAAATATTTTTATTTGAATTTTTCCAATATTTTTAAGGTCTGAAGTAGCTTTAGATCTTCCAAAACTCCACGTATCAAGGCCATTTGGCTAGTTAAATTAAGTCATATACTTATTAATCACTTGGCAAGTTTATTCAAGATGGAAGTGGTTGCAGGTCATCAGAGTTATGGATATGCCAGAACAGACAGAGGTGAGCCCCAGGAATCTTAAGAGTCAATGTGGCAGGAAAATAATTCATACAGAGCACATTTTTCTTTGAAGAAAAGAACCATGGCTCATCTCTGAGAATAGTTTCCATTAAAGCTTCTCGTTACCAGTATCTGATAATAGATTAAAATGTCACAGGTTAGATCAAGGAAAAAGATGGGAGGAAAAACTAGGAAGTGGAGAGTCAGGAGACTGTTACATGTTTTAGTGACAAAAATGCAAACCCATAAAATTATGGGTTTGTTAAAAGAATAAATTGAAGCATAAAAGATTCATTTTTAGACTATTTGCCTAAGGATTTAAGAAAGAAAAACACACTGGAATGAAATGGTAGAAACAGCTATCATTAGTTGGACTCTCACTTTCTTTAATTAAAGAATAGATGACTAGTCTTTTGCTTCTGCCCTTGGTGAAGGTCTCATGGAAAACAAAATTTCCGCTTTCTGAAATTGTTGGCCACAGCTATTGTTAGAGTAGCACTCACACTGATAACTATGGAATCAATGCCTTGGTGGGAATGTGAAGACTAATCTTCGGCACAGTTTAGTTCTAACCAAGGATTAGTCAATAAGTGTATTCTCATATGACTTGAGAGAAATATACATTATTTCATATGGGGCTATTATTTTATAGAACTCTCATTGTCCTCCCATTAAAAGTGACAATCACCCAGAATTATGAAATGCTTTATATTATGAAGAACATAAAATAAATCACATAAGTTAAAATATCCTTTCTCAGCCTTCTCCTATCTCATTCATTCCCTGTCTTCATTTGTCAACATGCTTTCTATGTAAACAGAAGATCAGATAAAGTTTAGTGGTTGAGCCATCATTTTGTTTCCCTGGCAAGTGTAGTTTTGGCAATATATTAAATCCTATCTTATTTCATGCAAAACTTATATAAAACTACAGTTTGGTGTTGAGTGATAGGTAGACCTCATAGCATCCAGAGAAGTGTGTATAATTCCAGTTAGCAATCTGAAATGAATCCAAACCATTCTGGCCTGGAAGTTTCACAAATATGCTTCATCACAAAGCCTCTAGTATAATATATACATTGTAAGCATCTTCTGTAATTATATAGCTGCTTTTACCTCTGAGTGAGAAGGAGTGGGGGTTAACATTAAATAATATTGCCAACTCACGTTCTTTATGAATTATTGCTTTATTATTATTCCAGATGCAATCTTAAAATATCATTTGGTATATATATTTTCTCATTCATTTATTCTTTCTTCAGATATCATATAGGGGAGTACTTTTTTGTCAAGTCTTGCATCAAAAATAACAAAAGTAACTACATTATATCTTCTCATTTCCAAGGGGGGATTTTCTTCATTAACTAAATGAAGAGGTGAGACTAGAGGTGAGCAAAGATAAAAAGAGAATGAGAAAGGGAAATAACATTTATCGAGTGCATATTTTAGGCACTTTACATGCATGGTCATATAATCCTCACAACAGCACTTAGGCATTTGTATTATTAACCCGTTTCAGAGATGAAGAAAGAGGTACACAGATGAAGTCACTTACCAGAGATCAGAGTTCGAGTGGTCAAGCTGGGATCCACATATGCCTGCCTGGTTTCAAAGTCCTTCTTACCATGGTCGGATCACCTATGAAGAAATCATTGTGATACTGCTTGGATTTTAGGGATATTAAAGCAAAACACATAGTCTGTCTTTCCTGCTAATAAGATTTTCAAGGCTTGAGTTTATCTTTCTAATTGGATTCACAATGACCTTCAATACAGCAAATACTGATTACTCTTCCATACAGCTAAGCCACCCCAAAACTTTCTTCCATTGTCATTATCTTGAACCGAGAAACTTGTGTTCCTGCCATCCTCCACAGCATAAACTACATCTTTCCTGAAAAATATTCCTAAAGTTAATGTGCCCTCAAATAAACACCCAGTACAACTTCTTAAAAAAACAGGGAATTTGTGCTCATGTAAAGTATTTTCTCTAGTTTCTCCATAATCACCTGCAGAGTTCTACGGATGGATGGGAGGTTAATACAAATAAGAAGAAGGAACTGAGATGTACTTTATTTATCATTTAGTTTTTCACGTCAGCAGACTTTTATCTACACACAACTTTCAAAAAGTAGCAAGGATGAATAAAACAAAGATGATGGATTTGTTTATTGTTTTCATTTTAAATTATCACTTGTAACAGATTTTATTTTCTTTTGAAAGTAAAAATTTGAGAGTTCACCCCTGGTTTTGAAAGGATCTGGAAAACCTGATAAAAAGAGTTGAACCAAGAACACTGAGAATAGAAAAAAAATCTCTCTTTACCCTGGGAGCACTGCCTCTGCAAGATTCCACAGCTCCCTGGGTAATCTCCTCACAGGAGCCACCTGTAGGAGTACAAGACCTCCATCCCTGAGGGATATTTTGCCTCTATCCTGTGCAAACAGCTAGCATGCATTCTGTGCTGTGCTAAATTTGGTAATGGCTTTTCTGAAATACACACCTGTCCATTAAGAATGGCAACGAGACTCCCAACTCATTTTACATAGGCTACTGCACAGCAGTGGATGTTAATGACTTTGGAGTGTTTTGTCTTTGACAATAAGCCGGAATCTTGACTACGCAATTGACTGCAACTACATAAATTGCTATTTGGAATGAATCTTAATATATACACTTGTGTATATGAATACAGCTAGCTGCACTTTCCCCATATGATCATGGTTGTTAACATTCTACCCATTTTAAGTGAGCAAATTTGAATAAAATGGCTGCGTAATACATTCTGTGTTAACATCAGCTATTTAAAAAGCCCAAGGATTAAAAGTTAATTCCATCCTTTTAATTCAAGGGACATATAAATGGCATTATGGGCAGAGCCAACTCCTCTTTTATCAGTCCTTTCATGCTGCCTCCTTACTAATTCTTGGTTGTTCAAATGCTACCTACATAATAAAAGCCTTGAGTTAATTTACTAAGATTTTACACCAGTGCAAATGAAAGAAAGGAAAGTGCTAAACAAGGCAATTAGCACTCTGTTTAGTGCACTCCCAAAATAAATGTAGGCAATTTACAATTTGGCAAATGGCACTCTATCCAGATCCAACTCATTTATGCCTAAGGGGGTGGTACAGTTCATTAGGGGGAAAAAGTGTTTATATATATTATGCTATTGAGGCCCAACCCATTTTGTACTGCAGCAACAGATGTGACTCCTCCTGAGGTTTATTAGTGTTTCTTGCAGAAAAATGCCAAACTATTATGCTTTCAAATAAATGGTCCAAAAAGAATGCCTTTTACCATTGAGTATTAGTAGCGAGCTTTACAAGATGGGGGTGGTGGGTGGGTATATAAGGATGTGTAGGGGATGGTTTGTAAAACTTATAGTGGTGGGTTGGAGCCTCTTTTTCGGCCCAAAGCATGCATTTCTACTCTGATTCCAGTTGCTGAGATCTGCTGGAAGTGTTCACTTGAAGTACTACTGACTGTTTCCTAATTGACAGGAAGGTTGCTCCAAGCCTTTCATGTTTATTCTTGTAAGCCTCTTATTAGTGCAAAAATAATAGATGTTGTTAATGCAGAATCACAACCAACATTAATATTTAAGATGCTAGAATGATAAAGGTTAAACATGTGTTTAGATTGCTTTTGAACAAAGAGCCTTACAAAAGAGTTCAGAAACATAATGATAGACCAAACTTGGAATAATTTCATCCTACTTTGAGTCTCTCATTCTTTGGGGTTTACTCTTTATTTTAGGAAGATGAAGTTCTTATATGTCGCTTTCACATATTACTGTCATCTGGAATTTGTATTCCTGTTGGAAAGGAAATATGAAAAGTTGACATCTAAGAAAGCGAGGTGCAATAAAATCCACCAGCCTCCCCAATATTTTTGTTTATTTCTGAGTCTGTATAGTTCCACTCAGTGATTTGAAAAAAAAAAAAAAAAAAAAAAAAAAGACAAGGCAAGGTAAAAGCATTCTTTTGTGCCCTCTAGCTGTTAGAAGCACAAATGGAAAATAAAATTCTCTGATGATTAAATTCACCTAATCTGGCTTGGGGGTGGGAGGGAACTCACAATTCCTATGAGTTAAAGTTATTTTTTTTTTCTTTATAAAAAGATACCCAGATAAATAAAAGTTTACCTTCCTGGATTAACTGCACTTTCATTTTCATAAGACAAAGCAGAGTAATAATTCATGAGGGACTCTCAGAAAATTAAACTGAGATATCACTTCTCTCAAACAGCTAATTAATATGACACACATATTTTAGACTATGCATTACTTTGAGTATTGATCACTGATTTTAATTCTATTTCTAATGGAAGTTGAGTAGAGATTGCAGTCCAGAGTGAGTGTTGTTTGTTTGTTTTAGGAATAATGTAATTGCTTTTGGAATTGCTGACAAAGCTAAGATGCATATGTAAGTTTATGAAAATGAATGGGGTGTGCATACTTCCTTCATATATAACCTTCTACTTTAGTGGCACTCTTCACATGAGAATTTCATCTAAATCAGTCTTTCAGAAAATGTTGAATTTGTGAACAGCAGTCCTGATAGCAATTTGGGTTACAGCCCTTTAAATCCAGGCTACATTTCAAATATAAAAATCGGCACCCTGTGTGACCCCGTTGCTGCTGGAGTGAAGACTGTTCTGTGACGGTGGAATAAATGGCTTACTTGTGGGATAATTTCACAAAGGAATGGTCCAAATGCCCAATTTATTGCACAATTCATTTATGAAGAGGAAAAGTCTTGCAGCTTGGCACATGCCTGCTGTCCAGAATTCTGGGGAAAAAAAAAAAAAAAAAAAAGAGGGAGAGAGAAATAGTTTGAAATTTGTAGAATTTAAACAACAACAAAAGCCCTATCCAGGTTTCCAAAGAAAATGGCTCCATTAGTGCCCTACATTTTTCTGTGCATCCTGGAGAGTGTGTGGGTATGGGGGAGGGGTGCATGGGGTGGGAAGGGAGTTGAGCTGTTTAATGATTCAAGGGAATCTGCGCGGACACTTTTTTATTTCTTTCCCTGAAGTGAACGCACAGTTCAGAGGACTCCGTTGAGGAGTCTCACAGCCATTCCCAGTAATTCCCGATACAGTGGAGAGTTCATCAGAAAGGGCTCCCTCTCAACAGATGTTCTAAGTGGCGCCTCCTGAGTTGCTCTTGTGTGCTGGAGAAATACAGAAATCAAGCTAAATCAAATTAGGCAGCAGAGTAAGAAAATAAAGGTCAGGTCCACCAGCATCTGAGTAAACAGCCTATGCCAATATGGCCATCTACAGTCAGGAACTAATTAAGGGCTGATTGTCCTCAGTGAAACCTCAAAAATGCGTGGTGGTGAATTATTAAAAACAACAACAACAAAAATCATGCAGAAACCCCCACACTCTGCAGTATGCCAGATGAAAAGATAGGGAACCATAATATCCCACGGAATTGTGTCTCTTGGCTAGAGATAGTCCCTAAATCCCCAGCTCTCTTTGTTTTGATTACAATTTTTCTTCCTTAAAGGGAGCAGAGACTATGCTCTAAGCCTGTCTTGTGTTACAGCTCCTTTAGCTTTGTCTGCCTATCTCAGCTGGTATTTAATTGGTCAGCAATAGGAGGGAAGTCTCCTTTGAGGTAATGAATATTGACTGTTTATGTTGAAATGTCACTGTGAAAAGAAAGCCCAGCACCAAAGAGGGAGAACCCAGTGTGAGAGTCTCAGACACAAAGGAGACATCCGTGAAACGGAGGCATTGAAAAGCAAAGCAGCTGAAATTCAAAGAACAGATGAAACAGAAATGGCCTACATGTGTGGGAATTTTAAGCTAGCAGTTGACAGGTGAAAAAGTCATTATTTTACCTGTTATAACCAAATGTAATTGCGTGTTTTTCCTAAAATGGCACGGAGGCCACGACTCATAATATACGTGTTTTAATTGAGAAGCCGTCCTCATCTTTTCACGAATAATTTTTTTGCTTCATAAAGATAATGGATAAACCTAACAGTTACTAATTATATGGATTCTAAAAGGCAGACATGGGAAAAGAGACATGCAACTTTGCTGGGATGGCACTCTCTTAAAATGGTTAGGTCCTGAATTTTTCAAATGAACCTGCTGGATCTGAAAAGTTTTGATGGTGGCAATTAGATTTTTAAGGCAAAAAAAAAAAAAAGAAAGGGAAAATGCTGTCATAAGCCAAGTACAGTCTGCTAATTAGTTTAGCCTGGTTGAAAATATTATCATTTAATAATATGGGATATGATTTTCGGCATAGCTTGGTCATTTGAGGACTGTGGTGAGCTGACAGCTGAAAGTGTCCCTTTAACCCTCTCTGCTCTGCTCAAGCACTTAGTTCAGTTCAGTTTTGCTAGGAAGCTTTGACTTTATTCCTCCACAATGGATTTTATGTCACTGTGTGAATCGGATTTTCCCTTCTTGTATTTCCCTCAAATGGTGACCAGCCAGATGAGTAATTGCAGAAAAAGACAGCAAACAGAATTTCTATATGATTTCAATGTGTAGAAAGTTCTAAAGTTGCCAAGTTTTTAAGTTTGGGCGGACTCCCCCCATTCCCCTTTGGGCTTCATGACCATTTTGCAAATTAATGATAGCCCCAAGTATTGTATTTCTTGCCTTTTTATTGTGGAAAAGAAGGGAAATGAAACAAAGGGATAACTATGTAACTATTGAGTCATACTCATGGGAAAAATAAAAAGACCGAAGAATCGAGATAAACAGAAAACTTGAGTTTCTGGTCTCCATGAATAGGCAGCTGTATTTACAGTGTGGTTTTACTGTTCACATATTTAAAGTTCACATAGTTGAACTTTATCATAATTGGGACCCCCGTCATCACAAATTTCTGAGGCAAGAACTCATTACCTTTCTCTTTGGATTCCAAAGGCAGAAAGGGCTCCCTGTTTTTATTACTCAACCATTCAATTATGTTTTTTAAAAGCCGGATAAATAAAAGATGACATCTTTAGTCACACCCTGCATCATGCTTGAACCCTAACCTGTGACACTCACCTAACTCGAACTAACAAGCTGCATGCCCCACGAAGAGTGATACTTCTTCATTAGCAAGATCCATTTCACCTTTAAAAACCCTTGGCTTCCCGTTTGCATTAAGTGAGATTGAGACGTCTTGGGTCTCTCAATGACATTTAGGAATCCTCCAAGACAAAAAAGGAAGTCATTACATCTCCAGTTCACCTGCAAAGAAGATGTCATTAAGAGAGGAAGCAAAATGAAACCCTGTCAACTTGTTAGGGCCCAGAAGGTAATTCTGCCATCAAATATGGAGTGGGGGAATGATACAGAATCCTATTATTACTGACACGAAAGAACCTGCTGGTGTCAAAGGTGTCTCCTGCCAGAAAAGTTCAGGTGTTGCTAAATTCATTAATGTGTCAGTTTGAAAAGATGTGATGTCATTCCTGTTGTCTGTAGGGATGAAAACTAGAGTCTGCTTGCTCCTGTCAACATGCTATCATCTTAATTTCGTTTGCACTGCACCTTATTTGCCATCTGCAAGGGGTTAAGGGCCACGGGGGATGGCTTCTTAAAAGGCTACTAATATTTGACATATATCGCTTCAATCTGCCCTTTCATCACCACTCCCTACTACCAAAAAAAAAAAAATGTTGTTAAATCAACTGCTAGTTTGCTTGCCAGAGTTTTGCTAATGAGGGTAGTAGAGAGACAGTGAATCTCCTCTGCTCTTTTATTTGTTTTTATTATTCAAGATACAAGATAAATGTACTAACTCTTCTTTATAAGATTTTGTGTTTCCATATAACCGTGATGCATTTTGATAGGAATCTGACATTTAAATCTCCAGGCATGGGTTCTCTCCTTCTTCATTCATGAATCTTTCCTTCAAATTTTATTTCAATATGTTCTTTTGAAAATGTAAGGGACTTTGTAAAGGGTCTCTTGATAAATAGGATCTAAATTAATACTACGCATTTGACAGGATAAAGAATATTTGGCAACTTATGGCTTAATATGTATCAGAAAGCACTAAAGTATAGAGAACAAAATGTTGAATAAAATAAATCATTTTGTAAATAAACCACATGTAATATTAATATATGACCAGAAGATACAATATTCATTTTTCTAAAGATATGTGTTATAGATGATGGTTTTAAAGATAAACCACACTGTAATAATTTAAAGTTTTTAATTTCAAAGTTGAAATGTCATATCAGTTATAATAAAATTTCATTTATTGTATAGATTGCATCAGAAAAGCTAGACCACCAATTTTTTTATACTTTGGATTCAAGGCAATATTTATTTGCTTAATGTTTCTCAAAGGATGAGGTGGAGTTTTTGCCATTTCTTCTAGAAAATTTCAATAGTGAAATGATAATGAGGAAATAACAAATGCCCTTTCTAGCTAAGCTTATGGTCTAATTGCTATTAAAATAGCTTGAACATTCTAAAAATTTGAGTTGTAATCATTACTATTTATTTTATTTGTATAGATGTAGAACTCAGGTAACATGCCATATTGTTACTCTCATACCTTTGACACTAATAAACAACATAACATTATTTCACACATGGGCAAATAATATAGTCCCTCTTTAAATAAGTTTGTAGGTCCATAGTGCCGATAAATGCGGAGTCTGGCTGCTCTAGCTCATGTGTGTTCCGATAATGTATCTGGACTTCTCCATCTACCTCCACTACCCCGTCCAGGTTCTTAATCTCCTTTGCATAATAAAAGTACTTTCTTAAAGTACAGAAAATAATTCATCTGCAAACATTTATTGTTGATTCTCATGAGACTTTGCCTTCTCCCTGTCCTCCACTGTTTTAATTACAAATTCAAATATTTCCCTGAGACTGTCAGGCCTGCATTAAAAGGGGACTTTCCTAGCTATAAAAAAAAAAAAACCCTTTTATTCTGAAGCAACCTATTTATATGTGAAGCCAGTTTGAGTATTTAAAATGACCATAAATACTATGTGTAAAAGACACTTATCCTTATGGCCATATTCATGATTTCCTAATCAATCAAGTAGTTGGTTATTTTTACTGCAGCCCTAGAACAAAATGTGATTTTCAGGCCCCGATTTCAGGATTTTATCCTGAATGTTCACACTGATAAGCAGTGTGTAGACTTTCTATGCAGGAGACATGGAGCGTTACAAAACTTCAGCTAAAGATAGCTACAGCGTGCAGCTGTTGTGGGCACTGGGGTGCGCAGGGCTTGCCTTCATTGATATATGGAGCACTTAACCTAGTGAGCAGCACCGAGGTGGTGGGAAGGCCCCCCCGGATGAGTTTTTCAAGTTGATCTGGTGGTTGTATTGTTGGTCTCTCTGGGTAGTACACAGGGGGCACATACTCTGGACTTTCACTTGCAGGGAGAAAGAAAATCAATCTTCGTGCCCCAGAGATGGAACTGCTGATGCAGAAAGTCACTGAGGCATTGGAGTCTTGTAAGAAAGACTCTGAGGAAATGGCTTCAGGCTTCCAGCAAGATCTCGGACTGCATCAGAGCTCTCCCGAGATGCAGGGGAGTTCAACTATAAATAGAAAGGGTGTTTATTGGCATTGGCCCTGAGTTGGTGTGCTTTCTGATCAAGAAAGAGGAAAAACCAGCTGAAATTGGGAATGTATCTGTGGATTTGAAAAATAAATATAACTGGAAGGCTTTATTCTTTCCTGGAATGTGGCCTGTATCCTACTCAGGAAAAATCATGCTCAGATTATAATCAATCATTTTCTATAAGGGCTGTTGCAACTCTTTTGATAGGTATCCAAGTTTGCAGACAACGCTTTTTGTCTAAAGGTAATATTTGATATTAATGATTGCTTCTAGTGATGTAATACTTTTCAACCTGAAGATTGCCAAAGCATTCTTGCAGCTAAAATCATCAAAGAAAAAAAAATTCTAAATTACACACTCTAATGTAGTCAGTAACTGAATCGCTGTTACTACTTGGGAAGGCAATGCATTTATTGAAAAGGACCATTTTAATGAAGTGATCATTTTAAGATCAAGAATAAAGGGTGCAAGAGCTTTTCATGGCAGCATTCAATGTAAACTGACACTGGCCTTGTTGCTGAATTCTCTTGCCCTTTGAAAGCTCCCCCATTGTTTTGAGAGCACCCATTTGTGAGACAGAAAGATCAAGAATTGCAAGACTCAGACGAGGGTACCTAGGTGCACTGGGATCTCCTAGATTTTGATATTTAGACTTTATACAATTGTAGACAATTATACAATTTCACTGGCTCCACTTCTTCAATGTGACAGAAAGCAAAATTGTGCAGTGACTAATAACAACAGTGATGATCTCTTTGATTTTTTACTGTGCTTAGAATTTGCAAAATTCTCTCATTTATCCAATTGCTTTGCATTAAGAAGGGCAGGTAATAAAAAAGAATACTATTTTCATACTATTTTAATAGTTTTAAATTCTTTCTACTTTCTTAATTGGGATGGTACAAATAAAATGTTTTCCTGATGGTGCAAAGAGAACACCTTTTTTTGCTTCTTAAACAGGATAGGTGAATTCATTGTGGCAGCTTTTGAAATCTTTTTTTCTGTCACTCCAAGAGTCTCTGGCAGAGAGCCTGAGAAGAGACCTCTGTAGGTGCTGATTTTTTTTCACGGTAGGGAAATCTGAGTTCTTGGGGACACGCAAGGAGTAAAGCAGATAATATGTGATATTGGCAAGAGAGTCTCTGATTCAACCCCCTGTCTTCTAAACCTTACCTTCAGACTTGTCCCCAGCAGACCACAGGCAGTTCTCCAGAAAGCTGTGAGGTGTAACTAGGGCTCCCCCCCCACCCCAGATTTTCTGGGAATCTTTGTTCCTCACTTAATGTTGATTTATGGGATTGATTGCAAATATTTTTACTCCAAATTCCTCAATGGAGAACCACCATAGTGGCTACATTTCTATTCTCATTCAATGGGATAGGATGACCAGTTTCTCTGTTTATTTGTTCCTGTAAAATACAGCCATTGAGCAGAATGTAGTAGGTCAGTAGTGGGGTGTTTTGGCAGAACAGTAGCAGAAATCCACAGTGTATCAAGCTGCCCTGATGTTAAAGGATAGAAAAAATAGGGCATGCACCTGAAGTGTTCATTTATTGTCGGCACTAAGCTGTGCTTCTGACATTGGCTTTGAGGAGGAAATTATGACATTTAAAAGAATCTCCCAAGCTTTATAAAAAGCATGTGAATATCTATAAATATTGATCCAAAATGAGTGCAATGAATAATTTATAGTGAAATATACTTTCTTAGTCTTTCAGTTTTTAAAGCAGCTTGGGGTTTTTTCCTCTAAAAAATTATGGTTAGGCAAGCATATTTTTTTCTCTATCATTTTAGAGCTATTTCTTATTTTTAGAAAAAAAATGTGTTATTTGCAAAGGATGTTTGAAGTTGAGAGGAAAAAAAGGAACAACAATGTACACATTACTAAAATGGAAACATATTGTAGATGTTCTAGTTTCAGGAAAAAAATATACCAAGATTTTTTAAAAGTTTACATAATTTGTTGTCATAATTTTGTTGTCTTTGGTGCGTGTCCTCATTTTGCAGAATCATTTAAACATTTCTATGTTTACTTGAATAAAAATAGGGATTTCATTTGTTGGAACTAATGATTCCAACCCAAAATATACTCTTGTGTAATGAGAGCAAAATAAACAGGTGCACCCAGCATCATTCACAGTATGCCTGACAAGGAGGCAGCCCATTTGGAAGATGAGCTAAATATTCTCAGACCTCACCAGGAGTTGGGCTTTAATTAATCACCATGGTTCTGGGTCATTTTTGGAACGTCTATCAATATTTTCACAAGGTGTCAATGTGTCCTGCTCAGTTTTTTTCCTTTCTCTCTATCCCCGTAGATACAGATTCATAGAAACTAATGCCTATCACTTGGTTAGAGAAGCCATTGGTTGTTAAGTGTATTAGGCTTTTAATATGTCTCTAAATCCACTTAGATAAAAGGGTTTTCTTTTCTTTTCTTTTTTCTTCCCTGTTGAGCTTGCCATCTCAGGTACATGGAGTTTTGTTGTTGTCTCAAGATTTTGTTCGTTTTTTGTTTGCCTCGTGATAAAAATGAATATGAGAAAGAAACAATTCATGATTGAGTCTGGAAGTTGTGCTTTTTGGGGAAGACATTGATCTTTGTGTAGTTTCACATCACATCCCAGAACTCTCAGCTCATTTAGTTCCTCAGGCTCACCAGAGGTGTTGTACATACCAGTGACTTGTGGAATATCGTTCAGAAGCACATTAAATTAACTTCTGTCTGAAAATGCAGCAATTGTGCCGGCTATTTTTTCTGAAGTCTCCTTGTACCAGTTAGGTAAATTTCATTTCCTCAAAAGGAAATCACACATTTCTTCTATTGAATTTGAGAGAGTACAAAACTGATGTGTTAGGTAGTGCTTTCCTGCAATAGCCAAATAGGACTTCTGTTTAGATGCCTCAAAACGTGTTCTGACATTAAGCTCTGGCTCTGTTTCAGAGAGACAGTGTGGTGTTGTACCAGAATGTGCAAGAGTTTTGGAATCATAGCAGAATTGGGTTCAAATTCAGACTCTACACTGGTTGACTATAAACCTGGGTAAGTAACATAACCTCCTCAAATTCCGTTTCCTGGTGTGTAAAAGAATTACAACAATTATGATGATGATGATATTGATAACAGTGATACCTGCCTCAAGTTGTTCTGAAGATTGAATGAGAGAGCATATTTGACAAACCTGGTACTAAAAAACTGCTGAAAAAATGCCCTTGTCTTGTCTCCCTGGCCTGTACCAGTAGC
This sequence comes from Lemur catta, assembly GCF_020740605.2. Classification (NCBI taxonomy): domain Eukaryota; kingdom Metazoa; phylum Chordata; class Mammalia; order Primates; family Lemuridae; genus Lemur; species Lemur catta. Next base: position 13,274,581 of record NC_059136.1, read on the forward strand.
CTCTGAAACATTCTCTATACTTACTCTTCAATACAGGGATTAGGAAGCAATATCTCTCTGAAATAGGGGTCTTACTCCCAGAGTCCCAGTTTCCCATAGAACAGGTCCAAACTCCTTAATTGATGTTCCAGGTTTCCTCATGGGGTCCAGTGTTCCTCTGCAGGCCCGTGTCACTCTCCCTCTGTGCCTGTGTTCCAGGCCAATCAACGTCCTTTTCCTTCCCAACCCCACTTTCATTTTACTACTTCGGCTCCTTTGTGAATTCCCCTGATTAGGATTAATTTATCTTTCCTCTTTGCTCCTATAGCATTTTGCACCCAGAATATTCTGACTTGGGTTAGGACCTGTCTCTCCCACACACTGTATTGTAGGTTCCTTAGGTTGCGGGCAGAAACTTCGCCCTCTTTGTATAGAGCCACCCAGCACCTAGAATGTATGCCATTGCTTTCATGTTGTGATGTAATCAAATATACCTTTAGGTAAAGTGACTGTTTAATTTATCATCTTGACTAGGGCACTTGTCCAAGAAAGATGCTAGACCTGATCAGTGCTGAGGCCACAGGTGAACCAGGTGGTCTATAACTAAGAGGAGGGAATAAGACTAAAAACCAATGAATGTTGCTACTCAGTGTTCTAACACATTTCAAAAACCAGTAGATTTACCATAGCACAAATCATCACTCATTTCCTAGTTTTCATTCTGCCTCTTTTTAGGATGCTGCTTCTGGTGCTACGACATGGCTCTAGCTCTTTAGACAATAAGAATTTTCCTTGTTTTCTCAGTCCCACAGATGTGCTAGTGGCACACTTAAAAAGATTTGCTTCCCAACAGTGGGTTGAACTTAAATCTGTGTTTGAAGAATGGAATGGCCATTTTAAGGGTTTAAAAAGCTGGGTCAGTGTCAACAGGATGTTCACAGCTGATTTAAATCTAAGCATATCTACTCTAGATATCTATAGGAAGGGGGCTGGCTTTGAAAAGCATTTGATGACATATTAGATAAATGATTGGATTTTAAAAATAATTATAGCACACATACAAGATATTTAGTGAGGCTCATTGGCCCCAGAATGCTTCAATTTATGACATTAGTGACCACTGAGTGGAAGTTTCTACAATCTGTTTAATAATGTTCGTGGCAGCACAGTAAGCTATCTTTGTCCACATTATTTAATCTTGGCAGTAAATTTGGAGTTGACTACTTGATAGAGTGATTGGTATGTTAAGCAAAATTATGTTTGAGATCTAAGCATTAGGCTTTTTAAAAATGTGTAGTTTTCCCTGTGTTAATCTTGTTCTTACTAGGAAAGAAATTTTCTAATGTCATATGTTAATTCCATTATCTTTAATGAATTGATTGTTTCTAAACGTTGTGGAGGGGAGAAAAATCTTACATTAAGAATCTCCGTTACTTGGATACACTCGTTACAGAATAAAAATGTGACAATTCAACAATGCTATTTGCACCATATTTGTATAACGTCTACACCCCATGCATGGATATATTGTTTGGATGGAAAATTTGAACATCAAACAACATTAGCATTTTTTTTTTAGCTGTCTGCTCCGACAGAAGCAAGCCTAAAGGACATAAATGCCACGTCCCTCACACAATTGTGTGAATAATTCTCTCTGGGTCCCTTGCTTCTGGGTTTTGGCCTTGGCTCCCGGTGTTCACAGCATTAAGAGGGTTAAAGGTTCTGGCATGGTGAATTTATTGTTGACATCTCACAGTCCTTAAAGGCAGGATCACTAATGGGTGACCTTGGGGTTTGACCGTTCCAGACCCGAGAAGATCAAGTCTCACCCCCTCCTGCAAGTGCTATGACCCCTCTATTCTCACTCTCCCTGGCCTAACCTTTAACTCACTGATCTTTGACCACAGTATTAAGCAAACACCTGCTTGGGTCTGTGGTCAAAGACTGTGGACTTGAAGATCTACGATAATTTCATGTGAATAAACTGTGGTAATAATAATGAAATATAGAACAGATCTGTGGACACGCTTACAGTAAGTAATTATATTGTTACTGACCACATACAACATAGATTCTGTAACAACCCATGTGTATGCTGAATCAATGTTAATCAAGTTGACCAGAGTATTAATGGATTGTCAGTGGATACACCAAGGCTTCTATCATTTGCATTAACACTGACAATAGTGCAGCAGTATTTATTCCCTATTACTAAAAGAGATTAAGCCTAATATTAAGAATAGAACACCTTAGATTTACCATTGATAGTAATGCAAAATACATTAACATTTAAGAGATCCCAGGGACCATTTAAATGATTAGATGAAAAAAAAATTGGTGAGGTTAGCTGGGTAAATTTTGTGTTTGGGGGAAAGAGGGAGGGATAAAAACAACTCTATTACATTGAAAACAACTCTGAATACTTAAATAAAAAAGAAACATAGTGTTCTGTGTTGCCTTAAATTGTTTTCCACTAACATTTTGTAAAAAATGCTTACCTATTTAGAGAGGTAAAAATATAAAATCACACCGACAAAACTTTATCCAAAAGACTAAGAGAGTCTTTCACTACTAAGAGTAAAGTGTTATTGAAAAATACATGATTTGCTATTTTTCACTAGTCTAGTATAAATTGATAGGATTTATCTTTATAAATTAAAATAAAATTATGTACAATTTTTAAAAATTACACCAGAGAATTAAGATTTAACTATTGCTTATCAAATGCATTAGAAATAAATTATATGTTTTTGACACATAACCTTTCCTCCCTACTTAGAAACCTTCAATTAATTTATAGTTCTGTTTTAGCAAGTGAATACATACACCTCCACCCTCCAAAAGCAGTGACTTCATAATGCTGAACACCAAAATCCAATTACATGATATAGAGAAGAAACTTCAGACTTCATCATGTATTTTGCAGCCTTTTTCATTATACTATAATATTCACAAATGTAAAAGAAATAATTAGTACTGAAGAATAATAATCCAGACATTGTTTACCTATAAATTAAAATTGATAGTGCTTATCAATCTATATTGAACTCTATTTTGTCTTATTTCTCCTCTGATTTGGGGATAGTTTGTCACTTTTTTTCTGATTTTGAATAGATCTCATAAAGGGAAGCCTTTCTCACAGCTCTCCACACTAATCCACTCCCATTACTCTTTGGCTAGACTGGGTAAGGGAGAAACTATTTGCATCTCCAATATACAGAGGAGGAAACTGAAATAGAAGTCACCACACTAGTAACTGACAGAGCTGAGATTTAAATTTAGGCAATCTGACCCCAAAGCCGTTTTTGTGACCACTATTCCAACTGCTTTGCAACCCAAGTAATAAATCCATTTAGAAGGCCATGCAGCTTGATTTCTACCTCTGCCATGACGCCCTATTTGACATTGCCATGGATTCAGTTGTGCATATGTTAGCTTTCTCCATAATTTCCTGAGACCAAAGACTGAGCTGCATGTATCTTCCTTTTACTCAAACACTTAGCATAGCACCTGGCACTAAGCAGGCATCTAAAATATGTATGAATAAATAAAAATACAATAAAAGTATATAAAAAGTATAAAAATAAATTTCTCCTATCCAATGTAAATCCTGTATGGTTAAGTATCTGTCTATACTATTTTTGTGTCTGAGTCTAATTCAGTTCAGTCTTCCTCCTAATGAAATATTGGGGCTTTCTTGACCAAAACTCATGGTAATGCAATATCTTGGTCTTTAGTAATTTGGACAGATATTTTGAGCATGCATATGCTTCCTCTTTGGACAAAGATATTATCTAACACAACCTGGATAGAGATGTTTATGTGGATCTTTCTGCTTCTGAGTTACTTGGCCAAAAATGAAGCAATCTGAAAGCTAGCAGTGCTCGTGAATAAAATATAAATGCCAAATAAGTTAACTTGCTTAATTAAAAAGAGAATGCATGTGGGTTTGATTAGATGGCACAGTTAAGAATGGTTTTCTGAGAAATTTTGAGAAAACTCTGGTAAAACAATTTCAACTTGCTCATTTTATTTGTGAAGCTCAACCTATAGGTCCTGAGTTTCACATTAAACAACAAAAGACCTTAAAATGGATGTGGAAATTATTGGAGGCTTGAGGAAGTGGAGAAAAATGGAGAGGAAAAAGTCATATCAATGTATTTCCCTTTGTTGTAGGTGGTAGTTAAACCGTAGTGTCTGTTTCATCATAGTGACTCATTATACACTGACGTCTGGCAAAACCAAGAGCCTGAAGAGGGACATTGTGAGTTACATGCTGAAGCTTAAAAATACTTGTTCTTAAACCAGCCTTATTTGCCTCCATGAGAAACATTTCAGAAGCAAATTTCTACACTAATATCATACTGTGATTCTACTTTTCCCCACATGTGTTTATTAGTGAAATGACTCAAGCTACTTTAAAAGAAAAAAAGTTGTGAATTAAAAGAAATTGCCTGCTACTAATTCTGTAGTTGGAACCTGAAATATCTTTAGCTAGAACTCGTCATGGTTAGACACAAACGTGATTTCTTCTCCCGAAGGAAAGGACTTTAGGTATGGAGTTATGTGTGGAAGAAAGAACATAGAGTCATTGCTTATTACAAGTGGCTTCAGAATCATAAAGGGTTCTGAATTTTCAAATTAGAAATTGTTAAAAGAAACCAAGAGTTGAAAGCTTGGTTAATGGCTACTTATGTATATGAGTATATAGATACATATATGAAAATCTTTTAAAGGATTGTAGCATAGAGTTCTCAAAGAGAAATTCAAAGGTGTATGAATGATTTGAAAAGAGCATTCCTGAATGAAAAATGTGCATCAGTCAAAAGCATCAATAAATATGTCTTTTTCATATGCAAATGAAAATTTCTAAAGTAAAGGAGGCATTGTTTTATAAATAGTGAGATAATATTCTTGAAAAAGGTTACCAGTGATTATATAAGTTATCTCCTTCATAAAGAAATTTAGAGCTCACAGTTGCTCTTTTCATTAAAATGGGCTTCGCATCCAGACTCATGCTGAAAGCCAAACTCTGAATTTTAATTAGAGATAATAAATAATTATATCACTTAGGAAACTGAAACCATTAAAGGCTGCTAGTACCATACTACTGTATTTGCAGGGTGGGTAGTGATACACAAATCACATTAAAGGGAGTAAGTGGTAGATGGAAAATTGGCTATAAATGTGGTTAAATTCTAAAGTTAACCAGATAAAAAAGGAAGTATGCCTTGGGCCAGTCACTGTCTTGGGTCCATGAGAGTTCAACTCCTTCCTTTCAGATGATTATAACATTTTTCTGTCCCCCAATAGGTAGCTACTCTTTTTCTTTTTGCTAGTGGGAAGGAAGAGAGGGCAGGGTGAGCTATAATGTATATTTCCTCCAATGAGTGAGACAAACTTTTTTTCTTGCCCCTGCTTCACCCCCGCCCTTTTTTTTCTTTCTTTTTTTTCAAAGAAGGCACATTGACATTTCATGAGAAATTACTACCCCAGAGTCAAGGGCAGAAAAAAATGGAGAGACAGACTTCCCCAACCTACACAGCCCAGAGGGACCAGCTGACGCACAGAAAGCAGAGACTCAAGCCATTAGAGCCGGGATTGAGGCTGACACTGACCTGCGCCGCCACCCGGCATTGTCCCGCCATCTGCACAAATGTGAACTTTGCCTCCAAAACTTGGCTTCTCAATTAACATGTCCAGCTGGGGGAAAATTCCATCATTTCCCTAATATCCTTATTGCCACTGGCTTGACATATTAATATTAAAAATATATGTGCACAGATCAAGGATTTTCTTAAGCACTTCTGTTTTTATTGCAGATAATAGGCAGGAGGTGAAAGCAGACACAATATAATTTGAAAAGCATAACCCTGATTAGGCGCTGATTGGAACGCTGTTATACCTTACATTTAAAACCTTTTTATTATTAGAACTAGCTGTCAAAACCAGGCTCTGAATCTCCTATGAAATAGATGCAAGGGCATGTGATGCTTCGCTACTTCAGTGCAAATAAATTTAGAGTTCAAAGTGCCATTTTCTTTGAATATGTCCTTAAGTATCAGAGAACTGTCATATGCATTGCTGAGGTGTTTGTAAAGATGTGTCATCTGGCTTTAATTTGTTCCCTTTTAATAGATGCTCATCATCGTTCTCAGTTATTGTTCATTTTAATGTGTTATACATTGACATGGTAAAGAAATAAAACCATCGTATCACTATTTGATCACAGATGGACAATATTTGTGAGGATGGGGCAGTGAAGAAGTTATTACCTCTAATCGTAGGAAATGTGCTCGTGAAAGGCATGGAAGCTTCCATGTAATCTCAAAGTTAGCAGGGATCGCCGCAAGTCTTTTGGATAAAGGTTTGGTTCCTGAAGTCTCACTACCTAGGTTCAAATCTGGGCTCTTCTGAATTAGCTGTATAAACTTGAGCAAATTACTTAACCCCTCTGTCAGTTTTCTCATCTTTGGACAGCAGTAGTTCCCAGCTCAGAGTGTCCTTGGGAAGATTAATCGAGATGATACATGGAAAGTGTCCAGAAGAATACTTGGCAAATAGTAGCCATTCGACCACACTAGCTATCATTTAGGTGTTGAGTTGTGTTCTAACAATATCACTAAGTGGTTTGCAAAGCCTCTGCTTAACATAAATGTTGCCACAAGGATCTTCCCAGCTTCTCTGGTCAAACTTTTGCAGAGTTTTGCATAGAAAGCTCCTTGTAGGTTCTTCTGTGCCTTATGTCTGTTTCACCCTTTCACCTCATTCTGTCTTAAATATCGCAGTGAACCAAGCTAAGGCTGCTTCTGCATCACCCTCCTTAAAGCACTCAATAGTGGTTCCCCAGTTGGCTCCTTTAAATACTCTCTTTTTTGGCTCAATTCCCCATCGTCCTCAATTCCTCATCTCAGCTGGATTCAAATTTCCCACTGTTCTGAACTGCCCAACCCAACCATGCTCTTCAATGGCCCAGATTTTTTTTCTACACACTAAGCTGCCTGGGCCGTGTAGGGGTGACAGCCTGGGCTTTGCAGCCAGTTAGTGCTGGATTCAAGTCTGTTCTCTGCCACTCTCTGTCTGTGTAAATCAGGGACATGAGTTAACTTTCAGAGCTTCAGGTCACCATCCGTAAAGGGCTGGCTTGCCAGGAGGACGAATGGCAGAATATCCAAGAAAAGTAGCAGAAGATCAACTCGTGAGAGCTGTTGCTGTCAGTCACTTGCTTGTCATCATTTAGGGCTAGATTTTTTTCCATCACTTCTGAATAATGACACAATTTATTCTTTTTTGTGTATTAATGATAACAGGGCATGTACAATATAAATTAGCTCTTAGATCGAAAGGTGATATTGACTCCAAATGCAGCACATGGTGGAGCAGTAAGAAAGAGCAGGAGAAACTCCAGTAGGAGGAATTTCACTCATAGAGGGATTCTACACAATGCATCCTAGGCCTGACCCAGGAACCAGTGAGGGGCATCCCGGGGAAGCTGACTCAGGCCATATAAAGGCAGTGTTTCGCAGCGAAAAGGAAATCAAAGCTAGGTAGCCTGTCTAGTTACATTGTCAGAGAGAAATCTGGGTATTAGTGACCTAGCAGGAGGAATACCTGGACAACCAGGGTCTACTGGGTGACTGTGAGGCCAGGAGAAGGACCCACAGGCTGGAGAAAATTTTTTGAGGTTAAGAGAGTAGCTGCAGATGCCACTTATAGAGAGCCCAGGCAGGAGAGAAGCTGTTAGGGTCAGTGACCAGGACATGATGTGGTACGAATCAGTGCAGGCCTGTTTGGGCCTCCTCTCATTCCCCATTGATCAACTGACCCTACTGCCTCCCCACCGGGGGGACCAGATGCAGGGAAATAAAACTAAAGTGAAAACTGCAAATACAAACCATTTTGAGCTGTTTCCTGACCTCTAGCCAGCTCACTTCATTTGTCTCAGTTTTTTGGACTCTCGTCTAGCTGGAACATTTGGAACGGTCTGTAGACTCCTATTTCAATATGAAGGAAAACTAGCTATAATATCATTCCTTGGTTCATAAAAATGATCACAGGTTGTTACTCTGAAGAACCTTGTATTTTTATGGATTTTACTTCAATAGGATTGTGTTACGTTAGAACAGTTATTGTTGTTGTTTTATTGCTAATGGTGCTTGTAGGGTATTTATTTCATTATCTGAGATAATTTGTGTTGTTCCTTCTAGTATATATTGAAGTATTGATAAAGACTGCATCTTGGTTCTTAACTTTACCATTGTTCTGCTGGTGACCAAACAGCATTTGCCTGTATGAACATATTGATCAAGTATAACACACATGCACATGCTTATTTATAGGCATAGCTGCTCACTTTTTCAGATACGTACATCCATCTGCTTTTCGATCATCATCATTTGCACAGAATTTCAGATAAACAGAGATTCTGTCATCCATGTCTCCAGAGTACCTGTGGAAGAGAGAGATGAGTTCTCTCCAAATGCTAGAACCAATTTGCACTGTAGTTGAGGAAAGGGAAAGAGAGGGTGTGAAATGCCATTTCTCAGACACCTACTGTGTGCCATGTGCCATGTTAGACAATTTTACATATGTTATTTCTACTTAATTCTCATGACAACCTTAAGATGTAGACATTATTACCCCCAGTATAGCAATGAGGAAGCAGGCTCTTGGATGTAAGTAATTCACCAAAGGCTATTCAATTGAATCATGGCAGGACCAGGCTTCGAACTCAAGCCTGTGTGACTCCAAACCTTATTGTCATTCCACTACAGTTCACTGCTTGCTAAGAAAACAAAACAGCTGGCCAGGGATTTACAAAACTCTACCATATAGTAGTGAATCCTAACTAACCTCCATAGCAGGCAAGAAATATATATACATTATATATATATATATATATATATATATATATATATATATATATATATATATCTCATCTCTAGCTCATGCTGTCTTTATCCAGCTAAGTGACCTTGAGCAGGTTGCTGCCCTTGCTGAGACCCAATTTCTTTATCTGTAAAATGTGGGGTTTGGGCTAAATTATCTCTAATGTCCCTTCATCTCTAATCCTCCATAGTTTTTTCATTACATCCCATGGTTCCAGCCCTGATGCGTGTACCCCCTGCTCACTGGAAATTTCTGAACATGGTGTGTGGGTTTGCCTCTGTGTGACAATCCGCGTCCTGGAAGGAAACTTGACTGAGTTAGCAATACAGCCGGAGTTTCACTCCACAATGGTCACTAATGATCCCTAATCAAGACACAATCTGAAAGGTAAACAAACCAACAGCTCCTTTGTTTTTGTGAAGTGAGAACTAAGGGTTATTGATTATTCTTCTGACCCAGGACGGATCTGTATGGATCTGGGGAAGATTGATGGCTCTTTTGATCTGAGGATAAGCCCAGCCTGGCAACACAATGCCACATTAGAACTGTACTGTCAGCACAGCACCTGACGGCGCTTGGCCAGGTTCCTCTTACGCGTCTTCTTTCCCTTCGAAAAACTCGGGTGAATTCACATCATCACAAACTGTGTCATAATGGAAAGCTCGGCATGGGGTTATGGTTCCCAGCCTGGGCTCCTCTGACCATTAGGGATTGAAAAAACAATAATATAGGTGTTTTTCAAGCTAGATTATTTATATTTTCAAAGCCTCATGGGAAACTGCACATCTATTTCATAATAATGCAATCCAGGCTATTTGCTTAACTGTGTTCAATTTGTCAGTATCGTATTAAAACCAAAAATAACAGACTTGGGATAATATAGTCTATGCTCCATATTTCAGTGACACTGTGTTTCATGCAGAACCTTATCATTTCCTCTGCTCACCTGCTGAGAGTGCTGACACCAGCTGCAACATAGACCCATAACTGTCATGATGAGTTTAAAGCAGATCCTGGGCATTGTGGCCAGGTCTCAGTGACGCTAAGCATGTCTGAAACGCCTGCCTATTGCCTCACTCGGGCTTACTGACTTCCTTGAAGAGCTTCACAGCCCATCTTTTAGCCAAGCAAGAAAGTCTTTAGGACCACAAAACATCTGCATGGAGGAGCCTCATATGTTAGGAGAAGGGTTTTGAGAAGGGACAAAAGTCATTCAAAAAAGGTAGGTTTGAAGTCCTATGCATTCACCTGGAGTAATTTGAAGATGTTAGAAGCTAAAGACAGTAGCCACCTATTTGTTTACATAAGATGGCTTATTGTGTCCAACTATCAAATATTTAAACAAGCATTTACGTATTGATATTGGTAAATATATATACCTTTCTGCAGTTTTTAATAAGCACTTTTGGTGTACTATCCACAGTTTCCCCCTTATGAGGTCATACTTGTCTACGAGAAGCATGACACTGCAATCTTATACTACCCGACAGACTTGACCACAGGGTAGCTCAACGGTGTGGCTAGGATTTGAGAGGAGTGGAAGCAGGCAAGGAGAGGGAAAAGGAATGAAAGAGTCATTCACTCTCTTGAGAAATATTCCTCTACTGCTGAGTGGTTTTTGTTTGTTTGTTTGTTTGTTTGTTTTTTGTGGGGATAGGGTTGTTTAAGGTTTTTAGTGAGCTTTGATTGCATGGCAATCAAATCAATGACCATGTCACAGACAGAGGCCGTGTTAGGTATAGTTTAGTTGCTGATCCACTGACTGTCTCTCCCAGCCTGCCTGCTGCCACTAGGTCCTTGAGATAACTTAGAAAGGGGTATCCTTATCATCTCAAACATGTAACATTTCTTTGTGTTGAGAGCATTCGATATCTAAAAATGATACATGTTTACGGTGATGGATATACTAATTACCCTGACCTGATACTACACCTGTTGTATGTATCGACACATTACTATATACTCCATAAATATATGCAATTATTATATCAATTTAAAAAAAATTAAAAAGACCTCTGATAGTTCTAGCAATTTCCCAGTAACCTTTTCCAGGACCCAAGAAGGTGAGCCTCAGTTGCTTGTCAACCTGGAAAGCTGCCTGTGTCTCCAAGCATAACCTATGTCTAGGTCATCTGAGCAGTTACCACATAAGGCAATAAGAAAACCTTGTTCTTCACCAGTGCTCCACAACACATTGATTTTGCCTGTATAGATTTCATAGTCTTGAAATGTAAAAGTAGGATTGTCAAGAATACACAAAATTGGAACACACACACACACACATACACACAGAGCAAAAGGAAGGGGCAGCCCCGTGTTAGAGGCATTATTCAGACAGGTCAGCAATGGTTCCTGATGCTGTGATGTCCTTCTACTCTGCTCTTCTTCCCCGCTCCCATGTGCTGGCTGTCATCAGAAGGTCCTCAAGTTTTACTCTATGATCCCAGAGAGCAATAAGCCTGTGTCCCCAGTCTGCTGATGGGATTCCCCACTGGTGCTTGTAGCACTAGCTTCTCAACAGATCCCTACCCCTGCTGGTCAGGCTGCCCTTTGGAGTTCAGATGTGGTCCCTGAGCGGCTGTCAGGAGTGGCTGGAGTTAGATCACTTACAAATATATAATGTGATACACCTTCCATAAGGCGTCTAGACTGACAGACTGTTTTGTCTGTCTGAATAATTATAGGGAAATGTTTTCAACCTTGCAAGATAGCCAAACATCCTACTCTGAAGCATATGTTTGGGTTACCTGGTTTATGAAATGGCTCCAGTTTCACCAGGAAGGAAAAGTACCATTCTTTCTTCCAAAATGTTTCTCATGTACTTGTCTTTGGTCTATATTGTGTATTTCACTACTTTCCAAAAGGTTTAGAGATGAGTACAGTGACCATAACAGAATGGCAATAAACCATGAACACGAGATTAAGGAAAAGAACTCAGGTCAAAAGGAAGAGAAAAGAATGTTATTAGGGCTGAGGAAAGCTACCGCGATACAGCACAAAACTTTTCTGTGAGTTTCCTAATGGCCAAGGCAAAGAGAGAAGCTTGATTGGCTGTCTTCAAGGAAAGAAAATCTTCCTCTCAGAATGAGAGGAATTCTACTTTCCTGGCTCTGTAGTACTAAGAAAAAATGAAAAATATCAGGAGGCAGAGGGCAAATCATATAAGGGACATTGGGCAATTGGTGTCTTCAAGATAACCTAAATAATTGCTGCTAGAGACTGGCTGGGTCCGTTGGCACCCTAGTTATTCAGAAGCAACTTCTCCAGTGAGAATGATTACTTTTCTGGGGCATGGAGCCATGGGGGTTGGGAAGCCTCTTTGCTCCCCAGTCCCCAATTTATTCAATTAGTCTAGAAGTCTAGACAGTGTCAGCAAACTGTGGCCTCCAGGCCAAACCAAACCCACTTTTTGTTTTTGTACATAAAGTCTTATTGGAACCCAGCCTGCTTATTTATTTGCATATTTTTACAGTTGCTTTCCAACTACCGTGGTGGATTCAAGCAACAGACACTGTATAGCCTGCAAAACCTAAGATATTTAAAATCTTGCCCTTCACAGAAAAAATTTGCCCATTCCTCATCTAGAGAAGGACCTGAAACATCTGTCATTAGAACTGACAATGACCTGCTTAAGTTCAGTTACCGCAGGAGAGGTAACCCAGTCAATCATTACAGGCCATTAAGAACCTTGTGTAAGTGAATCTTTGTCTAAATACCGTTGTGTGTCAGCTACCGGAACCGGAAAATGAAGGAGACGGGAGCCAGAGCAAGTCAGTTTTGTTTAGGAGGATGATCAAAAAAACCATTGAGAGTGTGAGGTAATTTCAGGGTGGATAAGCCTGGTCAAAGTGTCACAGTGGAGGGCTCTGGAAGACCAACAAGCAAAATGATGTCCATCGATGGCATTCCGGTGCAGGGCAGGGGTGGGGCCAGGTGTGGCTTGGGGGAAAAGCTCATGAGGGAAGACAAGAATGTGCTTCCTTCCTGAGTTATACTCAAGACCAGCTCTGTGGAGGTGCAAAATGGAGAATCGTACCACCCTCATTGGTTTTCCAAGTAGCGCACAATGGGATATTCTCCATCCATGCACAGAAAGTTGCCCAAAAAGAGAGATTCTGGACTAACAACATAGGAAGCAAATAATAATATGGTTGCTTTAGTGTTCAACATGGGCTTGTAAATCACATTCTGCTTATTGGTAAAACATATATACATATGAAATTTACCCCCAAATGTTGGAAAAACTAAACGGTTGGTTTTGTCTATTCGTACTCCATGTCAGGTCTACCTCTTTTGCTTGTGCTCTACTTGTAACATTAACTAAAGAAGCAAATGACATTGAGAAATATAAAATGAGATTAAAGGGACTTTTCTATCTACATTTTTATATACCATAAAGGGAACATTTTGGGTTTGATGTTTTCCTTTTCAAAAATCAGGTGGAAAAGTTCTCAGCATTTAAAAAAATACGTGTCTGGAGTTTCACCTAGAACTCTGTCTCTCTATCTCACACATTTTTGGCCTCCAAACTCAGTTAATTTAAAACATCTGAAATATGCAGGATCACTTTCTGTATTTAAGTGAGGAGGGAAAAAAGTTTCATTCCACGCATGTATATACTGAATATCACGAGATACAATGGATAAATGATAGAATCTTTTAGAAATCAATCAAAAAATAAAGATTAATTTTCTCAATAATGTTTTATTACTGAAAACAATTTTAAAATATGGTAAAGGACAAAATATTGAATATTCATTTTATGTATTACATTTTTAAACCAAAGAGATGATCTCTGACTCTCAGACATACATTGAACTTAAGATAACATGAAAAACAATTTTAATAAACTAAGATAATGCCCTGCTAATATGTGGCTGATCTCATTTCATAGTGTTACAAATTCTGCAGCTTGAGGGCAGGAGATTTAGTTGTTGTTTTGTTTATTTCTGTATCCTCAGGGCCTAGAACAGTCCCTGGCACAGAAGAGGCACTCAATAAATAGTTATTAAATGAATCAAGGCAGGAGAGGATGTAAGAAGAAAGTTCTATGAAATATACGATGCCATAGAAATGCAGAAGCTGAGCCTTCCTTTTTCTTCCCTTAAAACATTCTTCTTTCTAATGATACAATTTTTTTCCCAGACAAGTAGCATCTATTGGTGTAGACTGGAGATGGTCTGATCACCTCCCTTCTGAACACTTGATAAAATTATGGGCTGATGAACACAAATTATCCATTTTTAATTTGATGCTTAATACAGAAGTCTATATATTATCCAACAAAATAGCTGTACTGAGGTATGAATTTTTGCATTTGGAAAGAAAATTGTTGTTTGGAAATTTAAGAATTTTGTGACTTTCCTTAACAGTGAAAAGTAAAAATAATTAATATGGTTAAGTTTTGAAATTGCCTTAAAAAAATCTCCATTTACAAAGATATTAAGTAAAAGCTTCCTACTCTCACTTTTTAACAAGGAGGCTGTTTGGAAGGGATAACAAGGAATTACATTTATGAGCAAGAGGAAATTGATGAACCAAAGTGAAAAGCATGGTGTTGCAAAATGTCTGCATGCTGCTGCAGGGAGAACAGAGCCCAAAGTTGACAGTATGTCTAAGGGAAAGAATACAATGTCTGCAGTGCACCCCACCTACCCAGCCACTGCTGACTGATGAGGCAGGCTTGCTTCTTTAAGTCTAGTAGGTATATTAATAAAAGAATAGAAGGCATTGACACATGGCAACTATTTCTTACTAGAGGGAAAAGAACCAGAAAAGCAACTTAAATGCCCACATGTTTCTTGTACCATGTTGTGATTTGATTTTTTTAAATGTGTTTCTTTACAACATAGAGAAAGTAATTATTCTTTGCTTAAGCCTCCATTCTAGGAATATCTTCCTCAGTGAAGAAAAATAAAGAGTAAAAATTATTGTAAAGAAAAATATTTTACATAGTCCATTTCCCTTTTAATGATAAGCCATGTATTTAAATATAACTGGCAAACTGAATGGTGAATAAGATACAGTTAATGAGTTGAAATGATACTGGAATTTTCATAGCTATTTATATTACACAGGAATGTCAAAGTTATTTACTTATCATATGTGATATAAAAGGCTTAGCCTCTTAGAAAGTTATCTGATTAAGAAATGTGCATCTTTTACTGTATATAATATTCTCCAAAGTCAACCATGATTCTTGCCACAAAATCCAGAATGTATCAAACTTAAGATTTTTTATTTCATGAAAAGTATGTAAAACTGAGTTTCAAAATATTCATATCAATTGGGTGCAGTACAAGCTATATCTTATGGCACAGCTATTTTATTAAATTGTCTAAATAGAAGGGCCCTTTTTTTCCTGTTTGTCTATTCCTATTTTAATACATGGAGATTTAATTAGTACATTTTACTAAATTACAAAAATAATACTTGTTCCTATTAAGACCTCAGGATTTTTAAAAGCTTTAGCTTCTCCTTTATTTTTCCTATAAAGTTTTCTTTTCTTTCTTCTTAAACAAAGTGTTATGTGATCAAAACAAGAAAGCTCCATGAACTTTGTGTAGAGATAGTAACCAGCTGAAATAGCTATCTGACCATGTTGGAAATATGCAGATAATGAAGATGTCACTTAAAGTGTACATGCATTTGGGATATGCAAAGAAAAGTAATATATGTGTGGCAATGATATCTTTGATCATGGAAAGAACTCAGAAATATAGGAACTGTGTCGAGGGTGGTTATCATCAGCCCATTTTCTATTCCCTGTGCACAAATCATTTCATGCATTCTACAACCCAAGCCCCGATGTTGGGCTTCAAAAGCAATTTCAGCAGCAAAATAAGGTGCTTTTCTTCAATTTTCAAGCCATTTGTACGAGGTTAGTGTTGTTTACCCACCTGGTACACTGATATTTACATACCCCTTTAAAGAAAATTGGTAGGTATGATTTATGGAGTACTGTAAGAGCACAATTTTCCATGTAGTGCACCTAATCTGAAAGGGCACTTGCAAAGGTCACTCTGGCCATACAAATACCAAGTCTTCTCTTTGGAATAAGTTAGGATATTCATTTTTCTTGGAAAATGTCAGCAGTACCCTACTCCAGGGGTTAGTTTATGCAGATAAATGTGTAAGCCTTTAATCTTAGAGCAAAAATACTCTACACAAATGTAAAAGCAGTCCATCTATCACTGTTAAGACCTGTAATTTGTTTTTATTTAAATCTCAAGCCAGGGTGGAGTGGGCAACAGGACCGTTAACATGGTATCTCACATGTAAGCCGAGATCAAGGCACATAAACATGCTTAGACTCTCAACCCAGGTGGCTGGCACAGCGTGTGGCTCGCCCAGCCAGGACTGCTCTTTCCGGCTGCTTCTGCATTTGCTCCTTTTGCAGCTAGAGGCTTCCTGTCCAACACAGTGCATGGGAAATTGCCCAGGAAGTTTCTTCTCCCAGCCAGCATGTTCTCTGCCCGTGAAAAAGCACTAGTTAAAATTCAGGTGAATAAAACAGCATTACTTGTTTTTATTATTGTTATTAACTTAAGGGTTCACTTCACCCCAAGGAGAGAAAAACCAACATCCTTTGTGAATTTATTTTCTTTTCCCAAAAGAACGGTTTTGTTTAAAGAAAATCTCTCACTTTGCCCATAAGTAAGCATCCCCAATCCTGAGATCTTTACATTTGCAACTGACTGGAGAAAAAAAGCATAGCCAATTGTGTTTGATACATATTGGCACTTTGTATACTCTGGCCTTCATTTCCTGCTGTATAAATCTATTCTTGAAACTTATGCTTTATCTCAAATTACGGTTCTCTTGAAAACATTTTCTGGTATTAAACTTAGCAGACGCAAATAAAAGGTAAAATATGATTATGAAATGTTTGCTCATATTTCTATAAAGGAGAGAATAAGATGGGAATGCAGGAAGGAGATACTATGTCTGTTTATCCCAGCCAGATTTTGCAAATGAGCCCTTGGAGTTTGCTGCCCATTCACCTCTCATAGAGCTTGAATTTGAGTTTGTTCCAACAGGTGACGTTGATTTCGCCATCTCTATATCGTCAAAGTAAAAGGAAATTATAACCATTCATGCAAAAGATTCCCTTTTGAAAATGTGGATGTCAGTGTGGAGATGCAATGTGATATGATAATAACAGCTGACATCATGTTATGTTTTTCAGGGAGAGAAGATGCAACAATGTACCACCTGAATTGGATTCCATCCATCCTCCTAAAAATATGTTCTCTTTTGATTTTGAGGGTTTAAATGGGATTGGTGATTTGATCAATACATGTAGTACTACTTTTGCTAAGCTAAGCTTAGTGACATTAAATAAATTTTAAATATCAAGATTAAAAAAACATCATCGCTGAGTTTAGTAACCTAAGAGAAAATTACAATGTGTTAATAGCAAAGAATCTCTAATCTCCAGGTGATAAAATTAAGCCCAAATTCTCCAGTTCATCATGTCAAACATTTTAGTAAAAGTAAACATTTTAGTAAAGCTACTATCCCTGCACTGATGGCTCATACTACATTTTTGAACTTGATTCTTGTCTCCAATCTCCTCTTTGGCACCCCTCCTTTGATGTCTAATAAGTAACTTAAACTCCTGCATTCAAAAACAAACTCCTTTATCTGCCACTTCCAAACTTGCTCCTGCCACCATCTTCCCCATCTCAGCTACCAGTAACCCTACTCTTCCTGTTGCTCAGGCCATGGGCCAGGGAGTCACCATTAATTCCTTTCTTCCTCTCATACTCCATAATCCCTATGTGGCAGCAAATTCTATTGGCTTGGACTTCAATCTGATCTCTTCTAGAAATTCTGTCATTTGTGACAACATAGGTAGGATTGGAGAACATTATGCTAAGTGAAATAAGCAAGGCACAGAAAGGTAAGTACTGCAAGTTCTCACATGTGGAATATGAAACAATGGAACTCATGGAAGTAGAGAGGAGACTGGTGCTTATAGAGGCTGGGGGGTTGCGGGGAATGGGATGACGATCAAAGGGTACAAAATCTCAGGTAGAAGAAATATGTTGGGTTTTTTTTTTGAGTTCTACTGCACAGTGTGGTGAATATAGTTAATAATAGAGTACTGCACATTTCAAAATTGCTAAGAGAATAAATTTCAAATGTCCCCACCACAAAAACAAGTTAAGTATTTAGCTGATGGATATGTTAACTAGGTTGATTTAGTGATTCCACATTGCTTTTGTAAATCATAATATTACCTTGTCAATTTATAATACAAAATTTTTTTTTAATCATCTGATCCCCTCTAACCATCATCGTAGCTACCATCATGACCCACATCCCACCATGGCTCCCTAAAATATTTCAGTAATTTCTACCCTTGCCCTCTACAATTTTTTCTTATCACAGCTGCAGGAGAGAGCCTTTTACATTCTACATTAGATTAGATCATGTCATGCCTTTGCTTAAAATGCTTCAATGGTTTCCTCAAAAATTTTTCATTGGTCTCCAAATCTCTGAATGCTCTGTCTGCCCCACCCGCACCCACCCTGCTCCATCTCCCATCCATCATCTTCTCATTGCCTCTACTCAAGTCAGCCCATCTCCTGACAGTTCCCTAAAGGGACCTCCAGGACTTTGCAATGGCTGTTTGTTCTGCCTAAAATCCCCTTTCCCTGGATGGAACCATGACTGGTCCCTCATCTTCTTCTGAGTCCCTCTCTCTGGCTCCCCAAGCCTCATGCCATTCCGCTATCCCTATTACCTTTCTCTGCGTATTTAATTCCCAAAGCACTTATTGCCATCTGACATAGCATATGTTTTACTTACTTTATTGTTTATTGCCTGTCTCCCCCCAGGAAAATATAAATCCCTGAGAGCAGGGATTTCTGCTTATTTTGTTTACTGCTGCATCTTCAGTGCCTAGAAGAATGTTTAGCGCAGGGTAGATCTTCAAATACAAATATTTGGCAGTTAAACTGACAAATGCCTTTAACTACTTGCGAGATGCCCATAATTTTATGGTTGTTTTCTTTTAGAGTTTCCCCCAGAATGTGTAAGTTTCAGGCCCCTCACAATTGCCTCTACATGTTAATATTTCTTTAATGAAACGTATGAACTATGTGGGGAATTAGAAACCAGAAGTAGACTCATGTCAGTTCAAACTAAGTTTGGTCACAGTCATGACTGATTGAATTAAGGTCTTGACCTTGAGTGAGAAAGACCTTAAGGGGTGAGAATGCTTGGGAGATGGAACAGGGAAGTGTGGGTTCAAATTCCACCTGTATGACTTCCATGTTGTGTGGTCTTATGTAAACACGTGGGCTTTATGACCCTCAGCTTTCTCACCGATGAAATAGAGCTGTGCAATAATACCCTCTCACAGATTTGCAGTGCAGATGACATGAGATAATGTCAAATTCTAATTGACCTCAAGGAGGTTGTGCTTTTCTCATGGTTTCCATTGAAATCACAGTACACCACATGGTGTCTTCACGTCATATGTGATTTAGGAAAATGGGCACATTACCTTGCACAGTGCCTGCCATGCCATAGGCATCGGATCCATAGTGACTGCAATTACTGCACATACGGAAACGTCACCTGGATCCCACAGCCCTACTGGAAGAAACTTGGTCTCCATCCAGAGTCACCAACCAGTATTTAAGATAATAAAATTAAATTTCACTGTCATCACATGTGCTGTAGTTTTAAATGCTCAAACCTAGATTACGACAATAGGTAGGAAAGGATTCCACTGGAAAAAAATTAAAGAAAGAATAATATTTTATTGCATATAAACATTATATGAAATAGAAATCCCAGCATCCATTAATAAGCTTTTGTCAGAACATAGCCATGTTGATTCATTCATATATTATCTCCAGCTCCTTCTATGCTACAACAGTGGAATTGAGAAGTTGAGACAGAGAATTCATGGCCCACAAAACCCAAAATATTTTCTATCTGGCCATTCACAGAAAAAGTTTGCCAACCCCTGGTTTAAGAAACTTAGTACCTCAATTTAATGGTGAACCTGGTTTTGTTTCTATTGCTTGAGTACTAAAAAGCAGTTGATGTGGGCAGAGTCCTCTGCATAGGGTGGCCACTTCTCTTACTGCTAAGTAAGTTACCTGTGTGTCCAGCAGAAAGATACTCACAGAAACACAGCTCATGTCCATGGTCTCTTAGATGCTCTTTTTTCCCCTTCTCCTGAGTAAAATGGTAGATCACACTTCAAGTCTTCTATAAAGAAAACCCACTATGGGCGCAGCAGCTTGTTCTTTATTTCACACTGCCTTTAAGTCCTGTGTCCCATGTAGAGAAAGAATTTGGCCTCCAAATGCAGTGCTTTCCAGAATTTTTTATTTGAGTTAGTTGCCCTTTCTTCAGAAGAGCCTGTACTCTCCCACAAGCATGGTTTTTCAGAGATGTCAAGGCCTACTGAATTTGGGAAAAGTTGGTTGCCTTAATATGACTTAACTCTCTTCTTTTCCTGTCATTGCCCATACTAATTCAAAGCCAGCATTTCTTTGCTCTTCTGTCTTTAAAGCTCCCCAACGGATAACTCATTAAAATGGAAGAGTACAGTGTTTTTGTTTGTGCAAAAGCTGTGAGTGGGTGAAAAACAGCTTTTGGGAGAGCACCTAGGAATTTCAACATATGTGCAGGACTGACTTCAGAGCCCTTAATTGTACAGTGTTCTCTCTGTCCCCCATAGGTGGGAATTCCCATGGATATAGCTGCTGGGCTGTGGGCCCCGAGTGCACTGCATCTCTGCCTAAAGGCTCTCGATTGGGCAATGGAGCAGTGTCTGAGGATCTACAAAGCTTGCTTTCCTCTATTCTGAGCCCTGTGACAGCAAGGAAATAGCAGACCTACTTTCCCAGCTTCCCCTTGAAAAGGGCCCTTGCAGCCGGAGGACTGGCATTTCACTGCGCTTCTAGTTTAATTAATGTCTGGAAGATGAACTTCGATTCCCACCCACAGCAGCATAAATTAGATGGAATTAAATGCAGAGCTCCTTTTTATTTCTGCTTTTTCTACTTGCTGCCCATCCCCTTCTCCCTCAAATAATACAAGCATGCAGTAGAATTCTAGACTGTATCCTGGCATGAAACATAGGACCAGATAAAAATTGGTGAATTGACACCAGTCCTCAGAAATCTGGCAGGCCTTGGTGTTTTTGGACATCCCGTCACTGTCTGGGTTGGGAGGCTGCTTGGTGAAGTGGAGGCCGGTGTAATCTGAGAGGCAGGGCTCCCTGGTGTTTCTGGCTAGACAATTCAAGTTTGGGGAGCAATGATATGGTCTCGGTTAAAGCTGCCAGCCTTGGGACATGCAAAGGAGCTGGACATGGGGGTACGGTCTCCCTCTGATAGCACAGGGCACCTTCTTGACTCACCCTAACCCATCTCACTTTTCTGCTCCTGCCATTGCTGAATAGAGCACCACATGGAGAGGACAGAACCTGCAGAACACACCCCACGGTTAGATCATTCTTCCATTTCAGTAAGAAAACATACGTGTAACAAAAGAGAAATGATTAGCCCAAGGCCACACATGGCTTCTGAACTTCTGCTAGGGAGGCCCTTTTCTGTACTGCTGAAGGAGAGCACTGGAGTCAGGCTCACCATTTATTAGCTCTGTGACGTTAGGCAAGTTACTTAACCTCTCTGGGTCTCACTTTCCTCATCTATGAAAAGGGGATGATAATCTTCCCTACGTTGTAGGCTTGTGGTGAAGACTGAGTGGAATAGACCATGTAAACAGCCTTAAAGAGTCACAGATCTTAGCTACTGATTGTTTAATGTTGTTACTACTATGATGATGATCAAGACACACCAGCCCTTCGCTAGGCCCGAGGCAAAGGAGATTTTCTCTCTCTTCACATCCAAGGACCTCTTAAGAACTTAGACTCTTTAGCATCCTAAACAATAAAGAAGGTATGACATAAAAATATTGAATTAAACTGACTTTAGGTGAGGGAGCAAGGTGGTTGTAAACTTCTTAAGTGTCAATAAGGACTCTCCTGCTGCTAAATGTGCCGAAGTGCTATTGACCAACTAGGGAATGACCGGGGAAAGTTGACGTGAGGGCAGGGGAGCACTGGGGAGCCACGTCTCTGGAGAAGCGAAGGACCGCATGAGACTGTGTTTTCCCCAGGGCCAAAAAGACCAACAGGCGAGTGGCTGCTGTCAGGAAAGGGGGCAACAGTTTGCTCTGTGTGCTTTTACAGCAGCTTAGCGCCACTCAGGAGAGGTTTCAAAGAGAAAGTTTTGAGCCCAGATCTAGAATCAATTTTTGAATCAATGGGTTTGCCTTTTAGTGAAATTTCCCTTTCTGGGGACGGATAGAATTCTATTCACTGGAAGGACTATGCTTCTGGGAGGTTTGAGGGGCATCCTTGTGATTGGGAGGTTAGACTAACTGGTCTCTGAGACCCCTTCCTGATCTAAATTCTGAGAAGGATTTTTTTTCCTTTTTTTTTTTTTTTTTTTTTTGAGAGAAAGGATTATTTATATGGGCTTTGTGCGTTAGACTTTTCTCTCTTTTCCACAGTATCTAGATTTACTCAATGGGTCTGAAATATAAATTTATGTGCCATGCCTATTAAAGAAGCAGCTTTTCCACTAGGGGATGTGCTTTGGAGAATTAGAAGCATTAAAAATGCATATTCTCCCATCTAAGAAAAAAAATCCCTTATGTTCTTCAAAAGCAAAATAGGGGAGAGGATTCATATGGAAATCCCAGTCTTTGAAAGTGAAGTGTGACAGCCACTTCACATTGTTGCCACATAGCCACCCAAAGTCGTGCAAACTGGATGAGCTTCCAAACAGGCGGTTAGTTTGCCACTGAAGCATGACCAATGCCTCAGCTAAAACAAGCAAACAAGGGGCTGAACATGTTAACATAATTTTCTATCATTTCTATTTGATGTGGATTGGGTGGAAAATCTGGGATGCAAGCCATGATGTAGATTTTCAAAATTGATTAGCATTTTTTGGACATTGGCAGCCATTTCTGCAGCATTTCAACGTGAGTTAAAATTGATTAGTGCTTTTAAAAAATGTGTACCAAATTGCTGTGCAAATTGAGGCAGCTCCAAGCGCAGGATGATGACAAGATAAAGGCGTATGATAGAATATGAGATCCATGCAGGGAAGGCCACTCTAGTGAGAGGAGATCGTGGAGAGAGGGTGTAAATGGTTCTGTGCAGTTTTAGATTAGCTGTTGTTACTTGTCGAACACTTAGACTCTACTTGTGACAATGTGTAAAATGGGTTTCATGCTTGCAGGAGAAAGGTTGTTTGGTTCTTTGTCATAACGTTAATCATGGATAAACTCATTTCAGTTGTTAATGTGGAGTCACTGTATAATTTTGCAGAAATTCCATTGTAAACATGTTGATGTCCACTCTCTAAAGTTTCAATGGTTTTAAGAATTGTCATGGCAAATATTAAGCCAATCTCAAATGACTCCTAGCGGAAATGATATACTGGTTACAGTTCTGCAATTTCTTGATCCTCTTCTAGTTTACCATACACAACCACACTTCTTAGAGCCACTGTGTCCCTTTTCTGTTATCAAACACAGACAGAAAGTTAAGAAGTGAGTCATAGCAGGACACATCTCAGAAGAATGAGAACCTTCAAAGGTCAGCTTTTCTTGCTTGTCAGTAGTTGACATTTAAGCATTTATTTCAGACGTTGCTGATAATGTTTTTTGAGATAGTCAAGAAGAATTGCTGTGTTGGTATGCAATTATGTTCATAATGAGATGCAAAAATGCAAATACAGTGGTACGTGCCAGTTCTTTGGAGTGCCTTTTGTCAGAATTGCAGGCACCATGAGACTTTGATAGATACCATGTCACTACGTAGAGTTGGAGAGCTGATGGCTTTTAAAGAAGCATCTATAACATGATATCTCTAGATGCTAATTAGCAGAAACCTTTAGCAATGATAAGTGTAGAGGTCATTTGTTTTTTCTTGGTAAATTCTGACAACTTCATTGAGCCAATGGTATCAATAGGATTTGTTGGTAGATGCAGCAAACATCTTTATTCTTTTTCATTTAACATGCCATATAAAATGCATTGTGTATTCATAAGTGCAGCTACTAGAAGGCTACCTTGCATGACTGATTTTTTAAAGTTCATTTAAAATGTAAATAAGAATATAACCCATTAACTGTTTCTATCAAGTACTTAAAAACTATATGATATCTTATCAATAAATGATATCCATCTTTGCATTTTATGTTTTTGTAAAAAAAAGACAAAATCAAAAAGACTATGTAGATGATGGCTTGAAAGTCATTCCATATTACAGGTTATTCTATTTGTTAATATGATGTGATTTTCAAGAACCACAAGGTAATTACAGCCACAGAAATGGGATAATGAAGAGGAAAGAAAGCAAACTTTTATTTCCAGAGCTTCCTTCTCCACAAGCAAAGTATTTATCCTGAATTTTCACAATGGTCACAGGAAGTGATAGCATGGAGAAATGAAGGATCTTGTCCATTTAGAGAGATCTTGTCCTTGAGAGCTAAGGCAGGTGTTCAACAAACATTCTGCGAATATCTACTGGGTGCCATGCTCTCGCTAGATATGGGTGAATGCAGCACAGCACTCCCCTCAAAAGCCTTGGGGTGTAACAGGATAGTCAGAGCCACTTGGAGATACCTGCAAGAGGCAATGACATGCTAAGGAAGGTTTTCACTTCCCAGTAGGCCTGGTTCTCTCGATGAAGGTCTCTACCCATGGGCAGTATGCTTCTTTGCCAACTTCCTACTTCTGTCTCACTCATTGACTCTGGAAAAGGGGGATGGTCTTCTGCTTCCTTTCTGCATGATAAGAAGGCAAGCAAGCAGCCATTATTTCCCCACTGGCCTGAGGCAGGTATGCAGAAGAGGATAGTCTGGGGTGAAATTCAGACTGCTGTAGGGGCAAGAAATCCCTCCACACCCATGGCCTCAGTCCTATTTTCCGATGAGAAGCCTTATATTTGATGAGGGATAGGTGAGCTTTCTATATGAATGAAGTGTAACTCTCTCAACTCACTTTGCTCAGAATCCCAAAGAGAAAGGATAAGAAGCATCTCAAACCCCTTTACACATATGTTGAATAACATCAACCATAGAGAAACCAACACCAGGCTCTTACCTGATTTGGAAAAATGTGCTCCATCTATTTGGAATGTTTTCAAGGGACAGTTCCCCTTGGCTTCTGGGAAGGTATGTGACAAAGACTCCCCACAAAGCATATTCACACTAGGGTAGTGAAGGGATGCATGCTGTTTGGAGAATCACATTCCAGAAAAAACTGGCAGGTGAGGAGTAGAGAAAGCTCTGGACAGTGGCACTGGTGGTGGATGCAATGGTGGGGGAAAGAGGTTAGTTAAAGAGCCTCACGTGTGAGGGAAATGGCAGAGTTGCCTCCAACTCCCTCCATGTCCACAGGTGCAGAGTTCCTCACTGTGGTGGCAACACGTTCACGGGCAAACCAGACCAGGAGGGTGGAACAGCTTTTCTGAAGGAGCAATTTCTCTCTCCAGTCTTTCATTACTCCTGGGACATGGAGGCCACAACTGCCGGGAAATTGTTCTGGGTTGAAGTCCTAGCTAGAAATGACAGGTCTATGTGAGCAGAGACTATGTTTTATTGTTAACTGTCACCCCAGTGCTAATTTACCACAGTTCTCTGTTAAAAGGTAAATGGAGGCACAATAAAGTTTTAAAGAGTTTATTTAAGTAGACAGAGATTCATGAATTGGGCAGCTCCAAACCAGAAGTAGTTTGAGTTCTCCACCCAGGGAATGCAAAAAGGAAGATTTTTATAGGGTGAATGTGAAAGTGAAGCTAAGAAAATATTTGATTGAGTATGGTTATACTATTACCTGACTTGATATATCCTGCTGGAAAGTCCCTTGTTATATAAGTCCCTTGTTATATAACTATAAGTTACTTGGCAAGTTTGGACTGATTAGTCTTAAGTTCCGTATTTCTTTAACATAGGCATTAATAAGAAATAGCCCAAGCTAAGTTTTGCTTATGTTTGCAAATCAAACAAGGTTAAGGTCACTAATGAAGCCTAACTGGCTTTGTCTTCTCAGGTATTCTTCAGGCTTAGGCTCCATTTTAATTAGTTTTAACAGCTCGCACAGAGTAGATATTAAATAAATAGGGGTTAAGTGAATGAATGAACAGGATGCTATTGAACATTTTGATTTGTGTTTATAGAACTAGTTTGGCTTAGCAGCTAAAAGGAAAGACATAAACACAAATTATTTTGTAGGAGTAGAAGTGAAGTCAGAGAAAATCCAGCCTAAGATAATTTCCCAATTTACTGAGTAAGCAATGACTTGCTCAAGGCTCACAGCTAGTGAGTACTAAATCTGAGATTATGAACTCCTTTCCACGGGGAGTTAATTCTGTCAAGCAAAGGTCAAGATGCCACATCATATGCAGAGCAAGTGAAGGAACTGAGGTATTTAACCAGGAACTGAAAAGACACTGTAGGTCATAAGTGCTGCCTCTAGCTGTTTGAAGAAAGGCCATAGAGATGTCATTCAGATAAGAAATTAATTTTGTTTTGGATGTCCTCACAGCTCAGCTGTAGGCCGATGGGTGTAAACTTAAAAGGGCTAGGTTCAGTGTGGGAAAAATATTTCTAGGGGTTTCCCTCTATGGGAGGTACAGAACTGCAGAATGGATGGACCATTGTCAACCTGTCACACAGGGGATTCAGGCACCAGTTAGGTGGTGGGAGTCATTAGCTGAACTGCAAGGTCCTTTTCAACCTACAAGTGCAAACAGAAGATACTAAGTTCACAGCTGGGCACACTGGTAATTTTAGTTCTATTCTTATAAGAGCAATGTCTGGTAGGAACAATCTCCAGGAAAGGGGAAACCAAATTGATTACTCAAGAAACAAATTCATTGGAAATGGCATTGGAAATGGAATTTGCCTGCACTTCATAGACTAGTTAGCTGGAACCCAGGGATTGTAAAGCATTATGTACAGTCATGTCCTTCGGCCAGGTTTCTGCCATCAAAGTTTTGGCCAGGGCTCCTTGTCCTCATTCCATACCCTTCTCACTCCATTTGCTCCCCTTAGCATCATCTGTTCAAACTTTCAGTGTTGTTACTGTAGACACATACTACTAACTGTGAACATCTGGCTTCATCTTAGGGAACATAAGATAAATCTTAAGTGTTTCAATTGCTGGTCCTGAGCTCTTGGATTTAAAACCCATTGGGAGCTGAGCTGTGCTTCCTTCAGATGTTAGCTAGAGTTTCCTTCGTGCCATGGCTGTCTGTTTTGGTAGTGTGCCAGCACACTGGAGCATGTGCAGTCAGCAAGTGTGGAATGGAGAATAAATGCGCACCCCATATTCATTAAATTTCACAGACACTACTTATCCTGGGACTTTATGATGCGGACAAAGATGGTAGAAAGGGCAAAAGTTGGCATCAGTGATATGAATAGCTATGGTGATGAGCGGAAAAATAGTGATCTTATGAGAAAGCAAAAGAGTTTGGGTCTGTTTTTTCTTTTCAAAATGATCTGAGTTTCACTGTTAATTATGAGCTAGTTTTCACATTCTGGACACACATATTTCTGACTGGCTGTCAGGGATTCTATGACAATAAATTATATGCCTAGGTCTCTACCTCGATATAAGATTTCCATTTCAGAAAAAAAAATGAGACCTCAGACATTGCATTTCAGAGTGATAATTGCACTTCTCAGGTGGTTAAGAAAAGGATGATCTACAAATAATAATTAAAAAGTTGTGCCCCGAGGGAATGGGGATGTCAGGTATGCAAGTCAAACATATGAAATGCTAGACTTATGGCTTGACCTTGTTCCACTGTATTCAGTATTATAAATTCTAAGCACATTTTTGCTTCACTATTTGGAGGTGGCAATTTGAGGGTGCATTAGGTAGAGAAAAGGTAATGTTTATTCTAGTGTATTAAACTACACCCTTGATGACATAACTTCTTCTCAACACTGATGCTTTAAAAGCGTAAGGCCATTAACACTCATAATTAATCAGCTCCACACTCTCCTCTGTACTTTTAGAGGCAGTGGTTGGGAGAGGTGGAGGCTTAGTCTTTCCTGACCCACCCTGGAATATGATTAGAACAGGTTAAGTAAAGCCAGGGTTCAAATCTTTGACCCACTGGTCAGATCTGATTCATAGATGTGTTATGCCTGTCGTACACATTATTCTAGAAGTTTTAAGGTTAGTTTCTCTCACTTAAAAATCAGAAAAATTCAAACAAAAATATGGATTTCTGGAGTCTCTCAGTGGCATGATGGTGGTGGATAGAAATCAAAAGATCTGGCAGTAGTGACCCTGTAGCCCTGCACAGCCATGACCGGCTGCAGCTGAGATATGCCCCTTCCCTGGGAGCGGGTCATGAGTGCTTCAGTTCATCAAAGTCTCCACTGGGTGCACATTTTTCATTTCATTTCTGCTATCCACCTGCCCCTGTTCGTATTTGAGCTTGACTTTGATTCTGAAGGAAGTCCTAGCACTGCCTGTGTTTCATAGATCTAAGTAAAGCCAAAGTTCACAACAAAAGGATAGAGTGTCTACTAACTTTCACATACTCTGCTAAGGACCAGGGCAAAGATTACAAAGATGTGAGCCTTTTCTCAAGGCCGTCAGACCAGCTTGAGAGTCACATACACAGAGAAGTCCTGTTGGGATAGCCGAACCTGTGCTGCAGTAGAAGTTTGCATAAAATGCTCTGAGGACCAAAGGAAGGATGACTTAATGTGCTAAAAGAGAAGGCGGCATCTCAGCTAGACCTTGAAGACCAAACAGATGTTTTCTATGTAGAAGGAGGAGGAACAGCATTCCAGGGAGAAGAAACATTGTGAGTAGAAGCAGAGAGGGGCACGAGAGAACAACATACTTGGGTAGATAAATCAGAGGGAGGGTGGGAAGGTACAGGAGGTGACAAATGCACCCAGTTATATCACAGAATTTAGTCTTTGACATTCACAAAATTGGAGGGAGGGGGTGACTGAAGACATTAAGCAGAGAAGTAATCCATCTGTTTGCCTTTAGAAAGAAGCCTTTGCACAATTGTTGAAATGTAGGTCCCTCCAAAGGTGAGTTGTGCTAATGACACGGAGAAAATCCCGTCTCTGGGCTGGCAGTAAGACATTAGCAAGTGTGTCCCTATGACTTAGGATGGTTTGGTTACATATAGCAGGGCACTTGTTATTTTTATGACTGCTGTGGCATTTTGTTTGCCGTGTTGCACCTGTATAGAGCTATCAGAGTGTATCAGATGACTGCCAATGATGGCAAGTCACAATGTCAGCACCAAGGTACTCTCTCTGCCATCACCATATGCTGCCACTTGAACAATAGGAATAAACAGATTATGTGGGCTTCGCGTGCTGCTGCCAACAGAATCAGTTGGGTTCCAGAGAGTGCCTGGGAATATCATGGCTGTTACTAGAGCACTTTGAAATTCAGTTTGAGATAATTGTTTCCAATGAAAAATACCACAAGCAGTGATGGTACCAGGACAGGGGAGCCCTATCTATAAACATACTGATCCTGAGTTACGGCAGCCAGTTGGAGGGGCAATCATGTGGCTGTCATGTGTTGAAGGCAGTGGGATAGCCAGTTCCCCTGTGCAAAGGGAGAACCAAGCTGCAAGTCAGTTGTGCTGCGGAGACAGACTTGACTGAGTGAGGCAGAGATGAACATGTAGCATATACGGTCTGACTCTGTGCCGGTCTGAGCACATGGGCAACCACGATCTAGATGGAGGCAGATGGAAACTGCACCTGGAATGCCCCCAAGCAGTACTATGATGCTCAAAACGAAGTGCCATAGGTACAACTTTCTAAAATGATATGATGTATTGTCAGTATGGATCAAAGACCTTCCTTAGTTTTTCAGTTTTAGCTTCTCTGGGTGTTGCTCAGTTAGGATGTCTTATCCCCTGATCGTGTGATAATAAGTACGAGAGAAAAGAAGAACATAGCACTTGTTGCCATCCCCAAAACCCTATGCACACAGCTTTCATAACTGTTATCACACTTTCCTGTTGTTTCTCATTCGTCATCACTACTAGATTGCAGGGCTTCAGGATGGACATCTTCCGTTCCATCTCTTTCCCAAGAACCCGGCTTCCCAAATTGGAGGATAGTGGGTTTGGGAGTGTACGGTGCCAAAACATATGACAAAGTCAGGGTACTGTCCTATGCAGGTATTTTGGAAACCAAGCATTTTTGTATTAAAAAGGATGGATATATTAAAGAGCACCATGTGGTATTTAATGGCATGCTAAGTTGAAACAGACCTTAAAATTTCTGAGAAATTTTAGTTTGAGTTGGGCTGCTGTGGGCTAAATCCTTAGACCTGGCTGGGGGAAGTGAGGTTCCCACTCATGTCCTCTGTTTTTGGGAGTTCTTCCACAGCTCTAGCAGCAAGAATCAGTTGCTTAGTACTTGCCTATGGCAGGAAGTGCTTTTCATGTGGTCGTTACTGTATTGCGTATGGAACATATGACTGGTTAGGCAGTCAATCCTCAGGTCAGTGTCTGGATGGGCCAGTTGTCCAGTTATGCCCCAGTGCTAGAAACTCCGCCCTACCACTGGCAGGCTAACTCCAGACACATGGACCCCAAATGGGGCTGGGGATCATGTGGGGAGAAGCACAAATTCAACTCTATAGTAGATAAACAAATCCAGAGGCGTGCTTTGGGAAGTCACATTGTCTCCCAAATAAAGGGAATCAAATATCATTTAAGGAATACCTTGGGAATAGATTGATTTATTATACACACCTCCTGGTGAAAAAATGATGCTACTCTATCTTCTCATACCATCTAGTTCCTGTGTAGCATCTCCCCCTCCTACCTGTAGACTTACCACTCATGCCCTGGAAACAAGTCCGTGGTCACCTACTCACCACTTACCCTGCCCTCCCATGTTCTATCCTCAGTCATGGGTTAAGTCCAATCTCTTTGATGTGGCATTAAAGTCCCTCTGTGGTCTGCCCCTAGAACACCTTTCTGACCATAGCTTGTCCTTCCAGAGCTGATACCCCTTATTTCCAAGCCACTGCGTTCCTTTCGCCGTAGTTTGCTCATGCTCTTCTCTGCACATGAAACGCTGTCTCTCCCCATGTCTCTGGGCATCCTGCCAGTCTTCAAAGCCCCCTGAGATGGCACCCCCTCCACACATTACCCCCTGACCCCCACACACCTAGGCATGCTCTGTATCTTCTCTAACTGGGCTTCAAGGGGTGCTTAGGAACCATTAGGTAAATGAATAAACAAGTGAACTCCTGAAAGAATCCATGAGGAAGTGAAAGAATATCTCATCATACATCACAGTCTACAAATATAATGAACATGGTATCATTTTATATGTCTTCTCCTGGAAAAACAAAATATCAAACAGCCATCCAGGAAAGGTAGCAAAAAATGAACATTCCGTTAACAACTGCAACATAAATTAACATAAACCCATTTCCTTAATATTTGCTCTCTTAGAACTATGTTTTTAATGACTGGAAATTCATTCATGAAATTATTTTATTTATTTCATGTAGGGTTTTTTTCTCTTCCACTGATCTGTATGTCCGTAGTTACACCCGTATTGCACTGTCTTAATTACTGTGGCTTTACGGTAAGTTTTAAAATCAGATCATGATTTGTTCTTCCTTTTCCAAATTATTTTGGCTCTCTGGTTATTAAATTTATTTTAATTTCTGATACTTGAATAAGTTACACATTTAGAGTATAGGAATGATGGGTTAGTAGAGTCAGTTAATTATTAAATGAATGGTCCTAGAAGGAGCCTCTAAATTCATGGTTTGTCCACAAAAGCTGCTTCTTATCAATATGTATTTATTGCCTGTATGAATGCATGTGTATATTACATACAAGCACATATTTTAAAAAACGGAATTCTCTACCTCCCTGCACACTGGTGGTGGGGCTCAGGCTTCTGTGCAATGACTGTTTTGTCCCAACCCAGGCGGCTCTCTGTGAGCTGGTCCTCATCACTGCTGGTAGGTAACTATGTGATATATAACTTGCAAGCAGCCCTGCTGTTTGTTACTGGCAATTAATCTCTCTGGTGCCTTTCTTCCATTCAGACTAAGCCTTTATGTTCTAAATCCAGCTATTCTAACGCTCCCCACTTGTGCTGTGTAGAAAAGACTCAGACTGACAGATTATCGCAGGGCAGTTAAGCATGTAATTGCTCAAATGAGTTAAAATCCCTTCAAATATCTGTCTTTGTACCTCATCACACCACTTCACGGACTCAAATATTTGACAATTGATGAAGATAAACTAAAGGGGCCTTCATTAGCTACCAACCACCGTGACAAGCTTCTTTCAGCGAAAGGCTGGTGAATTTTGGAACTTATTATCTACTTAAAAACTGCAGGAAAGCAGAAAAATACTGCAGTGAACTTTAGAATAGAGAAAGCTAGAAGCTTTGCATGGAAGCTGGGGTCACAAAAAAACCCCGCGGTTTGCTAATCTAAGGCTGCACTTGTTAAAAATGTAGGGTAAGACAGGCAGATGGACTTATCCAATAAAGGATGAGAAATATTATCACATTCTCATAGGCAGCATCATTAATGACCATGTGTTAAATTTAGAGGTAATTACAGAAACGGAGAGAGGGTGGCAGAAATCCAGCACTGTGCAGAGGCTGATCTTAGTGTGGGGTTGCCGGGCTGCCAGGAGTGATAGCCCCTGCTCTGGGGTAAAGTCAGGTGCTGTGCTGAGCGAGTGTCTGGAGGAATGTATGGAACTTTGCTCTGGCATAAACACCAGAAAATCCTCTGACTTTCAGGGACCTCACTGCTCTGAATTAAGCTGTTCAGACCTGATGCCAAGGAAAACAGGTGCTAACATGACCTATGGGCATCAGGGTATAGCACAGTAGATCCAGATTTCAAGTGTGATGGCTTGTACCTAAAGATTGTGAGATGTTGGGCAAATTATAGTTTTAATTTCCTTATCTATGAAATAGACCTAATTCATATTACGTACAATTTTTCTGCGAGAATTAAATGAGGGAAGTGCTTGGTACAAATATTGGTCATTATTTTATAAAATGGGTGTAGCTAGAAATTTGCTCCACATATTTCATACTTAATATGAACCTAGAACTCTAATTTCTTATGTAATACAAAATAAAACTCCAAGGCAATAAACATAAAAAAAGATAGAAAAAAAATTTGAAAAAATTCCCTTTTTTTTTTTTTTTTTTTTTGAGACTTTGGTTTCCTTTAACTTAGCCAGTGAAGCTGGGCTCTCCTGATAACCAGAATTAACCAAACACCCTCAGCTACCAAGCACAGCTCACAGAGCTCACACTCTCCCCAGCAGGCCCTTGGCCACCTTGGCCCTGACCAGATATTACTTTCCTGGCTAGTTTAATAATGTGACTGATTAAATAATTTAAATAATTTAATAATGTGACTGATTACCTATGGTGAGTAGACATCTTTGAATGGGTCCTGACTTTATTGGGAATCCTAGCATTTTATTATTGAACATGATGTTGGCTTTTGTTTAGACATAATAGCTCTAATTAAACATTTAAGCAAGATGTTCAAAGAAGAAAACGACAACATTAAATCGTTATTAGCTTTTATAGATTAAGCAGTTTGTCTTTTAACCTACCTATCATCTATCTGTAGCCACACATATACATATGCACACACACACACACACACACACACACACATATTTACACGAGGGCTGCACAAAAGTTCAGCCATGGTTCTGATACTGATGCTTTGGTTCTGCTTTGACCTCAGATTTTGGAAAGCTGAATAGATCTGAATGGCTAATTTCTGGCCTCAGTGTGTAATCAGTGATCAAATAATCACGTAAACCACTATGATATCTAATAAGCACAACATTGTCAGTAATACAAGATATATCTTTTGAGCATACTGTAATATCTTTTCATATTCACTTTTTGTAAAGATAACTATTCTGCCTGTGACTTTGAACAAATATGTTTCATTTTACATTTTATATGTTGAAATGCTGTTAGTCACATACAAAATAGTAAGATATTTTTCCAGCTTTATTGAGGCATAATTAAGAAATAAAAATTGTATATATTTAAGGTGTATAACCTGATGTTTTGATATACATATATATTATGAAATAATTACCATGATCAAGCTAATTAATATATCACCTCACATAGTTATAATTTTTTTGAGCATGGTGAGACACAAAACACTTAAGATCACCTCTCATCATATTTCAAGTGTACAACACAGTATTATTAATTATAGTTTTTAAATGGTGCAATAATTAATAATTATAGCTGTTAATTTTATGTGCAAAAATAATTATTAAAAGCTTGCCAATTATTAATCAAATAGATTGATAATGGATATAAATATGAAGTGAGTAGGTCAAGTAAATTAGACTATTTTTAGGCCAACTATAAATTTTTTAAAAAAATACAACAGAAATAATAATAAGGTCATTAACTCTAAACTTTATAGACTTCCTTTGGACTGATATTTAAAACATTAACCAAAATAGCTTTAGGAACTATACTTTAGCTATTTAAATCCATTTAGGGCAGGCATCCTCCAGATAAAAGAATATTTAGAGAATTCGTCACATCTTGCCAGGATTAATTAAGAGCATAATGTCAACTTTACTAACTCAAAATTTCACAGGAAAAAAAATCAAAATCAACATTAAAGTCATGTACAATAGCATACACAATGAATCATTTTTATCCTAGACATAAAAAAGAACATAAAGTACAAAAGAAAGAAAAAAAATTTAGAGAAATAAAGACCTCCCCACCCCTATACCTCTGATGACTTAATGACCTCAGGTGCAAGAGCCTGTATGGTGTTGCAAATGTGCAGCGTAGAGGCCACCAGTGGGATCTGGTTGCTGACAGTCCTGAGAAAGTGCTGTCCCTACACCATAACATCATACTTAAAATTTGAATTAAGCCATTTTTAATAACAATCAAAGTAAACATTATACAATAAATTTCCATAATTATTCTGTATCTCATTAGCATAGTCTCTGTTGGTAAACATAAACCTTCAGCCTTGACTTTGGCCAGTCTGTATATTAACTACATATATATAATAATACAATAATATAATATTGCCATGGAATACCCACCTGCTCCTTTTTGATCAAGTTTTATTCCTTTGCTTTAAATCAGAAAGGGATCTGAGTTTTAAACTGCTCTTTTTAGCATTTAATTATGTCCTTGTATAGTTTTTTATCCTTTGATCTCAATATATTCCTTAGGTCTGTACTCTAGACTTGATTTCTGAGGGTTATTCTTTTAAAAATGCTGTTGAATTTTATTACATTTTTAATTTGTATTGGTTTTGTCATTATTTGTGAAATTGATCCTTAATTTGCTTTTCTGGGCCATTTTGCCAGCTATTTGAATCAAGGCTATTCTAGATTTGGAAAATGATATTCAGTGCTTTCCTTATATAGTTCTAGAAGAGTACCAAAAGGATCACTTGAAGGAAAGCTTGGTACTGTTACTTCAGAAGGTTATTCACAACCTTTGCCAAGTCCACAGTGCGTGTTTTCACCCTTGGGCATTTTGTGTTTCCCAGTGCTGGCAGAAGTCCACATTTTCTCCGCTCCACCTCCTGTTGGCCACAGACTCTCACTGCACTATTCCATTTTCCATGAAAGCACCACCAAAGTCCACATTCCATGGCTTTCATGTCATTTCTTATGTCTGGGAGGCCTTTTACTTCAGCATCTTCCTATTACAATTCCACATACTCTTCAATATCCAATTCAGACAGTCCTATACTAAGCAGGTTTAAATATCCCTAGTCTATGGAGAAAACAGAGAGAAAATGAAATTAGATGGTCTTATAACACTACCCTACTTCTAGTGAGGCCTGTTCTTAATGTCTCGACT
This sequence comes from Lemur catta, assembly GCF_020740605.2. Classification (NCBI taxonomy): domain Eukaryota; kingdom Metazoa; phylum Chordata; class Mammalia; order Primates; family Lemuridae; genus Lemur; species Lemur catta. The sequence continues at coordinate 13,310,391 of NC_059136.1, forward strand.
AACATCATAGCAGAAATTGCAGGCAGTGCCAGCATTTTGTACATCTACCATTTGTAAACCACAGGACAAAAGAGCGGATGGAGTCTTTATCAACATTATAACCACACAAGAGCAAGGTCAGTGTTTACTGCTATATACTGGGTTCATTTCTATATCCTCTGGACAGGTAACAAAGTAGCCATTGAAGGTAATAGTTGTTTTTTCTTAATTTAATTTAATTTAATTTTTTAATTTCAATGTATTATAGGGGTACAAATGTTTAGGTTATATATATTGCCTTTGCCCCACCCAAGTCAGAGCTACAAGCATGTCCATCCCCCAGATGGTGTGTAACACACCCATTACGTGTGAATATACCCATTGCTTCCTCCCCCCTTGCACCTGCCCCACACCTGATGAATGTTACTACTATGTGTGCACGTAAATGTTGATTAATTAATACCAATTTGATGGTGAGTACATGTGGTGCTTCTTTTTACATTTTTGTGATACATTTTGTGATCACTACATTTTGTGATACTTACATTTTGTGATACGTAGTAGAATGGGCTACAGCTCTATCCAGGATAATACAAGAGGTGCTAAATCACGATTGTTTTTTTGTGGCTGAGTAGAATTCCATGGTATACATATACCACATTTTATTAATCCACTCATGTATTGATGGGTACTTTGGTTGTTTCCACATCTTTGCAATTGTGAATTGTGCTGCTATAAACATTCTAGTGGAGATGTCTTTTTTATAGAATGTCTTTTTTTCCTTTGGGTAGATGCCCAGTAATGGGATTGCTGGATCAAATGGTAGTTCTACTTATAGCTCTTTGAGGTATCTTTATATTACTTTCCACAAAGGTTGTACTAGTTTGCAGTCCCACCAGCAGTGTATGAGTGTTCTATCTCTCCGCATCCGTGACAACATTCATTGTTCTGGGACTTTTTGATAAAGGCCATTCTCACTGGAATTAAGTGATATCTCATTGTGGTTTTGATTTGCATTTCCCTGATTATTAGAGATGTTGAACATTTTTTCATATGTTTTTTGGCCATTAGTCTGTCTTTATTTGTAAAGTTTCTGTTCATGTCCTTTGCCCACTTTTAATGGGGTTGTTTGATTTTTTTTCTTGCTGGTTTTCCTGATTTCTATATAGATTCTAGTTATCAGCCCTTTATTGGATGTGTAGTATGCTAATATTTTCTCCCATTCTGTAGATTGCCTGTTTGCTCTCCTGACAGTTTCCTTGGCTATGCAGAAACTTTTTAATTTGATCAGGTCCCATTTATTTTTTGTTGTTGTTGCTATGATTGCTTTTGGGGTCTTCTTCATAAATTCTTTGCCTAGGCCAATGTCTGTAAGAGTTTTTCCAACACTTTCTTCTAGAATTCTTATAGTTTCATGCCTTAGGTTTAAGTCTGTTATTCACCATGAATTAATTTTTGTGAGAGGTGAAAGGTATGGATCCTGTTTCAGTCTTCTATATATGGCTATCCAATTTTCCCAGCACCATTTATTGAAAAAAGATTCTTTTCCCCAGTGTATGTTTTTGTCTGCTTTGTCAAAAGCAGATTAAATGGCTATATAAGGATGGTTTTATATCTGAGTTCTCAGTTCTGTTCCATTGATCTGTGTCTCTGTTCTTGTGCCAGTACTATGCTGTTTTAGTTACTATAGCCTTGAATTCAGGTAAATTGATGCCTCCCAATTTGTTCTTGTTGCTTAAGATTGCATTTGCTGTACAGGGTCTTCTCTGCTTCCATATGAAGTGTAGAATTATTTTTTCTAGATTAGCGAAAAATGATTTTGGTGTTTTAATAGGGATTGCATTGAGTCTGTAGATGACTTTGTATAGTATAGACATTTTAACAATGTTGATTCCACCAACCCATGAGTATGGTATGATTTTCCACCTGTTTATGTCCTCTGCTATTTCCTTCCTCACTGTTTCATAGTTCTCCCTGTAGAGGTTTTTTTTATCTCCTTAGTTAAATACATTCCTAGGTATTTTATTTTCTTTGTTGCTATTGTGAAGGGCATTGATTCATTGATTTCTTTCTCAGTTTGACTGTTGTTGGTGTGTAGGAATGCTACTGCTTTCTGTACATTGATTTTGTAACCTGAACATTCTACCCCCAAACCACTGAATATATGTTTTTCTCGTCAGCTCATGGGACATCCTCTAAGACTGACCATACCTTGGGTCACAAAGCATGCATCAACAAATTAAAAAAAAAAATAGAAATTATACCATGCATCTTCTCAGAGCACAGTGGAATAAAATTAGAAATCAACTCCAACAGAAACTCTCATCTCTACACAAAGTCATGGAAACGAAACAACCTTCTGCTGAATGATTATTGTGTTAAGGAGGAAATTAAGATGGAAATCAAAAGATTCTTTGAACTAAATGATAAAGGAGACACAAGTTTTCAAAATCTGTGAGACACAGATAAAGCTGTCCTCAGAGGAAATTTTAAATCCATAAATGCCTACATCCAAAACACATAAAGATCATAAATCAACAATCCAATGAACTGTCTCAAAGAAATGGAAAAGGATGAACAAACAGACCACAAAACCAGCAGAGGAGAAGAAATAACAAAGATCAGAGTAGAACTAAATGAAATCGATAATAAAAAAAACTATACAGAAGATTAATAAAATAAAAAGTTGGTTCTTTGAAAAAATAAAATTGACATGCCACTTGCCAGATTAATGAGAAGCAGAAAAGAAAGGACTTTAATAAGCTTCATCATGAATGAAAAAGGAGAAATTACAACTGATACCACAGAAATACAAAATATCATCTATGAATACTATAAAAACCTTGATGCACATAAACTTGAAAATGTGGAGGAAATGGGCAAATTCTTAGAAACACACAGCCTCCCTAGGCTCAATCAGGAAGAAATAGAATTCCTCAATAGACCAATATCAAGCATGAAAATTGAAGCAGCAACAAAAAATCTTCCTAAAAAGAAAAGTACTGGACCAAATGGTTTCACATCTGAATTTTACCAGACCTACAATGAAGGTAATAGTTGTTAAGTAAAAGAATAGATATGAAATATACTGGTAAATGAATTATTGAGGGAATGAGCATGAGTCTAAGCAGGCTATTAGTATGGAGTGCAATCAGAGATTAAGCTTATAGATGTTGCAGTGTATCAGCAAATGCACATGTGTGTGCACACATGCACACTTTTTTTTTCAGGCTGTATTAGCCAATTTCTTCACTACCATTATTTGTTTTACTTTTTCTACATTGTGCATAACAGCATGAGTTGGGTCTTCAGAATGTAGTGAAATATTGGCATGACAGTATTTTTTGAATTAGATATTATGTTTATATTCTAAACATAAACATATTACTTATATAATTAAAAACTACTAAATTAAAAGTCCTCTAAATGAATTATAAAACTTAAAAAATAGAGAGAAATATAGATGAATATCTAACCTTAGGTCAGGAATAAGTCTTCAAGTATAATAGCAAAGAAGAAATCATGATTTGATTACATTTATAATTATAGTGTAATTTTTTAAAAATTACATGTAAAATTATTATTTATAAACTTTTATCCCTCTCACAAATAATATAAATATGTATAAATATGATATATAATACACACATAGATAAATGAAATAGAATAGAGAAAGCAACAATAGACCCATACAAATATGCCCACATAATTTTTGACAAAGGTGCAAAAGCAGTAGAATTCAATCTTTTCAACAAATGGTGCAGAAGCAAGTGGAAGCACATAAGCAAAAAGGAAGAAGAAAAAAAAAATGAAAAAAGCTTCTCTACCTAAGTCTTACACTTTACACAATCACAGACTTAAACATAAAATAAGAAACAATAAAACCTCTATAAACAAAAAAACATAGGGTAAACTCTTTGATTTCTAAGATTAGGCAAAGAGATCTTAGACTTGACACAAAAAGCACAATCCATAAAAGGAAAAAGTAATAAATTGTACTTCATCAACATTAAAAACTTGCTCTGCCAAAGATCCTGTTAAGAGGATGGAAAGACAAACTAAAAATTGGGAGTAAATATTTGCAAAACATGTATCTTACAAGGGGCTAGTATCTAGAATATATAAAGAACTCTGAAAACTCAGCAGTAAACATAAACCCAAATAACCCAATTAGAATATGGACAAAAGATAAGAAGACACATTTCATCAGAGGATATACAGATGACAAATGAATGCATAAAAAGATGTTCAACATTATTAGCAATTAGAGAAATGCAAATTAAAACCACAATGAGATATCATTACACTTCTATCAGAATGACTAAAATGAAAAGTAGTGACAAAGCACCTTGCAAAGATGCAAAAAGAATGGATCACTCATACATTGATTTGGGGAATGGAAACTAATATGGTCACCCCAGAAAACAGTTTAGCACTTTTTTAAAAATCTAGACATGCAACTGTCACATGACATAGCAATTGCACTCCTAGACATTTATTCCAGAGAAATGAAAATTATCTTTATACAAATAGCTGTATATGAATGTTTACAACAGTTTTATTTGTAATAGTCAAAAACTGAGCAACCAAGATTCCCTACAACTGGCAAATGTTAAACCAACTGTAGTACATCCATCCCACAGACTACTACTCAGAAATCCAAAGGAACAAACTGCTGATATATGCAAAAACCTGGATGAATCCTCAGAGAATTATACTGAGGAAAGAAAGTTAATCCCAGAAGGTTACATCTATGGTTCCACTTATATAATATTCTTAAAATAATAAAATGATAAGCATATAGAAGAGATTAGTGGTTGCTAGGGTTTTTGGAGGGGATTGGTACAGAAAGAGAAGTGGTTGTATTAATAGCTATAAAAGTGCAACATGAGGCATCTGTGTGGTGATGGAAGTGTTCTGTCCCTTGGCTGTAACAATATTGATATCCTGGTTGGAATATTCTAGCATAGTTTTGCAGCATGTTACCAATGGAAGAAACTGTGCAATGTGTACACATTATTTTTCTTTATTATTTCTTAATACTGTAAATCATGTAAATCAACAATTATCTCCAAATAAACAGGTTAATTAAGTAAAAGTTAATTGACTGTCTAAAAAATGATAGAATTTTATTGTACGTAAAATAAAAGACATGAAAAGAATAGCACAAAGAATAGGAGAGAGGAAGTATATTGTGGTATGACTCAAAGTTATTTGAAGGTAAACTGTTGTAAGTTAAAGATATGTATTATAAATCTTAGGGTGACCACTAGAGAAAAAAACAATAAAGGAAGAAAAATCAAGTCAAAATTACTAAATTAATCCAATAGAAGACAGTAAAAGGGAGAAAAAAAGAACAGATAACAGGTTAGTAAACACAAAATAACTAAAATGATTAGGTAGATTAAAAGCCAACCCTTTCAATAATTATAAGAAATATAAGTGGTTTAAGCATCCCAATTAGAAAGAAGAGGTTGCCACATTACCTAAAGGAGCAAGACACAACTCTATGTTCTCTACAGAAAATCCCACTGTAAATATAGAGACATAGGTTAAAAATAAAAGAATAGGAATAGCATACAAACATTGATCAAGAGAAAGCTGGAGTGGCTATGCTAACATCAGACACAGTAGACTTCACATGAGGAAATACTATTAGGGAAAAAAGAGAAATTTAGGTAATCATAAGGGTATCAATTCATCAACAGGAGGTAACTACTAAAAACAGACTTTCAAAATATATGAAATAAAAATTGATAGAACTGAAAGGGGAAATAAACCACATTCTGGACTGTAAACCAAACTTTAAAAAATTTAAAGCAATTTAAATAATATAAAGTATTTCCTATGACCACAAACTGGAAATCAATAATAGAAAAATATCTGGAAAATCTCCAAATAATTGGAAGTTAAACAGCATGCTTAAAAATAACCCATGGGTAAAAGAGGAAGCAATAAAGAAAAACAGAAAATATTTTATATGGATATGAAGGAAATCTAATTATAAAAGACAAAAGGTCTGAACAGACATCTCACCAAAGGAGATACATAGATGGCAAATAAGCATAGGGTACGCAACATCGTATATCATAAAGGAATTGCAAACGTTAAACAGAGAGAGAGAGAGAGAGAGAGAAAGAGAAAGACAGAGAGAGAGAAATAACACTACACACATATTAGAATAATTAAAATCCAAAATGCTAACAACATCAAATGCTGGCAGGGAGGCTGGGCACGGTGGCTCACGCCTGTAATCCTAGCCCTCTGGGAGGCTGAGGCAGGTGGATTGGTCGAGGTCAGGAGTTCGAGACCAGCCTGAGCAAGAACCCATATCTACTAAAAATAGAAATAAATTATCTGGACAACTAAAAATATATATAGAAAAAATTAGCTGGGCATGGTGGCGCATGCCTGTAGTCCCAGCTACTCAGGAGGCTGAGGCAGTAAGATCGCTTAAGCCCAGGAGTTTGAGGTTGCTGTGAGCTAGGCTGACACCATGGCACTCACTCTAGCCCGGGCAACAAAGTGAGACTCTGTCTCAAAAAAAAAAAAAAAAAGTGCTGGCAGGAATGTGGAGCAACAGAAACTCTCATTTGTTGCTAGTGGGAATGCAAAATAGTATAGTCACTTTGAAAACCAGTTTGACAGTATTTTACACAACTAAACATACTCTTACCACATGATTCAGCCATCATGCTCCTTGGGATTTACCTAAATGAGTTGAAAACTTAAGTCCACACAAAAACCTGAAATGCATGACACAAAGAGTGAACCCTAGTGTAAACTATGAACTTTAGCTAATAGTAACGTATTATAATAACATTGGCTCCTCAATTGTAACAAATGTTCCTCACTCACAGAATATTTTCAAAACAGGGAAAAATGAAGGGAAAGTATGAGGGAGCAAATGAAAACTCCCTGTACTTTCCACTCAATTTTTCTGAAAACCCAAAATTGTTCAAAAATAAATAAATAAATAAAACCTACTCATTAAAAAATTGTGGTATGCAGTTAAAGTAATATTTATAGGTAAATTTATGGAACTAATAATGGCTTATGTTAGAAAAATATTTAGATCAATAATCTCAGATTTTACCTTAAGAAACTAGAAATATAGAGGAAATTATATAATTATTAGCATACTGAATCCAGCAACAAATAAAAAGTATAATGTATCATGACTGAGGGAGGTTTATATGAACCATGTACAGTTTATTCATCATTCAAGACTCAATCAATGTAATTACCATATCAATAGACTAAAATGGACTATATCATTATTTTAATAGATATAAAAAAAGCATTTGAAAAAAATGTAGCATTCTATTGTTATAAAAACACTCAGTAAACTAATATTAGAAGGGAACTTCCTCAACCTAATAAAGGACACCCATAAAAACACTATGTCTGGCACCATACTTAATGGGGAATGACTGAATGTTTTCCCCCTAAGATGAAGAAGGCAGCAGGATATATATTCTCAATCACTCTAATTCAATATTTGTACCAGAGATTCTAATCAATGCACTAAGGTAAGGGAGAAAAAACAATAAAGGCATACAGATTGACAAAAAAAAAAAAAAAAAGAAAAAATTTGTCTTTAATCACAGATTTACATGATTGACATAGAGAACCCTAAGTAATCTATAAATGAGCTACAGGAGCAATTAATGACTTTAGCTACATATGAAAATATACAGTCAATAAACAAAAATTGATTGCATTTCTACAAACTAACAACAATCAAATAGAAATCAAAATTTTTTTGTACCCCCATAGTATGCTGAAAAAAAAACTAGGACCATTTATAATAGAATTAAAAAATCATTGAATTATTAGGAATAAATCTAATAAAGTATAAATAGGATTTGTACACTGAATGGCGTAGACCATTGATGAGAAAAATCAAAGAAGACAGTCGTGGAAAGATATACTATTTTCATCAGGTGGAAGTATCAACTTTGTTGTCAATTCTCTCCAAACTGATCTATAGATTCAATGCAATCTATAGATTCAGTGCAAATTCCAACAACCTGTTTTTTGGCACAAATTGATGATAAATTGATTCTAAAATTTTATATGAAAAAACAAAGGGCCTAGGGTATCAAAATATTTTTGAAAAAGAAGGATAAATTTGGGGGATTGAAATTGATTGATTTCAAGACTTACTATAAAGTCTTACTATCAAGGTACAATAATCAAGATGATCTAAATATTGGTGAAAGGATTGATATAGCCATCAATGAAAAAAAATAGAGTCAAGAAATAGACCTATACATATGAATTTCAACAAAGGGTCCAAAGTAATATAATGGAGAAAGTGTAGTCTTTTTAGAAAGGTGCTAGAAATTGGGCATCAGGTGTAAATACATAGTCCTTGACCCATACCTCACACCATATACAAAAATTGGCTCTAAATGAATTTATCCCTAAATTCTCTAAATCCCTAAAATCTCAAACTATAAAACCCATGGTAGAAAATATGGAAGAAAATCTCTGTAACTCACTAGACAAAGATTCTTAAATACAATACCAAAAGCATAAATCATTAAAAAAAATTGATAAATTGCACTTCATTAAATTTTGAAATTTTGCTCTTTAAAAAACAGTTATGGAAATGGAAAGACAAGTTACACATTGGGAAAATATATTTGCAAACATATCTGATAAAAGACCTATTGAGAATATATAAAGAACTCTTAAAAGTTAATAAATAGAAAACAAAATTCTTAATAAAAGTTGGATGAAAGATTTGAACAGAAACTTCACTGATGTCTTTTCTTTACCAAAGAAGAGATATGGATGGCAAGGAAAGTTGCTCAATGTAGGAGCCAAGGGCTTGGCCTTCTGAAGTTTGGCTGAAAAATCAACTCACAAAAGGTAGATTAATTAGAGAAAAGGCATACAGATTTATTTAACATGTATACATTGGAGCCTTCAGAATGAAGAACCAAAGATACAGAGGAAATTGCCCATTTTTATGCTTAGGTTCAACAAAGTATAGATGGCCATGTTAGAAATATGATTGGACAAAAGTGTATGATCTAATGATAATAGACCAAGACGGGAAACCAAACAAGGTCCATCTGTCTAAATTCTTGGCCTCTCTGAGCATGAATTCATTCTTTCTGGGTATGGTGCAAGACCCTCTCTGGAATGGGGGTCTTATGACCTACAGCCAACAAAGTTAGGTTAGATAATTTCTTTATGACCAGAGGGGCAGGGAATGGAACTGAGAGACAGAAGGACAGAAGAAGGTCAGGAAGAGATTTATTCTTTTTAGGCTGCTTCTAAGGGATTCGTTTTGGGGTATTGTTTTCTGAGCCCCAACATCAACATCATTATTGGTCATTGAAAAATTGATTAAATCCATGCTGAGCTACCATTACACATCTATTTGAATGACTAAAATTAAACAACAAAAACCCTGACAATTCTAAATGTTGTCAAGGAGTTGAACAATGTCACTCTCATAAATGTTTCATTTAGGTGATCACTGCAATGTAACTTTCTAAGAACCTGCCTTTTTCATCAGTAATAAAGGTGGAAAAGGCAGTTTCTCAAAAAGTTAAGCATATGATTAAAAATCTCACTTCTGGGATTTACCCAAGAGGGAATGAATGCACAGGTCCATACAACTGCCTATATTTGAACAGTATGGTAGATTTCATAATCACCAAATCTAGAAACAGCCTACATGTCCATTAATCAGTAACTAGATAAATTATGGTATATATTAAGTTATTAAGTATGAAATGTCTGATTTCCTTAAGTACTAAAGTTGACAGGTGATATCTCTGACGTTGCACTTTAACACTTCTTGTTTTATTTTTATTGTGAAGGTACATCCTCCATCTTTCAAATACACATTTTGGCTTATGATTATCTTTCAAATTTTTTTAGAGCAATTTTTGTGAAATCACAGATAAGTCAAAAATACTTGTTATTTTCAAACACGAGTTCCTTTGTGGAACTAATGCAACACAGACAGCTCGAAATACCAACGAAGTGTTTGGGAAGGATGTGGCTAATGAATGCACAGTACATCGATGGTTTGAGAATTTCCAGTCTGGTGATTTTAACCTTGAAAATGAGACACGTGGGTGACCTGAGACCAAGGTGGATAATGATGAGCTGAAAGCTGTAGTGGAAGTGAATCCATCTCAACCTATGTGTGAATTAGCAGCAAGATTTGACATTACTATTAATATTCCAATAGTACTGGACCATTTGAAACAAATGGGCAAGGTAAAGAAGCTGAATAGATGGATTCCACATGAATTAAATGATTGTTAGCAGAGGAATTGTCTCAAAGCTTGCCTTTATTTGCTGTTATGACATAAAGGTGAAACATTTCTACACCATATTGTTACATGTGATGAGAAATGGATTCTTTTTGACTATTGCAAGCATTTGGCATAACAGTTGGACAAAGATGAAGTGCCAAAACACGGTCCAAAACCGAATATTTATCAAAAAAGATAATGGTGTCTGTTTGGTGGTCCAGCATTAGTATTATCCACTACAGCTTCCTGAAATCTTGTCAATCTATTACAGCAGATGTCTACTGCAATCAACTGGACACAATGATGAGGATGCTTGCGATTAAGCACCCGAGATTGGTCAATAGAGACAGGACACTCCTCTTGCAAGACAAGTTAGACCACATGTTGTACAAACAATGCTGCTCAAACTACAGAAGATGGACTTGGAAACTCTGTTATCCACCATATCCATTAAGACCTTGCACCAACTGACTACCACATCTCCCAGGCTTTACACCACTTCTTGCAAGGAAAGATTTTCAATTCTCAACAAGCTGTGAAAAAAGCCTATTGTGATTTCACTGCCACTCACTCTCCAAGCTTCTTCCCTGCTGGCATAAACCAGCTGCCGTTAAGATGGCAAAACTGTGTTGATAGTTTAGGCTCATACTTTGATTAATTGTACTGCTTCTTTTTTAAGATATAATAAACTACACTTTGGATGTAAAATAGGACATTTTGTATTTAATGGCCATGCATGCAATGGAATACTATTCAGCAATGAAGAGACAAAAATGGCTGATACATGCAATATGGATCAATCTCAGAGGCACTGTGATAAGGGAAAATCAGACTGAGAAGGCTAATTGGCAGCTAAAGAAGTACATAATCCCTGTCTCTTTTAGGAGAATCTGTTTCCAGGATGATAACTGGCTGACAACCTCTATGTGGTTCCTTTAGATCAAATCTCACATTCATGCTTATTACTTGAGAAAATCACTCAAATTTGCTTTGGAGTAAATTATTAAGACTTAATGCAGTTTTATCATTCTGCATTTAGAAATGAAATAAAATATTCTGTAAAGAAACTGTGACTATTTCTCTCTACTGAGAATAATTTGAACTTTTAGCCTCTTGCTGAAGTTAATCACACTTGATCTCTTGAGAAAAAATGTTTTTAACGTGAAACAATACTCCACTGAGACTTAACAAACTCTATTTTAATTGTAATTGATTTATATCAAAAGATAAAATGAGTTAATTAGGGCATGCTATTAGAATTACTGTCAAGGGAATACATTTGATACATCTAGCAATGAGTGAGTAGGAGATAAAAGATTATTTTAAAATCTGAAACCAAATAAGTTTTAAGTCCTAAGATTATTCATTACAAAACACTTAGGTCTGTGTGGATTAAAATTTTATTCTTTTACAAAATATTTGTCATATTCAGAACATAAAATAATTTTCTATTAATAAAATACAATACCACCTGTCCTTTGGTCATAGGCAACCGTGTGTTTCCTTTACACAGGGAATTCTGTTTTGATTGAAGCCATGTCTCTGCACAAAAGAGAACCCGCTTATTTACAATCGTTAGCCAACTACTATGGCAGCAGGAAGGATGCGTCTGTGCCTTTGTTATCCTTATTTCTCTGGGTTTTATTCTCCCTTAACTGTTTCCTTTATTCTCCCTTAACTGTTTCCTATGCTCTCATTTTTATACCTGGAGGACTATGCCCTGCCAAGAAGGGCAAAAGTCAAGGCCATATGGTTTTTGGGTAGAGTAAGAAAGGGCTTCATTAGGCAGAAAAATTGTGGTGTAGCAATCTGGACTATATCACTTCTTGTTTTTCCCCCACAGGTATAATAAACACCCTGAGATAAATAAGGGAGTGTAGTTTTCAGTGTCCTGAAAAGTAGTAACTTGGAAAAACAAGTTGGAGATACCAGTTATAAAAAAGTGGGCCAGGCGTGGTGGCTCACACCTGTAATCCTAACACTTTAGGAGACTAAGGCAGGAAGATCACTTGAGGTCTGGGGTTTGAGACCAGCCTGGGCATCATAGTAAGACCCTGCCTGTATAAAAAATAGAAAAATTAGCCGGACGTGGTGGTGCATGCCTGTACTCTTAGCTACTCAGGAGGCTGAAGTGGGATGACCTCTTGAATCTAGGAGTTGAGGTTGCAGTGCTATATGATGATTTCAGTACATTCTAGCCTGAGCAATAGAGGAAGACCCTGTCTCAAAAAATTGTGTAGATAAAGAACATTAACAAAATGAACCTATTCAAAAAATAGAGATCTGAATGACTTGGTCAAGGATCTCTCTCAAATACACAAAGATCTTTTATGGAAAAAAGAGAAAAGTTAAGAGAAAATGAGGATAGAGTTAGAAATAGCAGCAAAGAGATGATGATGAAGAGGAGCTATTAATATTTAAGAAATAATGAGCAAAATTTAATTAGAGACACAGATATCAGATTAAATATGTCCATATCTAAATACATTAGACTGAAATTTAATGCCTTCAAAGACAAAGAGAAAACTATAAAATTATTCTGAAAGAAAAAGTGGAATGTCTGTAAAGTAATAAGGAACAGGTTGATATCAGATATCTCAACAGCTGTCCTGGAGACAGTCATCAAATTTACAAGAGGGTTTCGGCCTAGGTGTGGTTATTTGTGACACAGATAGCCAATTATTGAGACAAGGAGGATTGCCAAGGAACAAAGGAAACTTTAACACAAAAGATGTCAGGAGAACAGGGGATTAGCCTCTAACCTGTCTCCCCCACTGAGAGTTTGGGTTTTTTAAGGAGGGGCTACATGTATTGGGGCAGGTAGTGGTGTAATTAACAAGGGGCTAGTGCACTGGGGCAGGTTGTGGAGGATGGTGAGTCTTGGTGTCAGGAGGTCTGCCTAGAGACCTTCAGAATCTCAGCTAATTGTCTTGCAGAAAATCTGCCATTTCTGGGGAACAATGCAGAAAGGTCAAGTAGTTAGTTCAAAGTTTCAGTTTTCTAGTCATCATGCCCTACCTGGGAAAGGATTATAAAAAACATACAGGGGTCATTGAAATTTGTGAACCAGTTACAGGAAGAGCATAAGGAATCAATATCAAAACATTGAAACTCCAAATTTGAAATTCAGTTTTTATATTCATTTATACCATTTAAATGTGAGAATAAAATAAACATAGTTTAAGAAATACAAAGTTTTATGAAGCTTGTCACATCAATTCTCTTTGTAAGAATCCTTGGGGATGTAGTCCAGGAAGAAGAGAAATGAATTCAAGGAGAAGCATTGACACATAGAAAGTAGAGTCAAGTGCGTAATAAATTATACTGTTGTCTAACAAATGAAAAAAATTGTCCTAACAATATGGAACTGAAAGTCCAGAAAAGATCAACCTGGAAGGTAGTGGTTGAATGGAGTGATTGGATAACAATGAAAGTGGAAAACCTTTTTTTTTCCCTCCACTTAATAGTGGAAGAGATAGATATTGATGAGATTTAAAAATTGGTTAGGAAAAAGCATCAGTGCAGGTTTCAATATCTTAGAGATAAATAATCGAAGAATGAAATGCAACTTAAAACTAGGCCTAGGCATTTCGGGAAATAGATAAACTTATCTTATACATGTTGTTATGTGATAGAAAAAGTAAAATACCTGTCCAGCTCATTATTTTGAAGCTAATATAACTAAACTGGATAAGATCAATACAAACAAAAGGAAATTACAGGCCCAATAAAGTACTATCGGAGTACACCGAGAAATGGCATTTATTGCAGCAACTTGAGGATAGTTGAACGTAAGATAATCTCATAATGAATTGATCATTGATGGCATAAAGAAAAAACATATGATTAACTCAACAATGCAGAAAAAGCATGTGCCGATAAGGTCTTTTTAACACAAACCTATAGAAAACTTTATATTTAAGAAACTTCAGAAATGTTCTCTTGACCATCTGAAACCAGACTAAGATTCTCTCTCTACTGTTTTTCACCCTAGTATTAGAGGTACTGAGTACGAAAATAAGAACAGAAATATAAAGAAGCTGCATAAAGCATAAAACATAAGGAACATAATTTTTATTTTTGTAATACTTATACATAAAATCCAAAAGAATCAACTAACAAACTATTGAAACTAATAAGAGCATTTAGCTATGTAGCTTGGTTCAAGATCTGTGTGTAATAATAATGCTCAACATTTGCCCATTATCCTCAGAATAAAAGATTAGAAAAAGTAATATTACAGTAGATAAGATACTTTTTAAAACAGCAAAAATAAATATCACAGGTGACTTGGGAATTAATTATATAAGTAGTGAAAACGACTTTTAAGGAGAGAAATTTAAAGGTGTGCTAGAAGACACTGAAAAAGCGCCAGATGAAGGGAGATGTGTGTCAGGCTCAGGAAGAGAGGGCATCGCTGTAAAGGTGTTTATGGTCCCAAATTAACCTATACATTCACTGTAACCCAAAAAGGCATTTTTAAGAAACCTTGAAAATTTTCATAAGATTTACATAAAGTAATAAAAAGTATGAAAAAACTTTTAATTTTGAAACTTTTAACTTTGATTATCTTTCTGCTGCACCTGGCAAGCCTAGGTGGCCAATTAGGAAGTAAGGATGAAAGTAGCTAAAATGTTTATTTTCTTTCCAGTTTTTATAATGAAGGATTCCAACAAGGAACTCCTTGTTTCTGGGTTAAGGCTCCAGTTTGAGCAGAACATTTAACAGAGATGATTTTCAAAGTATGTGGTTTTGTGTGTCTAGGAAAAAAAAACACAAAATCCAAGAGTGAATCTTCCAGTGAAGCTCTCAGTGAAGCAGAGAACTGCACTCTGGAACATGACCAACATGGCAAGGGAGTATTTTAAGAACATCTAGTGTTCATTTTGAAAGTGCATTACCTTCACGAAATAAAGAGCTTAGGGTTTATATTTATAAGTGAGAAAATACATTTCATATGCAGATAGGATCAATTTTCTAAAGTAAAACCCACAAAGAAATTTCTATTCCTGTAAGTTCTCATCATCATCCTCTCTCAGAGAGTCATTCATCTAGTTATTTTAAATTAGTTGGGAAACACAATCATACATTCAAAAACCTAGTAACAGGCTCTCTTGAATGCACTAGAGCAGTAAGTATTAGTTTCAATTAAGCATCAATCCAAAAGATATTATTTCACTCTCTTAAACCTCAATGAGATTCATCTTTAGAAAATACTCCTTTAATATCTCATTTTACATTCTCATTCTAAAATTGTACCAAGGATGTAAATTTCTTTTAAAATCTATTCTTGGTTAATCAAGTTAAGATTTCATACTCTTATAAATTGGTTAAAATTTTTAAAAATGGCAATTTTCTTTAATTCCCTCAATAGAATAGATAATAATTTTTTTTTGGTGTTTTTCACCATAAATTTAGCTTTTATAAATATTAGCAGTGTTGTGGAATAAAGTTTACCAAGATTTTCCTTTACGATGTCTTTAATTGCTTCATGCATAGAAAAGACTCCCCCAACCTGAGGTCATAGAGTCATCTATATTTTCTTATATTCTGTTACTAAAATAAAAAAAACACTTAGTACTCCTTTAATAATCCATTCAATATAATATGTGGAAGTTTTCTAAAAACTATTCTGGCTAATTAACTTTCTGCCACACCACTATTCCAAACTTTATAAGCAGTAACTTTTGCTATTTCAGACATTTATGTATAGACATCTATTGTTGACCTAGGTCCTGATCAATCTACCTGTATAATTGACACTCTGCTGTCAATGGGAATGCCAGCAAAGATTATTGAATATGCAAATAACAAGTCAATATCTGACACTGTGGCAAGCTCAGATCTGACTATATGTTAATTCAATATAAATTTACTTAAGTTCCTGCTGTGTGGGTATACTAAAATCTTGCGAGGTGATGCAAAAATGGCCAATATGAGTAAGACACAGTGCTTGCTCTCAAGATATTCATTGTCTAGCAAGGAAGCTAGATGTGTAATAATTATCATTTAAAAAAATCTAACAAGAATCTAGATTATCCAGTGTTCCATGGGAACACAAAAGATGTGACTGAAATCAGATTTTAATCCTATTATCTTTGGTTATTTTCATCCTGAGATAACCTAAACATCACATATTTACCCAGCTGTTAGGAAAGGAGTCAAAATTTGAAATTTCTATTTCTTATCTTCTAATCCTTACTGTGTCCATCCAGAAACACAACAGTTCAGAGTTCTGATGTGGGATGGGGGCTTCCTAAATATCTTGCTGTATTTCTCTTCTCAAGTTTACAGTCCCAACAAAAGTTCTAACCAAGGAATTTCCAGGTGTTCACTCTACCTGAGGACTGCAGTTTCTGGTTGTTCAGGTTAGTGACTGCAAACTCTCCGTTGTGAGATCCAGTATAATATTAATTACAGCCAATGCAAACACCACTGTTAAGACAGGCAAAGAATATTTTATTCTTTGCCATTGCCTGAATTGTTTCCAAAAAGCAAAGGTATGAGAGATACAGGCCTCATTATTTAAATGATGACACATTTTTAAAAATTGAAGTCATGCAAAGCTGCCACTATTGGACCCACATTCAGAGTCTCTGGGCTTGGCAAGAGAATTCATTAGTTCTGGGTATTCACTGTGTTCTGGAACACAGTGCTGGTTGCTGGAGAGAGATATTCATCAGATACAGAGTCAGAACTTGAGGAATCTTCTTGCAATACATGGAGCAAGGATTTGAGCAACTCTGGAGGACCCCTCCTGGTGTTCATTTAGGACAGAAAAATACATACTAAGCGAAGTTGAACTAGGAAATACTGATTCCCATGAAATTCATCTACCCTGCACTATTTGAGGATGGGATGATTCTTTCTTTGTCATCTCATAAATTCTTATTGTCTATGTGTTTCTGACAGAAAGGTAAGTAAAATCTGAACAAGCTTCTGGAGAATTATGAAGCATTTGGTGCTTGTATTGTTTAAATTTTTCAGAAGACTGGCTAAATATTCACTTTGCCAGTATTTGGTAATCAATAGATTTTTAAAATCATATTATTCATAAGATAGCTATCTCAATTTCTTAATCATTTAAATAAACTATAACTCTTTTCAATGAATTCCTGTTTGATTTGGAGGTTTCATATAGCATAAATTCTTTATAAAGTTTGTAAAACTTGAGAAACAATTATTTCAAATAGTTTTAAGGACAGTAATGATAACTTGAAATCTACAAACATTGGATTTTAATTTGGTTCTGTTTTACATTTAATCATTGTAGTGTAAAAATCATTAATGCATTTATATCAAATTTCAGTTTACTACTGTTTTGACTATCTGTTAAATGCCTATTTGATGCATAGCTTTTCCAGAGTTCATCATTTAAGAACGTCTCCACATTAAAATTTTACAAATGACAATTAGACCATGACTGAATGAAGTTTACTGTGGAAATCTGGATATTGGGATACTGGCCCCAGACAGTGAAAATGGAAGCCTTCTGCAATATGTTTCTGGCCTATTCACTGGTTCATAGTGGGAACCGACACCTTGGAAACTACAATTAAACAAAACAGGGCTAAAATATTTCACCAAAAGAGTGTGATTACATATGATCAAATGGAGCCTCACAACTGGTTAGTTTAAGGCTTTGAGAAGCCATCTCAAAGCAGATGAATAAAATACTCTTAACACTGTCGAACATTTCTGGCCCATTTACCCTTGTATCATTACTATCAAAGGATATTTATCAAGGGCCGTACATACATGAGAGACACTCAGTATTTTGCACAGCCCATGGAGAGACTCATCGGAGGCATTTTCTTGTTACTACTGCCCTCCGGGACTTTGGTTTATGTTACATTTAGCCAGCGTCTTACTGTTTGAATTTTTAATAATGACCGTAATTATTGTTTCCTCCAAATGTTGCCCATGAGCCATGCTTTGCTTGCTAGAAAATTTTCCTAAACTTACTACATTAATGATTCAATGAGATGCTTATTAACGACCACAATTTTTCCACCAAATAATACACCAAAGAAAGGCATCTTTTAATGTTGTGTTGGGTCTCCTATCCAAATTTTCATAGCCTTTATGCTTTTGTCTCTGAAGTGATTTCCTGCCTACTCAGTCCTTCTCCATGGTCCTGACTCAAGATACCCTCACAGAGGAATTCTGAGATCTCTGAGTTGGACAGAGCTTTGATTTATGTTTAATCTCCTCAGCAGAGGTAAAAAGACATTTTTTACATCCATTTCTAAAACCCTGAGTGCAATGACTCACTAAAGACGTTGCATGTAGGGTAAGTTTAGCAGTTATAATTTTTACTCCATAAAAACGCACAGGTTCAAGTAATGCTACATCATTTATTTTCTTTTTCTTCTCCTCATCCTCCTCCTTCTTCTTTTAAAATGAAATGTGCCTCTGAGTTCTCATTCCTTTGGCTTGAGCAAAATTTATCCTCATTTATTTGGGGGGTTCCTTCTTTTTCCTATTCCCCTTGTGCAGTCCCAGGGACTATTTTTACAAACTCTGGTCTTTGGGTCACAATGTACACTACTATTTTAATGTCTATTACAGGCGTAGTCCGTGTATAGTGGGCACAGCAGGCTCAGAGCCTAAGTCCTCAGGGTGTAGCTTCCCTAAGACACACCCTGAAGCCATCCCCTGGGGTCCCACCACTACCTGGAGCACAGTTAGGGCAATGGGCCACGCCCCTGATGTTCTATATTAATTCTTCTCAAATTTGGATACAATAGCTCAAGCTTTCTTATGCTATAGTCCCCCTTTTTCACCCCTTCCTCTTGTAGATAATCCACTTCATCTCCCCTCAATGGGCCCTTACATACCCAGTAATTTCCCACATTCTGGATTTGAGGTTGGAAAAATATGCTGAGCCAATTTCTGGTTTTTGTTTGTTTTTTCTTACTTGCATGTTAGTGAACAGCCCTGTTCAAAACAACTTCATGCAAATCATGCCAGTGGCCTTCAGACCCAAGACTCAGCAGCCACCACGCCTTACACCCCCATGCAGAGCCCCTGGGTGTGTAGTTTCCCTCTGCTCTGTCTTTCCTAAGGCTTCAGGAAAAATCTTTTTCTCTGTACTCCTTTCCTCCATTTTTAATGGCCTACATCTTGTTCTGTCTTTAATTATCCCTCAAAATAAGTGCCTTTCAAGTCACATATACTGAAATTGAAATACTTGCAGTTGCTCAGAAACTAAACACAAGTAGATATGCATATAGTCAGCCTGTCAAAAGAGGGTGTGTGTGTGTGTGTGTGTGTGTGTGTGTGTGTGTGTTCACGCATTGACTAAACAAACATTAACTGAGTATCTACACTGTGCCAGGAGGTTTACTAACCCCTGGGAATAGATGAGTGAATAAGATAGTGTCCCTGCCGTCAAGGAATTTACAGTGCTTTGGAGAGACCAAGGACAAGGAGATAGGCAATTAATGCCACTGACTTCCCAGTGGCAGAGGGCAGAGACAAGCAGGGGTGCCAGTGGAGTCTTTGGGGTGAGCCACTCTTCTGGCCTAGGGGCAATTCCAGAAGACTTTCAGAAGGAAGTCAAGTCTAAGGTGCACCCCAAAGGATCCCAGTGGGAGAAGAATGGTGGTAGGAAGTGTATTCCAGCAGAGCCAAGAACATGTGGCAAGGTCAACCCAGGAAAAAAAAAGTATCCTTTCAGAAAACTCTAAGCACTGCCCTCTAGCTGGAACACATTTTGCTGTGAGACGGAAGGGCAGGGCAGGGGAGGGGGGAAGTTCCTCTAACCACTTAAAACTGTGGTCCCAAACCTGTTAGGAAGTGAGCTGCACAGCAGAAGGTGAGTGGCAGGTGAGCCAGCGAAGCTTCCTCTGTATTTACAGCTGCTCCCCATCACTCGCATCACCACATAAGCTCTGCCTCCTGTCAGATCAGCAGCAGCATTAGATTCTCATAGCAGCGGGAACCCTACCGTCAACTGTGCATTCGTGGGATCTAGGTTGCATGTTCCTTGTCAGAATCTAATGCCTGATGATCTGGGGTGGAGCTGAGGCCGTGATGCTAGCACGGGGAATAACTGCAAATACAGATTATCATTAGCCGAGAGATTTGACTGCACAATAAATGCAGTGCGCTGGAATCATCCCAAAATCATCCTGCCACCCCTGGCCTCCCCGACTGCATCCATGGAAAAATTGTCTTCCATGAAACCAGTCCCTGGTGCCAAAAAGGTTGGTGATCGCCGACTTACAAGAACCAAATACTGTATGATCTAAGAACTGTGGATTTAAAATCTACTCCGTGGTGCTAATTTCTTGTCTTCCTTTCTTTGGGTGAAGCCTTGGGTCAGTTCCATACTTTGTTCTGGAAACTTTCAGGTAATAAGTGCTCTAGTCAGTTTTAGTCATGAGACAGATCCATTTTAGTAACCAAAATACCCAGTCCTGTGTAATAATCCAGACTGTGAACTTCATTCAAAAGCTTTGACCTCTCTGAGTAATGACTAGGGCTGGCACCCGCAGTGGGAGAGGAGGGTGTGGTTCATAGCCTTAAGTTTTTCTTGTTTCTCCTCAGCCCTGCTGGCCTGGCTTTGGAGCCCAGCATGCAGGGATAGGGAGGTGGGTTTACTTGCACAGGATCTGGTCAAAGCGTGCTCTGCACTCAGTGCATGCCTGGGGCTAGTTCCTCTCGGGGGCACTGCTGGACGTCCTTGGATTGGCCCACTGAGCATGTCCATGGCCGCACCTCCTGGCCACAGGCAAAGCATGTCCTGAAGTAGGCAACTGCCTCTTCCTTTTCAGTCAAACACCCTTCCCCTCCACCATACAACTTTTCTAGAAACTCCTGGGTATGATTTCAAACTGGCTCCTGGTCAGCTCCACACAGCGGACCGTGCTGGCTCCACTCCTTTGCTATGGAGGTGCCGCCAGTGCCCTTGGAAGCCGAGTCTCTGTCCTGCTGCCTCAGCCTGAGCCTCAGCCTCTTTCCCTGGTGTCGGACATCAGGGCACTGTGCCTTGCAAAATCCAAGGGTCACACACTAGCCGAGTGCCCTGTGTGGTCCCTTCAGTGTGAGGCGGTGGGGAACACGATCTTCTCTTCCCAATGAGAAGGAGCAAAAATGCCACTCCAAGATATTTCTCCAGAGAAGTCCTTTCTCTTTTCCAGGCCTCATGTGGATACCCTTCATGTGGATGTGGAACTCAGATTCAAAAATTGGTTTAGGGCTACCTTCTTTGTAAGTCTTAACTCCTTACTTTAAAAGAGAGGAGAAAGTTTCCCACCTATTCTTTTTTCCCCTTGGCCTTTTACGACCCCAGTGAAAACGAAAGAAGAGACCTGTTTTAATACCTGTTACACATATTTATATGTATTTAAAGAGTTTGGGCTTTATTTTGGTAAGGAAGGGATCCTTAGATTTGTTGAATAGCCCTGAGTGTGTCATGAATCCTGGGTCCAGCAGGCATATCCTTGATACTCTCTCTTACTCCCCCTTCCCCCACCCCTCACAGCAGGCATTCTTGAGAGGAAAGGGTGGGCTCTGGTTGTTGGTGCCCCCAAATTTTGCCCCCAAACAAGGGGCACTGTCAGTTGAATGGTATCAGTCTGGGAGCTGGGGTAAGGAACGTAGGTAGAGGCTTCAACATAGCATGCCCACAGTCCGAGCCTCCGCCTGATCACCTTTCTTTCTTCTCTTTGTTACCGTCAGCTACACGAGGTCAGGCCCCGACTCATCGGCAGCCAGGGTGAGGATACAGGAACAGGTTGGGAGTTGGGTGAAGTTAGGCAGCGGTAGGCATTCTGTGGACCCTTAGATTCTTTCGTGTTCTTGGCTCAGCTTTTTCAGTTACCCCCTGCACGTTCTCTGGATGGACTACCTCTGTAAAATCCCATCTCGCTTCCCGTCCCAGAAACCACGAGATACAGCTGCCCTGGCTGCTGCCAGCAGGGGAAGAGAGCTCCCTGGCAAGGCTGACGGCACCCACCTCCCACCCTTCCTCCATCTTTCCATGATTCACCCTTCCTGGGCATGTCCCATCTAATCACGTTTCTCTCCATTGCTTTTTTTCCTGCTCCATCTTCAGTTTTCTTTTCCTCCAAGTCTCTATGTTTGTTTTGCAGTCATACCTCTACATTTGGCTTTCTGGACATTTTTTAAAATTTACTTGTCTATCTCTCCATTTTTTTTCTGTCTGGTTTGTTAGAGTCAGGATCTGAGTGTTTGTCTCTTACCTTGTTCATCTAATATATTCTTTTAAACAAGCAGGGATGGCTGGGCCTGAATTGGCCAAAGGGGTGATAAGGAATGGAAAGAAAGAGACAAGGAACAACTGGTTCAGCCAGAATCAGCCTGCCCTGGAAAACCATCTGGAAATCCCAGTCCCCCAACTCTCTTGGCTGCCCCAGCCCCCTCTGCCCCGCCCCCATCATCAGCTGTGGGACGAACGACATCTGAAGGACTGAGCTCCTTGTTCATCATCCTCACAATCTGGCTCTTTGTTCTCCAGCTGGGAACAGCAAGAAATCACCCACTGTCTTTTCTTGAACCCCACTGCTATTTGTAAATTCCCATAGAATAATCCCTTAAAGCACACCTCACACCCCTGGCCTCCACCTCCTCTTCTGCAGTCCATCCTTCCCTTCTCAATAGGGTTTTTTTTTTTTCAATAGGGGAAGACAAATTCTCAATCGAATTTGAATGTTCCACAGTACCAGAAGTCTGGCATAAAATAATGCTCAATAAATGTTTGTTAAATAAAGTGATTTTCATCTATGATATTAGATACAGAATTCTAAAGTGTTTTAATGTACCGATTTAAGTCTGAGTGGAAAGCTGACAAAAATATGAAGGAAGCAGCAAAGGAAAGGAGAAAGCAGGTGAGTAGCGGGGCTGCTTCCTCAGGGCATGAACCCTAAAGCTGGAGCATTTCTCCAAAAAGTGCCGAGAGTGCTGTGGGTCACTCACACGGCGTCTGTGCAGTGATGTGCCCTACAACGCAACGTGTCTCCTGCAACGAATGCATCAAGACACATCCCAGCCGACTAAAAACCTGGGCCTAACTTACATTACATACTTGGCCCTTGGGTATTGACCTCAATGGTGATGGGACCATTTTTCAAGCAATGCAAGCTCTTTGGTGGCTCCCCTCTCCCCAACCCAAAGTTGGGCATGAGGAAATCTGCGTCAGGCTACCATTGAAGGCCTCTATAATTGGATTTAGCATCAAATGGTATTCTAGTAAAATTCCTGAGAAAGCAGACATCCTAGTGCAGTGTGCTGAGTATCAATAGATGCTTGCTGAAACGGACACAGAGAGGCCTGGCTCCGTTAGCAGGCACAGCACAGGATGGGCGCTTCACACCAGGCCGAAGGCCAGAGGTTGCAAACGATGGCACATCACCCCCTCACTGTACCAAGGTGAGACACGCTCCCTGAGTTCAAGAGCACTGATTATATCCCCTCTTGCCCTAACGTTAGGGTAGAGAGGCAATGAGAGCCTCCAAACACATATGAAGAATTGTCAGCCCTGAATTTGAATAATTTATTTCAAAAGTTGAAGAGATAAATTAACTGGGCAGTTTTCAGTGACCCCAAGTTATCTGACTTCATCCAACTACATTTTTTACCCCTTTGTTTTCATGTGTACCAGGGCCTTGCTTACCTGAGTGTGGGGGTTTGTGATGATTATGGGGTACATTTTCAGCCTGTTAGGTATCTTTCTGACCTCCAAACCAAAGGCCAGAATTCCTTCTCCCTCCCCTATATCTTCCAATGCTTCCCTCATCTGTCTTTTCTTTGCATTCCCTCTTCCTATTCTTTTCTCGGGGCTTTCTTTTACGCCTTTGCCTTTTTGCTGAAGCTCTGAATATGTGGGGAGGAGCCTGCGGGTGCTGGGGTCCTGGCCTTGCTGGGACAGGGGCTCGTAAGCTAGAGTCCAGCTGCTGCCCCTTGCCCCGCTCTGAACCCTTCCTGGTCTCTTATCTAGATACCTTTGTTTTCGCCTTCAGCCAATGTGCTTCATTGTTGCTTTTACTTTTCTTTTTCACTCACTGCTCTGTACTCTGGCTCTTCTCCTGGGGGAAGCTTCTAAATCTTTTGTTATTTTTCTTCTGTTATAACTTTTGTTATTTTATCTCTGTATCTTGTTCCTTTTCTACATCTCTATGTATCTCCCTGCATAGCTATCTCTCTCTGTGCCTACCAGATTCTCTTTCTCTGGTTGGGACATTGTAGCTCATCCATGTGTACTTTTTCTCTCACAGGGAGGACAGGACACGGGACCCTCAAGGTGAGGTGAGAAAGCAGGGTTGGGTTGGACACCACCTGACTATCCCCAGGGTTCGCTCCAGTGAAACAGCTTAGGGTCTAGGGGAGGCAGAAACAAACTTGTTCCCTATAGGAGGTTTTCTGTCCCTCTTATCCCTTCTGGCCTTGCCTCTTTTTTCTCTTTTCCAACAATCTTCATTTGGTGAACAGATATGTTCATGAAACCAAATTCTAACACTCTCCCCACCTGGCTCTCTGCCTTCCAACTATGAACTCGGATAATACGGCTTCCCTCCCCAGCTGTGGGTTCCATTATCAAAACCATGTCCAGAAAGGTGGACCCAGTCCAGGGAGTACCTACTCGGTCATCAGGCTTCTTCCCAGGAGCTCCTCATATCTAGCTCTGGCCATTTACAGACTACAGGCTTCAAGTGTTTCTTCCATTTGCCATCCAGAAAATTGACTCCCCTCGTTAACTTACAAACTCAACCTCACTTTTAATGTCTTGGAAGGTACTGAACACTATTTTATAAGATTGAGTGCTTTTTGAGGAAAAGACACTGTTTCTCATTCATTGTTGTATCCCCAAGACTTGTTAGAGTATCTGACTTGCATACTTGAGTTTCCATGGATGTGTTTTGAATAACATTAAAATATTAATGTCTAATTCCTAAGGTGTTTTGTGCACATAAGTGACAAGGGAATATGCAGTATGCAGGAGTCCTGGAGGCAGAAATGGCAAAGAATTCAAGATGTAATGGCCTGGAGAAGGGTCTGGAGAAGGTAGAAACATAAACCCATGAGTTCTAGAAGGGACTGGGTATTAGTTTGTCAGGTTAAGCATAGCTTCAATATGTCAGAGCATTTGCAACTGAGGAATCCTCATTCCAGGCAACTGGAATTCAGTGTGTTAGGGATGGCAGGAGCTCCCAGATCATGCCTTCCCAAGCCAAAACTACAGGTTGAGGCAAATCCCTTGTGCCCTTGGCAATCGGTTTACAGGTTTAATAACTGCTTGTGAGAAAGAACAGAGTCCACAAATGCTCCCTTCAAAACAGGCATTCGCATTTGCAGCACAAGGTCACATGAGTCAGAGATGTGGGATTTCTAGAGAACCACCAAGAGGATGGTGCCTGAAGGCCCAGGGGAGTGAAGTCCTGCCACAAGAGCAAGAGCCTGTTGAAAGGGGTCAGCTGGAAATGAATTGGGGATGATCAAAGCCACAGACCAGGAAGAGAGAGAGTGATACCAAGCAAAGGGAAGGATAAGGTGAAAGGGCAATTGTTGGTTATGGCCATCGGAGCAATGTACTCTTCTCAACAACCTAATTTTGCCTTGTCATTCTTAAAGGAGCTCTAAATAATAGGCCGTTTGATAATTTCCTACTGCATGGAAATGGAACTATGCCCAAACTATAGTTGGGAAACCCTACTTTGTCCCACCTTGGGGCAGACAGCTCACCCTACTTCCGGGTTGGATATACTTCCTTTACGGGAGTGAAGGGAACTCAAGGTTGGCCCTAATTACTATGGTTCCCCCTTGGGGCTATGAGGCTTCAGGCCCAAGTCCATTAATTTTGAGAATGCCTATTTTGAAGGGAGAATTTGTGGTTCTAGGTCTGTTTAATTCTCCTCAATGCCCAATCTGGGGTATGGCCTGGCTGAGAACCAGATGAGGATGAAGACCTCAAAAGAACAGCTCTGAGGAAGGAAGTCTAGCAGCTGCACTCACAAGGACTTGAAGAATTCCTTCAACCACCAGCCACTCCCCTAACGGCAGCCCTCCCTCTCTGCCCCAGGCCCTCCCCCCCCCACACACCCCTGGTCCTGAGTGTGAGCCCCACCCCTCCCTTTGGCAAAATGCCCTGTTCCCATTGCTCTCCTCTTAGGCAGCCCCTTCGGGAGTTCATTCTATGTGGATTTCCTCTCCCTTAGAAACTTCTGTGAGAATCAGGAGGAGAAACAGGCAAGTCAGACAGTGATTCATTCCCAGTGCCTGACTTTGACGGCTTTCGTGCCCATTAGAGTTCTCCTTCCAGAGCAGGATTGGAACACAATATGCGTTCCCTGACAGAGGCACCTTGGTCCCACTGCCCCTGACCTGGCTCTGTGGCCCCTGGCCCCGTACCCTCCCCACTTGCCCTCTGCTTCAGGTCTGTTCTTGCTCCAGGGCTCCGCTGCTCTTCCCTGCTATTTCTTTGCGTACCCTTCCTTGTTGTAGGATATATATCCGGCCTCCCTGATGGTCTAATTAAAACAAAAAAAAAAAAAGAGGGAAAATTGCCCACAGGCTGATAAAAAACGTTCATGAAGTTGGAAAGGGCAATGGATGCTCCAGGGAGTGCCTTCCTGCTTTGGACCCTCTTGTCCAGTGTTGAGCTTATTACCAGCTTGCTCTCAGTTCCCCCTTTCCTTCCTTCTTGGGTGCTTCGAGGCTCCAGTCTGGAAACGGGCAGTTCCACAAGATCCGAGAGCTCCCTAGCCATCTCTCTCCATCCCTTGGGTTTCTAGTCTTCAGCTGGAAATAGGAAAGAGTTCCTGATCCAGCCACTGTCTTTCAATCCCCCATGCCTGAGCCCTTGGAAAATCCCTCCCTCTCCATGAAGTGAGAGCCTGTTTCATTGTCCCTGTGTTGGTCTGAGAATAGGCCAATTCTCTCCAGAAAGCGTTTCCAGCGAAGAAGTTGTCACGTCTTGCAGTCTTTTACCATGGCTGACTCGATGAATGAATCCGGGGTTCTCCTAAGTACCAGGGCATGGGGGACGCTATCTTGCACTTAACTTTGGGTCATGCGATTACGCATTTGACTGTCTGTATGTGCCCCTCAGACTGGGAGCTTATCGAAGAAGGTAGGATGTTCTTGTAAGGGAAGGACTCGGATCCTTTTCTGACTTAAATATATCGGTGGGATGTGTAGGCTATCCTAAAGGGCCATGTCTCTTGAGGTTAGCTAGATTCAAAGGCCACTGCTCAGGGAAAGGCCTGTTAGAATCAGCCCAATGAGCCCAGACCCAGGTCAGGGTACCTTGCTTACTTAATTAAATTGTGATTGGGCATTTCCTAAACAATCATCTGCTTCTCTGAATTTCCATTTGCAGTCTCAGCATTTTAGGTTGTCTTCCTCCTAAGCGAGCTGTGCCTGGGCCACCTTTAGAAGGTTTACTTAGCTCTTGGCTTCTTAAGGCTGCCCTGGCTTCAGGAGGGGGCAAAGAAAGAAATGTTCTGGGCTGGGCTTTTACAGAACCCGGAAGTCACCTGACTCTTTGTGACTAGCCACCCACTTACTGAAAGCTATCCGGTCCCTGGCCCTGTGTCTTTTCCATCTGCTACTGAGATAAAACTTTCTCTGGGGAAGAAAGCCATCCATGTGCCATCATCCTCCTCCTTCTGAGAAAGAGGGTCCTTAGCACAGAACATGCAGAAATACTGAGGCAGGAGTGTGTGGGTGCGGAGGGAGAGCCAGCAGGAGGAGGAAGGACTGACGGGAGGGAAGGAGGGAGACTTCCCCAGTGGGCGCGGGGTGGCCAGCAGGCACATCAGGCTGGAGACCAGCTGTACCCAAAGGCAGGCCAGAGCCTGCGGCGCAGGGCTGTGGGGCCAGGGCTCCAGAGGGGCGGCCAAGAGAGCGGCAGCAGGGGCTGGGCTTCCTAAGCCCCAGGGCATCTCTCAAGCACTGTGTTGAGACCCTCTGGTGTACACGCTCCCTCCACAAAGGATTCCTGAGGATGGGCCAGGCGCTCATAGCTCAGGCTTGGTGCATTGCTCGCCTCAGCATAGGTAGTGGCCCTGTCCTGCCCAGCCAGGCCTCTGCTCTTGAGTTTCTTTCCTGCCTCTTTCCAGTTTTCTTAGTTACTGTGCGCCCCATGCCTGGCCAGAATGTTGCGAGACAGTAGCCCAGGCGATGAGCCTCTATGTAGAAGGCGTGGACCCCCATGTCTCTGAATTACACCGAATCCTGCTCATGCCATCCCAGGGGAGATTCGTCCAGCCTTTTTCTTTTTCTCCCCTGAGAATTCCTCTTTACTCAGTTTCTATCGTTTTCAACCATGAAATTCAGAAGAATTTGATTTCCCTGGAAAGCTGCCAGCCTCAGGCCTGGGGATCGAATCCCTTACAAACATGAGGTCTCTGGCATTTCGGGGTACTCTCCACACGGGACATAGCCCCCAAGATTTCTCCTGCTCCCTAAAATACCAGTATAGCAAAAAGACAGATGATGGGAATTTGGACACTCAAAGCAACATCTCCTTTAAGACTATGAGGCCTGGGCCGGCAGAGACCTAGCTCACTCCTTTTTATTTCCCAAATAGTTTCTAACTGAAGTGGTTTTCTAGTGACATTTTAGCTGCCTTTACAATCTAAAGTGATTTCGGTTCCCTGTGAGGTGCAATATAGGAGGAAGGCTGTGGGGTCTTGATACCTGAAGCCTAACGAAGGTCCCTGACAACATCCTTCTGATATTGGGACTTTGGGATATTGTTTTTCCCTGGGACAGGGTGAGCAACTCGAGGACAGGGACCATGACCCACTCATTGTTATATCACTGGCACCGGGTTCAAGTCAATAGCGGTTTGGTGAAAAATACATCGGTGAATGAAGACACAACTGTAGGGTGCTGTGGAATGAGGAAAGAGACAGCAGGCAGACAGGGCTTGTTTCAGTGCCTTGTATTTAGTTGGGTCACATGGAGCAAGTTCTGGGGGACCTTTCCCCAGGTCCAAGCTGACCCGAGAGTGGCACGTCTCCTACGGCTCAAATTGTCAAAGCCACTGCTCCAGAGAAAAACACCTTGGGAACTAGCCTGGAGAGAAACCCTCAGCCTACTCCCCGACCCAGACTTCTTGAACTGAACCATCATGTGATCATTTTCCAAGCACCCAATCTATTCCCAGGGTCCCCTTTTCCCAGCCACAAATAACACAGGGGAGCTTGGACCGTCTCACGGCTCTGGTCTCTATTTAGGGCTCTGCAGTCAGTGCAGCTGTCTGGCAAGAGCAGCCGGGGTGTCCCAGTCCATGTGAAGGGTCCCCTGGGCCCGGCACAGCCCCACTCCTTGCAGGAGTGACATGGAGGGCAGAGAGGGCTGTGAGGTGGCAGTGACTGTCAACTGCAGGGATCCTGGTGACTGGCTTTGGCGCATACTGCTTATTCCATGTAGTTTCTGGGCACAGAATGGCCGGGGCCCTCCCCAGAGGAAGGGCCGCTCCGTTCCCAGGCTGCTTCCCTGGGCTGTGCCAGGGCTGTGCCAGTGTCCACAAGCCTCCTCGGAACTGAGGTTCTCAGGGCTGCCCAGGCTCCAGGGCAGGAGAATGGGAACCTTCCGGGGGGTGAGGGCAGTCCAGGCCCCTGCTTCTGGGGTAATGCCTCAGCCCCCACCTCTCAGCCCCAAATAGTCCTCTCTCCTTTACACTGACTCCAATCATGCTCCTCTTGGGTAAACAGGCTACAGTTAACATGTGTATCTTTCGGAGTGGAAAACAAAAAAATAGGTATAGGGCCGCCAGCACTCCTCCCCTCAGAGTATTCACGGTGACCCCTTGAGGCAGGGTGGCTGTGGGGAGGAGGGCCCCCTTTGACAGTGGGGAAGGAAGCTCAAGCCACCCCACCAAGGGCAGCTGGATAAGGCTGGGTGCTGGAAAGGAGGCTCCGGCAACACAATCCTTGATTGCCCGTACATGCTGGTCACTGGCTCAGGACCGGGGTCCCGGCAGGTTTGGGAGGTGCCACTCACAGGCTAGGGATGAGCTCTTCCCCCAGGAAGGTCTATCTGCAGCTGCACCACCCTGGCCCACAGCTTCTTGCTGTAACCTCCTCTTTTTCTCTTCATCTGTATCGCACTCCGAGAGAGGCACAGCCCAGAGTTACGACCAGAGGCCGACCATGTCTCTGCACCTCCCCCATCCCCGTGTTCCTGCTCCCAGTAGAAAAACTCTGACCAGACATGCCCTCTGGTCCACTGGGCCACCCCAGCCTCTGCCCAGCCGCTGCCTCCACCCGGGAGGCTCTGAAGCCCTTGAGCTCCATCCTCTTTGGGCGAGGTCCAGTCAGCCAGCTTGCTCTGCACTTTTCTCCTTGTCCTAAAACCCTCTGTATCTGTTTCCCTGAAGGACACTCTCTCCTCCTCCTCTGCTGTCTCCTTCTTTTGTACACAATGATGTCTTTCATCATGACTCTTCCCTCTCCCCTCTTACGTGTTCACTCTCCCTTTTTCTTACTTCAGATAGAATCTCAGCATTTTTACTTCCTTTTTCCTGCCCATCCCATATCTACAGAGTCTGGAGTCCCTGTAGGTATTCGAGACTGCTCAAACAGGCCTCCATGTGGACTGGTTCCCCGGCAGTGACGGCCCCATGTGGGGGCCAGCAGGGAGGGGGCAGGCCCCACCTCCTTCCCGCTGAGACACCATCCTCCTTCCTCCCCTGTTGCTGATCATGAGGAAGCACCATCTTGGTGATACTCCAGCCTCACCCAACCACTCCCTGGTCCCCTCCAGGAGACCTTCAGACTCCTTATTGAGCATCATCTGGGCTGTCACCATCTTCTTGGGACCTTCCCCTGGCCCTCTGCCCTTCAACTGGGGACACCAACGAGGCAGCTTCCAGAAGCAATTCCAGCCCCATGAGCACTGACATCCCCAAAGCCTAGATCCTGAGGGCTTCCTGTTCCCCCTACCCCAGTCCTGTGCTCTCAGGAAGCCTCTGACCCTCAGAGACCGCTCCCACTGTCCCTAAATTCCCCAAGTAGTTTTCTTCTTCATAACTCCAGTGCTGCTCAAGGTCAGTATCCTGATAATACAGGCGAGTGTGGTTTGTTTTTTCTAGACAATGAATTCCTGAGTGGGCAAAGAACTTTCTATTTTCCAGCTTCCTACCTGCCTGCACACAGGGAACACTCTTTCCTGATTGATAGGACTGCCCTGGAGCAGTTTCTGAACATAACTTTCTCTCTGTAGTTGAATTTATCTGTGGGGGCAGGGACTAAGTGGTGAGTACGTCTGACCACCAGCCCGAGCCGCATACTTCTGCTCCATTCTCAGCATGTCCGTCCACCCTTTCTCACTACAGAGCCAGGTACTTGAATGCAGCGACTTTGTGCCATTCATCTTTGTATCCCCACTGCCAAGCAAAGCTCTACAAATATTTAATAAAGCAATGAGCTTACAGATTAGGTGAATTCCCAAACAAATATCAAAGGAGAGTGGTGACAGGGAAGCAAGAGACACACTGACCAAGACACACCACTGCTGCCAAAGATGCCTGACAATTGGGTCTGTTGGCAGTTGGTTTACTGGGACAGTCTCTTCTGAAGACACCTCCCCCCAAAATCCTTTTCTGCCAGGTCTCTACACATGTGAGCACATTCCAAGAGCAATACCACAGTTAGCTGCTCAGAGCCCTGCCTGAAGAGGAATCCCAAATCCAACCTCTCCTGCTCGGTTGGTGATCGTTGAGCAGTGTTCTGATTCTAGTTTCCATTCCTGGTCATGGCCACCAGGTCTTCACCCAGGGCACTGGCTGGTGGGAGTGCACTTGAGGGGTTCTCTGGGCCCAAGAGTATAGAGTATACCCTCAGCCCTCTGTGGTCAGGGGGAGGAAGTGAGTTGGTTCTGCCAGCTTATCCAGCAGCCTTGCAGGGGTTCTCAGGGGATGCAGGACTCTCCCTGGCACCCTCTCTGCCATTTAATTTGTTATTTCTGGGACTACCGTGCTGCAGGCAGCCTCCCCAGACGAGACAGCCCCATCTCCTCCTGTGAGCCGTCTCTGAGCCTCCCTCGCACCCTAGTTTTCCCTGGAGAAGTGGCCTGGGCTGGAGTTTGAAGAGGCCAGGAAGGCCTCAAGCCAGCCCCCTCCCCCTGGGCTCCGTACTGGATGCCTAACTCTCCACCATTAGGGTGCCGTTTCCTGGCCATTTTCGACTGATCACCGTTCAGTTACCATTTCTTTCTGAAAAGGATGCCTGGACCCCATCCTCCCACTGCACTTTTCCGTGTTATCTTGTTATCAGGGCTGGGAGGGTTGGGGTTGGGCAATAAGGGGACAAAAGAAAGGAGGACACTTTGGGCTTTCTGTCCTGCCTGGCCAGCCCCCTTTGCTGCCTGCCCCTGCTTGGTCTCCCTCTCACCGATGACCTGGAACAGGAGCCGACCTTGCAGGGCCCAGCGCCGCCCTGCCAGCCCTGGTCCCACGCAGGCCACCACTTCTGCATTTCAGCCCTGCCCACGCCTCACCATCCCACCTACCCCGGGTCCCCACCGCCCGGCCCTGCTCTCTCTGTCCGTCCTTGGCTTCCCATCATGTCCCCTCCCTTTTAGCCTCACTGCCCCTGTCCCGCCAAGGATTCCCTCCCCTTTATTGTGCTCCTTTCTCCCCGTAGCCTTCTCCACCCCGTCCACCCACCCTGGTGCTTGGCCCTCGGGATTTCTCCTGTCCTCCTGCGTGTCCGCCTCTTAGTGGCTCACTTTTCTTTCACAGAAACTGGGGCTCAGCCAGGTGCGCGGCTTCGGTGGGAGCGCAGGACTTGACAGAGGAAGCCTGACACCCTTGCTGCCCTGGGGGCCGCACCGCCCCTCCTCCCTTTGGCTCCTCCAGCAGTCACCTTGTCTATGATTTAGGTACAATAGTATCTATTTGTATATTATATATTTAATACTCCTACAGTTTCTTTTTAAGAGCCTCGTGATCCAGGAAACGTGTGTGTGCAAGCGCCCAAGTTATCCAGTGGTCTCTGGGAACCCTTGTGCCCTTCTAGGCCAGCGGGAGACACAGGTGCCTCAGTCCGTGTCCCGGAGCAGCTGCGTCCCCAAGGAGCGCAGGACGCGAGTGAGAGGCGGGGGCCGATGCCCCTCCCGCACCCAGTGGCAGTTGCTCGGCGGGGTTTCCTGGGCAGCCGGGCAGGGCTCGACCGCGCTCTGGCCGTTGGCCTGCAGAACATCCACTTCTCCCATGTAATCCTGGGTGCAGAACTCTCCAGAAGAAGGGGCTTCTAAATGGCCCAGCCCAGGCTTCTTGTTCAGACCAGGCTGCTCTCCCCACACTGAGCCCAGGCAGCCACTTTTACGCCGCAGTTGCTGTGATTCCGGCCCCTTGCGGCAGCCCAGGCACCGGGGCAGGAAGGGCTTGTGGAGTGGCCCAGAAAGCGCCTGCCTTTGCCTAGAATTGCGGGTTCCTTCCAGATGCTGCCCTCTCCCAGAGGTATGATGTCCCAGCTGTAAAGATTCCTTCCCAGGACGAAAGTCTGGCTCCTATTAAGCTACCATTTCTTTTTGGGGAAGACACGTGTGAAGCTGTGTCCCTTAATGTGAGTTGTCAGGGCCGCTTCAGACCAGTGGCTGGGGCTCAGGGAAAGGGAGGTGATGGGGACAGAGGAACATGCCCAGCGCACTTGAGAGACTGGGAGGGCTAGAGAAAGGATCTGAAAGCACCCCAGATTTCTCAGATGAGCTTGGAAGGATCCCAGCCCCGAAGCACCACGTTAACTTCCCAGATGAGCTTTCCCCAAAATCCAGGTCCATGAGGCTGGGCGTCGGGGCTCTTACTCCAGGTGGGGCTCCCAGTACAGAGGTGACATCCTGATTCCCCTGTGTTCTCCCCTGTAGACTCTTCCAGCAACAGTTCCCAGAAGCCATGACATGTCCCTGCAGCTGGAGGCTTTCCGGGGGTGACCCAGGGGGCATGGGGAGGAAGGAAGGTAGGTGGCAGGGCTTAGTCCCCTGAAAGCCAACATTCCAGTTTCTTCGCTTCCTCCCCTCTCCATTTCCTGAACCTGGATGCTGCCTGGGGTGGTGGGAGGGATGGGGTGGAGGACCCCACTCATTAGGAAGTCCAGTGTTGCAGCTTCTCCAGTGCCTCAGTTTCCCCTTTTTTCATTCCCAGGTCTGGGTCCTGCATCCTTACTTATTCCTACCTTTTCCTGAGATGACATGTATTGTCCTTTTAGACATTGTAAATCAGAGGGGCCTCTCTAGGTGAGACCCCAAAGCATAATCAGCTGTTCGATGCTGAGCCTACTTCCTCCTTCCAGGCTCTGCCCCCCCCCCAGAAGCTCACTCTGCCCTTCCTTATCCTAGATGGTCTCCTGTCTTTTGTTTCCATTTCTGCCTCTGATCACAGCATCTCTCCTTCTGTTGTCTCTTTCATTGGAAACCATCTTTCCACAGCTTCCCAATCAGTATGGGCTACAGGTGTGTGATGATGGTGGTGCATGCTGTCCCTAGAGTGGCTGGATGGCTTTGGCAATCTTCCATGTACCCAAGTGTGTTCTGCAAATAATCTTTTCTATGTGTATCAGGAAGGGACAAAGTTTAGGAAGCACTGCTCTCTTTCTCACTCATTCTCTCTTTTCTTTCCCCCATCTGGATGTCTTTCTGTGGGTGCCATCCTCTTATCATCCTCCTTTCCTTTTGTTTACAGAGAAGATGGGATCCCCC
Organism: Lemur catta; assembly: GCF_020740605.2. Taxonomy (NCBI): domain Eukaryota; kingdom Metazoa; phylum Chordata; class Mammalia; order Primates; family Lemuridae; genus Lemur; species Lemur catta. Next base: position 13,345,328 of record NC_059136.1, read on the forward strand.
CGAGTCAAGGAAAGACCCAGAGGAGTCAAAGGACGAAGACACCATCTGCCTCGCCACAGGTGCACAGGCCAGCAGCTCAGAAGACAAAGAGGAGAAGCACTTGGCTTCACCCAGACTGCTGTCCCTGACCTTCAGGAATCTTGGTCCCAGTAGCACCCCCACCCCAAATCTCTTCCACTGGCCATCATGACGGGGGCTAAGAGCCTAGGGCACTAGCCTCATATCCTTTTTCCCTTACTGCCTGGCCCTCAATAAGAAAGTAAGGAAATGGCTCAGAGGACCCCCTGGTCCTTCAGGTTTCAGTCCTGCCCACGTCACAGCCCCCTCCCCCCACCTCTGCACTACTCCCAAGAGAGACCCCTCCTCACCAGCCTCTTGGCATGTACCGCTAGTCCTGGAATGCTATCTTCATGGCATCTACTCAGAGCCAAACCCTAATATTTACTTGTTTCTCAATCCTGAGCTAAGACGACGCTCTCTTCATTGTCGTTGTCTGCTTATCTCTTTTGCTTGAGCTCTTGGAGGGTAAGACACTACGTTTCTCATGCATTTCTGGGTCCCTGGTGTTTAGCCCAGATCTTACCATGCATGCCCAGCACAAACTTTTCTTAATAAAATAATTTCAAAATGCTGTATACAAATATTGAATTTCTTTTCTGAAATTAGAAAAAAAGGAAGCTGGAAGCAAGCCTGTGGGCAATCCTGGTGTGCTCAGGGAGAAAAATGAGGGGGATGGGGACAGTGGGATGCAGACTGTGGGACAGGCACGTGTGCGTGCAGATGGTGATTTAAGAACCAAGTGTGCCTGCTGGGGCAGATTTGTTGAGACTCGGCACACACAAGGCTGATCCTGAGGATGCTTCATGAATTTCAGATTCAGGGACTCCATGGATCTTGAAGCAACCGATCATGAGTAGTAGTTGTTGCTAAAACACTGGAAAAAGACAAATGTCCTCAGATTCTGATCAAAGGGGAATTTCATTCTCTGTCTAGGTAAGGCTCTAGGAATTGTTGTGGAAATGGAACTGGGATTTAAAATATTTATCAACCTGCTGTCTCTATGCAACTTTATGCTACACTATTCCATTTCCATTTTGTGCAGAGCGATGTCTGGGCTAGGTTTCTAGTTATGGACTCAAAAGTTAGAATCTTACAAGCTGTTTCTGGGTCTCCAACTGCGTAAGTTTCCAAGTGAGATCAAAATGTGAGTGAATTAGCTTTTGCAGCCAATGATTGTGTGTGTGAGGCTCATGTGTGTGCATGCACACACGTGTATGGTTGGAGCTGGGAGGTGCCAGTGTGTTGGATTCAATGTTTTCTACACATATATAGCCATAATGCTATTACATCTATTGTCTCCCCTGCTAGAGATTGCCCAGGGGTTCCCCATATTGGTAGTGGCTATATAGAGCACAGTGTTGACAAGGATGTTAACACCAAGTCTAAGCAGAGAGGCAGAGAGCACAGAGATTGATGAGCAGTGGCTGACACAGAGGTCCCTGAGGCCTGTGGAGTCTGCCTCTTCCATATCCTCCCTGTGATATCCTTCTTCCCTATCCTCACTGCCAGTGTCGGGATCTGGACCATTCGCTCTTCCCTAAACCTTCTAAGCCTACTTCCCCACCATTTTCCACACTGTCCCGAGACTGGTCTTTCCAGAATTTGCACATGATCAAGTTATTCACAAGATGAGAGCTACATGTAGGGATGGTGACTTTTATGTGTCATCTTGCCTGGGTCATAGTGTCCAGTGATTCAATTGAACGCTACTCTAGATGTTGCTGAGAGGGTATTTCACAGATGTGTTTAACATCTACAGTAAGTTGAATTTAGGTAAAGGAGATTATCTTTGAGAATCTGGAAGGACCTCATCACCAGTCACTTGAAGGCCTTAAGAGCAAAAATTAGTTTTTCTAGAAGAAGAAGAAACTTTGCCTCAATTCTGCAGCATCAGCTCTTGCCTGAGAGTTTCTGGTTGATCTGCTGGCCTACCCTGCAAATTTAGGATTTCCCAGTCTAATCCCACAATTGTGTAAACCAGTTCCTTAAAGTAAATCTCCTTCTACATTTCCATCTGTCTGTCTGTCTATCTACCATGTATCTATCTTACTGGTTCTGTTTTTTTTTTTTTTTTTTTCTGGAAAATGCTAACTGATATATACTGTCATTTGCAAAATTAAGAAAGGCATCATCTGGATTCATCAAGCACTTGATATTTATAATTCTTAAATGACTTATTTATTATTTTTGTCAATAGACTATAAGTGAAGAGATCGTGCCTCATTTGTGTTAGGGTCCCTGAAGTCAATCAGAGTGTCTGCTCTATCATGCTCTCCACAGCAGTACTTGCAGAGACAGCAGAGCAAGCATGGATTTTTGTGGATCTTAGTCCACAAAGTCAGGGGCATCAGAAGTGTCACATTATTTTCTTTCAGCCTTCCCCTGAGCACCCCTGCTGCTAGAATGGTAGGATGTTTCATCTCAGTCATGACTGGAGTTCTCCCCTTCTCAGAGTTGTGCAAGGATCCCTGCATCTCAAGGAACCACAAAATGTTGGGAGGACCCCTCAGGTCATTGATCTCAGGAGACTGATGTTGTTTCTGCAATGTCCCTATCTGAATGCACATGGCCCCATGATGCCTTGGATCTGAGGTGTTGCTGATTTTGTTCAATGCTTGGGCTGTCCTTGTGCCTGGGGTCTGGAGACTCTGGTGAGCCACACAGCTGTCCTTCTTGGAGTTCTCTCTACCTCCACCTCCAGGAAGCCTACTCCACCCTAAACATAGGATCCACTGACATTTACCTCTTAATTGCATAGGCAGAGTTTCTTTCTCCTTTTGATCCATTAAACTAATCCTTCCCTTTCTGTCTTTGGAACAAGGAAGCATCATCTTTTCTATGAGTTTAAACCTTACAAAAGTCAGAAAAGCTGCTGATTTTAAGTAGCTCCCTGCAAAAATCCCTGTAGCAAGAAACCCCAAAGAGCCTGGGAGATCAAACACAAATTGCTCAATAAACTATGGTCATATAGATAATTATCCATCCATCTCTCCACTGAAACATCCATAACTTTCTAGAATGATAGCTATAAAAACGATAGTGAAATCAAGTGAATTTTTTCCTCCATTTATTTGCCCATATTTCCTAAATGTTTTATAATAAACATATATTGCTTTGGTAATGTGAGAAACTCTCATTAAACAAGAAGACAGTCAAAAGGTCAAAAGCAATTTCTAGAGTCCAAAGACTCAGGATCAAATTCCGGCTTTGCTACTTGCCTATGACTTGTAAACCTCAGTTTGCTAATCTATTAAAATGGAATAATACCAAATTTCTGTTTTCTGAATCAAATGAGCCAACGTGTACAAAGTTTTTGGCACACCCTGGCACCCAGCATGTCTTCAATACATAGTCACAACTCTTAAATCTGCTACACTGTGAGTTTGAGAGCAAGACTTAGTGTCTTTCCTCCTTTATCTCCTATATTTAGGAAGAACCTGGCTCATGGAAGATAATCAAAAGTTATCTGTTAAATGAATGACCGAATGAAGAATTTATTTTATCAATGTCCCAACCACTAGATCTGTTAGTCCAAAAATTAGATCATTGTCTGTACTGAACATGCTCACCTAAAGCCCCTGTTGGGTTGTAAATATGTATGTACCTATTTTTAAACAGATTGGCTTTTCTGTATATGACAACGTGTTTGGAGAACCTTGAAGGACCTAGATGAGTTATTTCACGCCACCTGTTATAAGCCCAACCATGCTCATGTTCCTTTTTCTGTTTATGTTTTTATGACTTTCTAATTATCTCAGCAAGTATATCATATCTCTATTTATAACTGACACCATGACACAGTTACTCACATATTAACTGTGAGTTTTTCTGCTTGAGATTTGATGTCAGTACTCACGAGGGAGTGAGAGATCATAATCAAAAGCTTGAAAAGTGACCAAAATCTAAAACACACCACTACTCAATATTTCCAAGTCCCGGTCTGAGTGGCCCATTTAGCCTAGCAGAAGCACACACTATGCTCTACATTTTTTGAAAATATGTCTGTATCATTTATCTTATTAATTCATAGCAAATTTCCACAAGTGTAGACGTTTAAGAAAATAGATAGCCAAGATCTCACAGTTCCTGTGGGGCAGGAATCTGAGCAGGAATTAGCTGGATCCTCTGGCTCTGGGTCTCACAGTGCTACAGTGAAGGTATTGGCCAGGGCTGGGGTAACTGTTGAGACTTAGCAGTGAAAGGATCCACCTCCAAGGTCATGTGGCCGTGGGCAGGACTCACTTCCTTGCTAAGGGCTGCTGGCTGGAGGCACCTGCAGCTCCTTCCCATGTGGGCCTGTCCTTAGGGAGTCTTGCTCCATCAGAGCCACATGGCAGAGAGCCTATAGAGTCTGCTAGCAAGATGGAAGGCACGATTTTATGTAAAATTATCAAAGAATTAACAGCTCATCACCTGTGCATATTCTATTGGTTAGAAACAAGTCACAGGCCCTGTCCATGCTTGAGGGGAGGGAATTGTATAAGGGTATGAATACCAGCAGGTGAGAATTTTTAGGGGCACCACCTACGAGCCTACCAGCCACAGTGCCCAAAGGGGTTGATTGAAAATTCACATCTGGCCAAAACCAGTCCATTATAACTCACAGTCTGATCACAGTCAAGTGGTAAGGATGTGACAAGAGTGACCGTGTGTTTCCCATTACCTTCTGCTGTGAAAATGTTGCTGCAAATGCCATTCTTGTCAGCATTCAGTGCTCCTATGTGAGGTTTCATGGAGCGACCACTTTGAAATTTACTTCTAGGAAAGACTCAACTTCCCCTGAAAACTAGAAGTTTTTATTTTTCTTCTAAAACTAATAACCCTCAATCCCTTTTCACATTGATGTCCTGGAGGCTTATCTAGAATAACTATAACACTTACCTGTTCTATTTCACATTTATTTCTTGACCCACACTCTTCTTTTTCTTGCACATGCTTTCTTTTTTATTTATACTTTACACTTTTATTTATACTTTATTGGAAGCCACCTAAATGAGATGGGCTATAAATTCAAGAAGGCAGAGTTTGAGTGGCCTCCCATCTCAAGACGGGAAATTAATGACAGTAGTAACTGTCAGACAGGGTTGTTAACAAACAAAAGACGCAGGCAAGTGCTTTAGAAACTGGGAAGTAAGTACGAGCAGTTATTATTCTAATTTTTATTGAAAGAGCTGGAGACAAGGTTCAAGTTTTATTCATCTGTTTATCTGCAGTCCAGGCCTGGAATCTGGGCTGGCTTCGGGGCTGGACTGATCAGACTCAGGCTCACACAAATGAAACAGCAAGACTATTTCCCACAGCAAACTCTGCTATTGGAACTTGCTTTCTACAGTAACATGGAAATTCCTTACCAGCAACATTTATATTGTTGCAAACCAAAGATTTCAACTATTTTAATTCTGTTTAGAATTTGCAGGTAGGTGAATAACATTTTTTCTAAATTTTTCACTTTCATTGTAGAATCAGAATTAAATCCAAAGAGACAATAAGCCAGTGTTTTATTTTGGTAACTTTTTAAAAATATCAAACCTAAACCAGATCTCTGAGTAATGATCTTAATAGAGAGAATTTATTATTAGGTCTTCCCCATCCCATTTTCTTTGTAAAAATATCCATTGTCTATCATTCCGTAAAAATCTCTTTATGACATTTGCCCTATCTATTTATAATTGTCAATTTAGACCAATATCTCATTCCGATTTAGCTGGTTTTACTGATGTTCTTCATCTTTGGATGGGTACATCCACTGCGTCTGATGTTAGAATCTTAGTAGTCTCATATTTGGCTAAGGGGGGCAGGGGAGAGAAAAGGAAACTAGGATTTATGAAATGCCTCTACTATGCCATCCCTTTTATATACATTATGAGGTTTGCTCATTGAAAAGACCTGGCGTGGTCTGCATTATTGCCTGTTTTACACGGGGAGGGTGGGGGACGTGAGGCTTGGAGACTAAGACACCAGCCCAGGGTGCTGTGGCTGAGAAGGTGTGTGGTACCCACAGCTCACACTCTCTCCACTCTTCCACATTCTTTTCACTCTCTTTACCACACTGTCTTCTGGAAAGTGACCAGAGGCGTAGGTTTCCCACATCCTCTGTAAGGCTGAGCAAATAGTGCGTTATCCACCTCCCCACCAAGCCACTCTGCACTAATCACGTTTACACCTACCATAGGAAGTTTGGTTCTGATAACATCTTTACTGTAATCCCATAATATCCAGGGCATAGGTTTGATCTTCACTTTTGCCTCAGTTCATTTTATTGTACAGAGTTATGACTTCAGGAAAACTAGTAGTCTCCAGAGAGAAGATTCTTAATCTAAAATTGACAGACATGAGAAACCTCTTAAATACTGTCAGCATTTATAATTTAAAATTGTCACATTTATTCAATATTGGAAAAGTATAAAAGGTGATCTTGGCTAAGCACTGTAACTTTTGGCCCCATCTATGCCAAATACACTATATCTTGTGGTATAATTTTAATCTCATATAATTAAAAAGTATTAATTTTGTAAAACCCGAAAAGGTTTAAAGCTAGCATTAATCATCCTTTTAGAAGAAAATAAGCAGTGATTCTGTCTCGTTATATTGTTACCTACTAATTAATGGGATGAATCAAATTTCTCTGTTTCTTTAGATTTGCATGAGCTTAAAATACCTTTTTATCTGTATTAGGTAGAATGTCAAAACTAGCTTTTGGATTATTTTAAAGCTTGGTAAGATCACAAGGCTTCCCTGAAAATATGTCCTATCTTGACAATGCATTAAATCTTAAGAAAAGTTTAATTAACAAATGTCAGAATGTGTTTCTTCTAAAAAAGTGATATATTAACAATTCACTTCTATCTCCTGAGTCTAACAACATCTTAGCCCTTAAAGTAAAAAGGAGATATTTCACATCTTAACATATCTTATGCCAACCAAAATTTGTTGTTTTAAAATTAAGGTACATATAACCTCATACAGAACAAATGTTTTAAGCATTGTACCGTTTCAGTTCACTTTTAGATATACATTGTCTTTAATGTACAGACTATTAGTTTACCTAGTTTATATCATTAGACACCAATTCTAATTGCAGGGTTTTACACAGACCAGCTGTGGCTACAAAGCTGGTTTAAGATGTTCTATAACACCTCTGGACCTCACCTTTATCTTCCGGAAAATGAGGATAACTTATCTACCTTATATACATTTTTGGGCATAGCAGAAGAAAAAATTAAGTGTACAAAATCTTTGGTAACTCTAAGGGGCACGCCCATTGTTTATTTGTTCAGTTTGTATTTTTTTCTAATTATATACATGCACAAGGAAAAAAAAAACAAGAATAAAAGGGCAACTCAGCTATATCTTATCTTATATCTCTTGTTTTAGAGGTCTTTGTTTCGTTTGAGTCTGTTTTCTCTGTTCCAATAGAAATATACCCAGATGTGTGCTTCACAAACAAAGAATATAATACTGTTTTGTGTTGTACTTTTCCACTTAGTGATCTCCCACATTCTTATTTTCTATGGTATATCAGCATTCCACATATCAAGTTTACTAAATGGGATCTCTATTTGCATCTTTAACTTCTTTCTATTATTTCACTGTTACAAATAATGATATGATAATCAACTGTATAAATGTACCTTTAGACACATCTCTGATTATTTCCCTAAGATAGAATCTTAAAAGTAAAATTGCAGAGCAAAGGGAACACAAATTTTTTGAATTTTGCTACATATTTTCAAATTGCCCTAAAGAAAGATTTTTCCAATTTACGCTATCACCAGCAAAGGATGAGAGGGCTGACTCCCCCCACACCCTTGTCAACACCAGGTATTTGCGTTATTTTCAGTCTTAATAATGTTATTGTTATCATGATATATTTTTCAGTATCCGTGGTATCACTCTTTTCTTTTTCTTTTTTTTTAATACCCTTTCTCACTTACTTGGTGAGAAAATGCAGGTTGTGAAACTGGAAACTGGTACTCTTTGAACTAGAATTCCTTTCTCTAGAGGCTCAAAAAGCTATTTCCTAAAGAAATGTTGTTACAGCTTTATAATTTTAAGCATCCCAATCACCACCGGTCCCTTGTAGGCCTTGGGCCTACAAGGATGTCTGTGCAGCCTACGGAGAACATTAATATATGTGGCGTTTCTTCTTATTCTCTTTGGCGACCTGTGCCTTTGGGATGTCTTTGAGGTATTTGATGCTTTTTGTAGCTGGAGTTATTGATCAGGGGAGCAAGAGGGAGTGCTAGCAACAGCCAGGCGAGAGTTTCACCTGAGCTTGCAACCAGTGTCGAAGGGGTCTGTTCACACTTCAAATAGTCTCATGAGTCTCCATGATGGTGACAAGACTGATCCTGAAGGAAAAAATTCTTTATCTGGGCTGGAAAAGTAGGGTTACCTGATATGTAATAAATGAACGGAAAGCATTAGGTGACACGTTTACAGTCATAAAGGATTCATTTGATTTTGTGGTCATCTTGCTCTGCTATTAGATTTTTAATTTCAACAAGAGACATTTGTAAGAATGCATTGGAAACACATGTCCTCTAGGACCATTGTTGTATCCAGCAATGCAGTTCATCACATTTCCCCTGCTTGTCTCCTTCTGGGAAAATGGTACGATTGAACTTGGGGTCTTGGGGTTGGGTGGGGCCATGTGATGACAACCGGTCCATTAATTGTTAGAAGAGGTGTCAAGAGTCACTTCTAGGCCAAGGGCTTGAACTGTGCTGATCCACCAGCTTTCTCCCTCTCTGACACAGTGAGTGACAAGCAACATTCCAGGTCCCCACGTGGGGACAACATGGAGCAGAGCCTGCAGAGAGCCAGAGTAGGCCCTGAAGCAGGAATGAGAAATAAACTGGTATTGCTTGAGACCCTGAGATGTTTGAGGTCCTTTGTTATGCAACATGACCTAGCCCACCTTAATATTTTGAGGGTTTTTCCTCCTAATGAACCTTTGATAACTATAGAACTTATAAAAATCATCATTGACTATATAGGAAGAATTGAATTTCTGATGAAAGAAACATTAAAAATATATTTAAAAGCTAAAATTATTTAAGCAGTTTCCATCTCTGATTGTTATTAGTGGCTTTTCTGACAATTACTTTTTCTACTCAGAATAAAATTTGGTAAGCCAAATTTAAAAGTGAAGGAAAAAGAGTGGTAACATTTATTGAGTGCCTGCTATGTGCCAGATGCAGGGCTAGATGATATATATGTTTTATTTCATTTGTGGCATCATAGTAACCATGGGAGGCAAATGACAGATTTCATACTTTGAAGCAGAGATACCAGTTGGAAACTGCTACTGATAGTAACACTATTAGAGCATTCTTCCTGCTCTGGAGAGTGATTTACCTTCTCTAATGTACCTGTCAAAAATGAAGAAAAAGCAGACAGAGTAGGAGGAGAAAAAGGAGGAGAAAAAAAAGAGAATCATTCATTGTAGTTGAGGGTCAAACGCTTTGTAATGGTATGCAGAGTATTTTAGGTTCCCTCTGCCTACTCTCTGTCTGCTCATCTCTACCCAAAACTGTCGTGCTGTCTCTGGGACAGCACTAATCAAAGCCGTATGCACACAGCACATCAGGAATGCTGACCCATCTAACAAGCCAATCTCTTCAATGTCCTCCAAATACAGCTTGGTTAATTCTATCTCAACCTGTCTCATGTTGTTCTTTCTTAGAGTGGTAATATTGATAAACACACATCTCTGCGTGGCGTTTTGTAAATCACAAAAGTCTGCCTTTCATCTTTGTAACACAGGAGATCATTTTTGTCTCAGTTATAAACCCCGGAGGGTAGGAAAGTTGGGAACTCCCTTCTTCCCTAAAGTGTTTTCCCATCTGCAAGGTCCTCTTCAAGTCAAAACTCCTCTGCGAATCTTCTCTCTAGCTTCTCCACCTGGATTAGCCTCTCTTTCCTCATACCGTCCGCAGCACGTGGTACCTTTTCAACCCTTGCTGTCCCCATATGTGCTTTTGAGCATTTGGAAGAGGGCAAGTTAGTGGAGAAAGAAATGCTTTGGAGACAGAAGCTGAGTTGGAAGCCCAGCCCGGCCACTCAATGGCGTAACTTCGGACAAATTGCCTCGCCTTCCTGCACCGTGGTTTGTTCATCTGTAAATGGAGATAATAGAAGCTACCTTGTTTGACTGTTACGCAGATGAAACACGATAATGCACATAAAGGACTCTGCCCAAAGGCTGGCTCAAAAATGGCCACGCTCTCCTCTCCTTCCTGGCAGTTCCTTAAAGGCAGAGACTTCATCCACGTGCCCTTTTCATCTCTCATCCTGCACTGTATTCACAGAATGCTGAACCCATAGGGGAAGACACAATCAATATTCCCCACATTGAGTCATAGAGAGGCCAGTCCTCAGATACCACCCTCGGAGAAAAACTCCTCTGTGGGGCAGTCGGTATCCAGACCTTGCTTGTCAATCAGGAGTGTCCTTTGAAGCCCAGAGGCATCTTTGATACGGAGGAGTTAGAACCCAGCTGATACCCATGAATGTGTCTGGATCATATCAGATACCAAAAGTGTGGGAAAAAGTCCTAGAGGTGGCCTGAAAGTAGAATCCTTCTTGGTATCTGTTTCTCCATGTGTGAAAAACACCATGGATAATTTTATCTGGAATAATAATAATAATAATAAAACCTCATATTTATTGCATCATTTGGTTAGGAAAGGACTGGTTGAAAGGAAAAATATTCACTCAAAATTAAAAAGCAAAATATGTTTTCTGCTGCAGCCATGAGTTGTTTCTTGTTTTTGTTTTTGTGTTTCCTCATTTCCCTATTGATTTTAATTAATTTTGCCCTAGATTCTCTAGCTTTGTAAACTTGGAGATTTTTTGTTGTTGTTGTTAATTTAAATAAATAAAAAGAGCCTGCAAGTTTTCCCCAGATCACCAGCCTTTAATATTAAATTACTGTTTTCTGGCAGGATCATCTGCAAAACTCTGATTTTGTTTCTTCTTCTGTTCCCATCCTGATAATTGTGGCTGAATTCCCTTGTCTTTAATATGCCATATATTCTCCACCTGGCAAAGGATTCAGACAGATACAGATAATAAATACCCCATAGACATACAGACAGAGAAACTGCTGTAATTGCTTTCATAATGACTCTGAGACATCAAAGGAAGGCAAATAATGGTATTTAACACTGTTTCCATTCTTTAGCTGAAATGTAATTTTATAGAGTTATTGTCAGGCAGAACGGTGAACGTACAAGTACAACTGTCATATTCGGCTCATATTAATTAGCTGCCCACGAGAGGGCCAGGCGAGTAATGGCAAAGTTCTCCTCATCTCAGATGGTCTGATATTCAGACAGAACCATAAGTACAATAGCTTGATTAACATAGTTGCTTAGATCAGGTTTTCCCTGCGAGTGTGTCAATTGGCATTTTGAAGAATCAATTAATTAGCACTCCAAATAATCCATTCTTGGGTTAATGAAAGTGTTTTGTACAGCTGCAAAAAATTACATGAAGAAAAACTAAACCTTTCCAAAGTGGCAATGAAAAAGATTTATCTTGGAAAACTATATTGTCCATTTCAAAATGTCACTGAAAATGTGTGTTTCCTTTTAAAGCCATGGAATTGACGTGTACAATTTTAACTATAACGTGTTTGTCTTGGCTTAGAATGAGGCAAATGGTGGATGCTATGGTGGCATGGAAATCAGAACTTTTATTTTCACTATTTTGTCTTGTAATGGTTTTACTTAATTAGGGTAAGTCATGGCCAACATTTTGCATATCATTATCCACTATTTTAAACAATTACTCTTTGAAGACAGTATGCTTATTAACATTTTTAAAATGCCAGTATCACACAGATATTCCTGCTTTTTAAAGCTTGAGATTTAATTCTCAGACAAATGAGAATTACACATGAAAGTAGTAAATGCAATTTTAATCAAAGCTGTTTAACTTAGATATATAATACATTTTCAGTACAAAGTTTAAATTGTCAGAAAGCCAAACTGTGAAAATCTCAGACACCTTTGCCATCATTAAGGTGATAGTTGTGGCACATTTTATCAATTCTTGCTTCTACTTAAACAAAGTCCTAATGTGATCTTTTTCTTTCCTAACTATCTTGGGATCCAAATTTTAAAGAACCTACTTTCATGGCAGAGCTTTCTTATCTCTGAAATGATCTTAATCAAGCCTATAAATGAATAATATTGTTTATTTGATGATTTAGATCTCTTTAGCTCCCAAAACTTGCCAGAAAGTATAGATGGTATTTACATAAAAATTCCTCCTTCAGACACTTCTGCATTTATCAGCTTCCCTGATATAAGTCATTTTAAAATCATGTCCAAAGCCCTTCAAATAAAAGGTGCAAAATAAATATATTAAATGAATTGTCCTATGGACTAAAAATAATTTGAAATTAAAGTAAGAATTTCATCCTGTGTATGAGTGGTTTTGTATTTTTTCTGGTAGTATGAAAAATAGAATTTCTAGTTATTATAATGAGTAACTTCTCAATTCAGTCTCATTCATTGATATGATTATTGATTTAGGTCAAAATCAGCATACTTAAAACATACCAAAATAAGTGTTTTACTAATATCAGACATGGATTGCCTTCTTTCCTTTATCTTAGTTTAGTTAATGTGTAATAAAGTATTGGAATTTTGATGAGGTTGAAATGCATTTTGTTGCCTATTAATTTGTGGAGGAGAGTTGTAGAGCTATTAACATGGAAACGGTATGTCTCAAAAGGGTGGATACATTTAGCATATGTCAAAATCAAGAATACACAGGCAAAAAGGTAAACACACAGAATTCTATAGAAGCAAGATGCTCATGTCTTCCTGTTAAGATTAAAAGTCCCCCAAACTTAACTGTTTCCTTTCAGGTTTAATGAAGCCAATGACGTGGGTGACGAGCAAGAACCTCTGTTTCCCGAGTTGCTGGAGACACACCCCACACCTTCCCACTCTTCTTCCTTCCAGGTGACGAAATGCTGGGCCAGGGCTTGTTTCCTAAGATATTTGAACAGATGCTGGTGAGAGTCAGCATCGCCTGTTTATTGCTTATTCCTCATTTTTAAATTCTAGTAGAAATGTAAAATGGCAAAGTTTCATTGTCGCTGCTTGCTGTGGACTTCAGCCAGAAACGAGATCTATTGCTTATTTTGCTAATCAGCTCCTTCCATATCTGCATGCTCATTTTCTGATAGCTGATGAGGCGACAAGGTCATTGGACGTACAAGTACTTATTTAAAAACAGACATGAGAGTGAGATGGAGGTTAGTTGGGTCTATCAGAGCTGTCAATCAATTAATGAAAATTATTGAGCAAGGACACTGTGGGGGAAGCGAACAGAAGGAAGGAAAATGACCATGGAGACACAACATAGGGAAAACGACAGAACTGACTAACTGTGCTCACGTGAGTGCTAAAAACAGACATGCTCACATCCCAAGTGAGAGACAGCTCTGAGAAACACAGCGACTAGAGTCTCTGCCGCTCCAAAGGCTCGAAGGCTGACAGCACAGGGCTTTTGCCCAAAGGTATACCCTGAACAATGCTTTTTCTCAGATGTGGAGGGGAGAGGTGTCATTCTGGATGAATATTTTATGAATGTGTTAAAGACCTGTGGCCAAGATTTCAAGTAATTCAAAGGGACTATTATTCAGACCAAAATTTGGGATAAATACAGGCCAAATAAGTACAAACAGTCCCCTTATTCAAGGAGAGGAAATAGTGAATTTCTACCTATATCTGTACAACAGACATGGGTGGCAAAACCAGACAATATCAGGAGGGGCTTAGAAATGCTTTCTAAATGGCCACTGGGTCACCTCTGTCCACCATGTGGTGGCACCAGACAAGCGCATTCCACTTACCAGCACAGAAAGGAAATAATTCATACCTTGATCCTTGAGGGAAGAACGGAGGAATAAAAATGTATAAAAGAGAGGATGGAGAGAAGGAGGAGAGAGAGAGAGAGAGAGAGAGAGAGACTGAGGAAAGAAGGGAGAAGGAGAGAAAAATTGCCAGTATGCTTGTGTGAATGAAAGATAGTGAGGGAGAAAAATGAAAAGGCTGCAAAGTCAAAAACGGGGAGATACTGACACCAAATCTCTGCAAAGCGTTCAAAATTCTCCAGCTGCCACGCTTTTAATTTGCTACCATTCTAATTAAAATGCAAATTAAATTTATAATTAGCATCAGCGCTTTCTAAAGAAACCTCCTTGTGCGCTGCACAAACATATGGGACGATGCTGTAGTGTAAAGTTTGTAAAACAGAAGTAATGCACAAAGTGGGGGGGGGGAGGAGGATTTTTCTTTTTTTTTTCTTTTCCCTGGGAAACAAGTTTTATGCAGACGTGGAGCTGCCTTAAGGGGATGGCAATGGTTCTTAGAGGAGGATGGAAGTGGGTGAGAGCCCCACTGCAACAAAAGGATTGCTGAATATGGAAGATCGGCTGGGCTGTGACTTTGTGTTGAATCAGGTGTCAAGGGTTACCCTACATGTCATCAGGATTGTATAGGAGATGCCAAAAGGCAAAAGGGGTCAAAGCTTCTAATCAAAAAGTCTATGGCCAAAATTAACCGCTGCTTGCTTCCAGATAATTAATTTAAAAATTGATGGGGAACAAAGTACCAAAATCACCTCATGATTCAGACACATATCATGTTTTCAAGGTAAATTGTCTCTCCAACTTGCTCTCCAGAGCTGAGGGGTGTGCGGAGACCCGGGTAACACGTTAACCAAATGTGGAATGTACGTGTGCCTAGTTTGCAGAGGTGCTTCCTGAGGGGGCCAGTTGTCCCACCAGAATCTTTTAAACACAAATATATAAATCTGGTATTTCTGCTAATTTTCTTCGGAAATGTGGTTGTGCTCAGTGAGGCTCAGGGTGCAGAAACAGCTCTGCCTGCAGCTGCAGTAGGTGAAGAAGATTACCCGTGACAAATTCGCCCTTGTATTCGCCATGTTTTGGTTCAAGGGAATCTTTATGAATTAAAAAAAAAAAAATCTGTGATCCTCATGGTAATTGTGCTTTAGTTTTCAGTGGAGGATTCTACCTGCACCTAGGGTGTCTTTAATATTCCAGGGACTCTCCTTTATCTATTAACCAGGCTCTCCATCAGATATTTTAAAATTTGAATGTAACAGGAATGAATATTTCATAGATGTGTGTTAAGCTGTTATTAAACTATAATGTAAAGCAGGATTGTAGGAATATTTTTATATGTCAAAAAGTCAATTAAAATGATAAGCCTGTAATATCACTATTGTGGTGCTGTGCAAAAATTCATTTCATATGCACGGGAGGTCCTCAACAACCTAGCATTTGGGTGTGAGGCAGGACTGTTACATATTCAGAGGCCTGTGTACTTCAATTTCATTAGTAACACTTAGGTCCATTTTCGGCAGAGATTAAATGGAGAGCTATGGGGGATGAATCTTACCTGACTTGATTCTTATTTAGTATTACAAAAACAGCATTAGGCATTCTTAAAGGTAGGTGCTTACCTAAATGCACCGCAGATTCATTTGGAAATAAATGTCAATCCCTAGGAGAGCAAGGTGTCTATAATCAAATCTGTAGTAAGGCTGTCACCATTGTCTTGAATTAAAAGTAGTGTGATGTCTGTTAAAGAAAAATATCACACAATACTGAAGATGGAGGAGGAAATTAAAACTATTTGGAACCATAAGACTATATTACTTTTCAAAAACACAGCTTCCTGTTTGCAGGCTTTAAAATAAAACCAAATTTTGTACAGGGAGGTACCTTTTTTTTAAAATTTTTCTGCTTGCGTACTTACGTAGGAATATTTAGAAATACAGTGGGTAGAATTATGTTAGAATGCCTTACCAGTTAAATGCTTTCCCAAACTTTCTTTGACCATCCATTCTTCCTTGGGCAATGGCCACTGTCAAAAATGGGATGTTAAAAGATGATCTGCTTGACAGGTTTGACATAACTCAATTAATCAAGACTTCACCAAAGAAAGAAAAATACTTCTACCAATACGGTGATGAAAAGTGTCTTCTTACATTCACAGAGTATAAGTTCCTTATTTTTTTCCTGGTGTGTGAGGGGAATGCAGGCCTCCTAAATAAGTCTTCTGTGTGAGGGACAAAAGACCGAACACTGTGGCATAAAAGCATTTCTTTGTTTAATTTCTAATTGTTGTCCTTCTCTTATTCAGAAAATGAAGTCACCTTTGTCGTGGTTTCATGAACCGCTGGGTAATCAAAATTATTATGCCGCCACCTGTTGTCTGTTAATTATTCTGAGAAGATACTCATAAATCATAACACCGGACAATAAATCAAACTGTCAGTTCCCAGGTCAAAGGTTACCCATGAAAAGTTATAGGTCACCCACAGGGTGTGAAAGTGCAGGGTTTTAGAGCATCACTCATTGTCAAGCACTGTTGGGAGAAGTGCCACTGGAACAAAAGGAAAACTGAAGTACAGAATTCCAGCCAGGGGACAGGCGGAGTGGAACCAACATGGCACATCTAACTACCAGCAAGATAGTCTCTCCATGGCCCAGCTCAGGGACTCACTCCTTCGGAACCTTGTTGCAAACAGTGTTCCTTTTGGAGCAGTCTGTAGAGCTACGTGTTGGCACATTACCTTCTCTTTTTCATATTCCCTGGACAACCTGCTGGAGGAGTTCACGTCTGAATGCATTATTCACTGAGACAACCAGAATACGTCAAACTGCAGTTGATTGGAGGATGCTTCGCAATGTCTTACTTTCTAAATTAATTTGGTTTGGAATACGTTTTCCTTGTGGTGTGACAAGAGCTTGAACTGCAGTTAACATTTTCAACTCATTTATTTTTCAGTCCCCTGTATTTAAAATAACATCATCACTTCAAACCAGTGTGCGTTGATGGATATCCTTGATTTTAAACCTGGCTTGAGGTAAATTATTTCTGATGTGGTGGGAGCAACTTTAAGATAAAGTATCATAAAGACATAATGACGAGGCAGCTGGGAGACAGAGCTGATGTTCCAGTCGGGAGACACATTGCCTGCTGTTTGAATCAAATTCTGTAAAATGGATGCTGCGTCCTCGTTAAAAATTTCTCTCCAAAATATTAACATTATATTGTTTTGTGTTAATTTGATACTTTCTGCTTACAAAACCATGGCTTTCCTTGTGAGAAATAGAAGTATAGCCAGAGTGTCAACATGGCTTTGATTTTTTTTTTCAAAGGGCACGCCACAGTTTTTGTTCAAACCAGAGATCTTGGAATGGACACTGTAAAAGAATATACTCCACAATCCACAACATAATCTGCGCCACCTTCTTCCTTCACCCTGGCAAATCATTATTAACCCATTTTTAATTGAGGCAAGTCAGTCTCAGAACATAAATGATTTGTCAGATAGCAGTGGAGGTCAAAGCGTGTTCATTGATCCAACTTAACCATGCGTTCAAATTTATACATGTGGATCAGAGTGTTTAATTCTAAAATCACAATAAAGTGCCTCATGGATACTAAACCCCCCATGTATTAATAGTAAATTCAGCAGTTTATCACTAATAATTCTACATACCGACAATATCATAAAATAGGAAAGTCATATTATTTGGCGATTCTCTCATCGTAATGGAATTTGTTGAAGCTGTTTTGATGATCTTTACAGTTTTCAATGTGTTAACTGTGACTCCAGGTTGCTGAAAAGAAATTGTGAGCTGTGACTTTCCCAGTTTCCTCTCTGAGTAGAGTTCAGAGGTTTCATTCATTTGACACATATGCATTGAGGACCTGCTAGAAACCAGGTAGTACATCCAGAGATGGAGCCAGGATAACACAAGCTCCTCCTAGAGCCCAGGGAGTCCAGTGTACTCCTCTGTCTGGCAGATCTCCTAGGTCCTGTTCTTTGGGAAAAGGTCTGGCTGATTTATTTTCTTTGGATGGGGGCTGGCTATACCTATGCCTTGAATGTGAGGAATCTGGGGGTCTGGTCACTCTCTACGAGGGTGTATCCATTCCTCAGAAAAGACCACTCAAATCCTACTCCAGAAAGTTTGGATAATGGATGGTTATATTAAGAGAAGGAATTGTGTTCTCCCAAATAGTCAGGTGTTGAAGCCCCAAACTCCAGTGCCTCAGAATGTGAATTTCTTTGGAGATAGGACCTTGGCAGAGGTGATAAGTTAAAATGAGGTCAGATGGGTGGGCTTTAATTCAATATGACTGGTGTCCTTATAAGAAGAACAAGAGACATCAAGGACACATATGCACAGAAGAAAAGACCATGTGAGGGCACAGCAAGAAGGTGGCCATCTGCAAGCCAAGGAGAGGGACCTCAGAAGAAACCAACCCAGTTGACAACTTGATCTTGGACTTTCAGCCTCCACAACTGTGAGGCAATCAATTTCTTTGCTTAAGCTTCCCAGTCTGTGGTACTTTGTAATGGCAGCCCTCGCTGACTAACACAGCTCCTTTCTGGTGCAAGGGGAGATGTCCCTATGAATGAGTATACAGAGAAGAAGGAAGTTCTGAGGACAAGGGAGAGTCATGTTCTTTGAGAACCCAGGAATGCTGTGCTCCTCAGTGGACCCCCTGATGTCACCGAGAAGCACATCTCCGCAGCAGGGAGAACAGCTTGGACACTCTTGCCTGGCAAACTGCTGCAGGAGCTGGAGAGGTCATCCCAAGTCCAGCTCAGAAAGGAGGCATTACATCTTCCCAGTGTGGACACAGGTCTGAGTATGACATTCACTTGCTTGCCTCTCGCTACCCTGCCGTTTCTCATACATGCCCAGCACACTCCTCACCTAGGCTCTGTACATACTTCTCCCTCTGCCTGGAAAGCTCTTTCTGCATGAGTGTCACTGGATTGCCCTCTCACTTCATGCAGGCTTCTGCTCAAAAAGAGACACCCTCCCTCGTCATCGTCTCTAAAAGAGTTCTTCCGTCACTCTCTGTCTCCTTATCTTGCTTTGGTTTTTCTTAACAACACTTAACCACAACCTGGAATTATAGGTAATTGTCCAAGAATATAATGCATGAGAATGGGGGCCTTGTCATTTCTGTTCCCTGCTGCATCCCAATGCCATGGATGAAGACCTCCCAGTGAACATTCAATGAGCTGCTGTAAGTGAAATGCTTACAACTGTGCTTGGCACATAACAGGGCTTCAGAAACTTTGGTCACCATAGATGAAGACACCATGCAGTGGGTCTCCATCCAGGAGACACTGGGCTTGTTATTGAACCTGTCTGGGAAACTTGGACATTTTGGATGTGTCTGTTGAATGGTTCCTTGAATTTTAATTCTGTATATCTTACTAAAACTTCAGTTTGATATTTTATGCCCAAAATATGTAAAGGTAAGAGAGTTGGTAGCTGTTAATAAAATATAAAAATACTCTTCCAGTGTATCTTTGCTGGAGTCTGGCCCGGAGTCCAAAGAAAAATAAATAAGGCACTGTTGAATCCAGGTACCACTGACCCAGGTTCCCGTGAACAGTCATGGCCACATGTATACACTTATGCCTCTGGCACAAAACTAGGGACATATCTGGTTTTTCCATACCCAAATGTCACATCAGCACTTTCCACCAATAGAACTTGCTGTCCATTAATTGAGAATGTCCACAGTGGACAGCCATTACATGAAAGGCAAGGTATATTCTATCATTATCATTATTCTTGTTTTTCAATAAGGAAACTGAGGCTTTGAGAGCTTTTCTAAAATTAATTGTATTTTTTAAGTATGGAAGAATCCTTCTAATGAGGAGTGGACTGTTACAGCATCTTGTTAGCTGTTGTGTTCTCGGACAAGTCACGATGGCTTTATGGTTCAGCTTCATGGTTCAATGAAGAATCTGGACTAGATCAAAGGTTGGCAAACAATGAAACACATTCTTGGGCATATCTTGCCCAATTTTAGATTTTGCTAATAAAGTTTTATTGGATTATAGCTGTAACCATTCATGTGTGTACTGTCTATGGTTGCTACTGTGCTACATCCATGCAGTTGAGTGATTGTGGTTGAGACTGCAAAGCCCATACTATATGTTATCCAGCCCTTTGCAGAAAATGTTTATAGAGTCCTGGACTAGAGAAATTCTAAATTCTTTAAACCATCTAAATTCTATTGCTCTATGGTACAAAGTTGCTGTTATGTCCTCAGAATTTACTAAAGAGTTTTGTGCTAATTTTACTGGCCATATTTACAAATGTTAAGATTGCAGCTTTTCAAAAGCTCTATCTAGTGACAAGTTAGGTAGCTCAGATGATGGGAGTATTTTCCCCAGTCAGTGTTGTTATTCTGTACCAAATAGCTAGCAGGCCTTTTTTGTATTTAGTTAAAAGCATTGCAGGGCATTGGATTCCCCTGTATTTTAAAGAATATCTTTGATTACATTTGAAACTGAGTTGTGACTTTTAAAATATTTTAAACAGTTTTTACTTGAGAGGCACTAAAGGAGGAAACAGTGAAAATTTGGTTCATTTTGATGTAGTTTTCACCAAAGATAATTTTACACTAAGAACACAATTTCGAAAATACAATTTGAAATCTTTTACTTTAATTTGTCATTTCTTCTAGCGATTTATTTGGTAGTTGTTACGTCTAAGAAACAACAATCCTTCACATAGAAAGCTCAATATTGCGGTAGTCAAACAGACGCTAATGTCTGAAGACGATTGGCCTATACTGTCAAAGTTGTTTAAAAATTCTTGCTAATAAGTCTCAATAACTTTTCCTGGCTGTTGTGGCTGCATACTACCCACACAGCAGCGCTCAGAGGCCCCTGTGCATACTGAGGCACTACCACGGCAAAGGAGGGGCAGGGGCACAAGTTATTTTTGCTTTCAGTGTAGGAGGATGCAATCAGCACAACGTTGCAGAAGAAAATGCCAGTTTCTTCTTTTTCATCCCTTCTCAGAAGTGTTGGAATGGTCTGTTTATGTCTCACAAAATTCCCCAGTCAAAACAAGTCTAGTGATGTATTCCAGGGTCCCAGTTTAAAGTGTTCGAAGGTCCTAGAATCACACGGGGAGTGGTAAAAGTAATAATTTGTATTTGATTCAAATAACTCAAAGATTTATATGGTAATCTCTGGGTACTCACTAAAAGAGGACTAGAATAATATACAACTAACAAAATAAGAGAGAGGAAAGAATGGAATAATAATATTAAAAAATACTAATCCCAAAGAAGGCAAAAATAAAGGGAGAAAAAAATAACTGTGTCAAATAGAAAAGTAGTAAGATGATAGATACAAATCCAAATATTATAGTAATTATGTTAAATGTAAATAGACTACATATGTAGTCAATTCAAAGAGATAAAAGCCAAAGCCCACCCAGGAGCAACTTTTAAGTGAAACACCTTAAATATAAGGACATAGAAAGGTTGAAAGTAACAGAATGAGAAAATGTATACCATATCACTAAGTGAACGGTAAATGTAGTTATACTAATACTAGACCAAGTAGACTGTAAGGCAGGAATCATTTCTAGAAACAAAGAGGAAAATTTTGTAATGAAAAATGGGTTAATTTACTATAAAATGATAATAATTTTAAACACATATATGTACAATAGCATAGCTTCAAAATGTATAAAGCAAAATCGATAGAATTATGAGAAATAGAAAAATCCATGATAGTAGTAGAATGAATTCAACACACCTTGATATCTGATAGAATAAACAGATAAAAAATTCATAGCATCATAGCATATCTAAAGTATGTAATTAACAAATTTGACCAATTTATATATTTATCATGTGTTTACATATGTGCAATATCTATTATACATTATATAAAAACATACTCAATGCATCTGCTATGGTTTGAATGGGTCTTCTCCAAACTTCAGGTGTTGCCAATGTGATGGTATTATATTAAGAGGTGCAGTCTTGAAAAGGTGATTAGGCCACAAGGGCTCCTTCCTTCTGAACCGCATAAGGCCCTATAAAAAAGGCTTCATGTAGCATTTGGTGAGCTGCCCTCTGCCCTTTCACTTTCCATCATGTAAGGAACAGTGTTCTTCCCCAAGGATGAAGCCATCACCATACAATCTAATCTCCTAGCAACTTGGTCTTGGACTTCCCAGCCTCCAGACCTGTAAGAAAATAAATCTCTGCTCTAATAAGTTACCCAGGCTCAGGTATTCTGTGACAGCAGCACAAAATGTCTAAGATAGCATTCAACAACTATATAGAACATTAAAGCTAAAATCTTATCATTTTCAAGAGTACCCAAAACATTATACGACTTCATATTTAGTTCTTCTTTTGGTAATACAGACATACCTTTCTTTATGTAGCAAGTGTTTTGCCCTCTGGGAGGTTGTTCTTTTCTATTACTTCTCTTGGCCACATCTAAAGTGGGTATTAGGAAATATGCCTTTCTTGCTGGCTGAGAAGCTTTCTAAGTTCAATTCCTGGCTGTTGAATATTAGAAGGTTGAGGCTTGAGTCTCCAGCAGTGACAGCTCAGGTTCATTGATTCTCAAGCAGCCCAACTCAAAACCTTAGTAGCTCTCACCTAAGTTGATTGTAGCCAGGTTTCACTAGCCTGGAATATTGATTTGCTTTCTTACCCTTACCCTCATACCAATGGCGTAATAAGGAGGGCAGGATTGGTCTGTCCCAGGAGGGATGAGAATTTTATCACTGACATGGCATCCAATTGCCAGCGTGTAGAGATGATAAAAAGTCAGGCTGATTTTTGGTTGGTTTTACTATTGTTTTAAAATTCTCTATTGACAATGTATACAGTTGTTGGCTGGACATGAGTAGGACTGCTGCCATCACAGGCACTCTCGGTTGCTGGATCCCATGACCTATCTCCTTAAGGCAGGCAGGCTTTAGCTGGAAAGCTGCATCCTTAATCTTACCTCTACCAGGAGTTATTTTGGTCAATTGAGAAGCTTTGACAGTAAACATAGAAAGTTTTTGTCATTATTATTGTTGTTTAAATTTTATTGTATATATTTAAGGTATACAATGTGATGTTTTGGTATACATACAGATAGTGAAATAGTTATTATAGCCAAACAAATTAGCATATCCATCATGACACATATGCTATTGTTATTTTTAATCTGCTTTTGTCCCTGAGAATCTTTTTAAATTTTATCTCTTACGTGTCTGAATGCAAATGACTTTTCAATATTAAAAATCCCTGAATTTCTAGGATCTTTCTAATCATATCACTTACTAGTTTTTTTAAGCTCACCTATTTCTTCTGATACCTTGCCAATGTAGCCTTCACCACTCCCACCAACAACTAAGGTGTCTCTTTCAGTTTCTTCCCCTAGAACTACAATCTTCTTAGGCAAGTGTGCTTCCCAAGTCTTCGCAGGTGGACTGTGCATGTTGCTACTTGTACATGGATAGTGGTTTTATATCAGTTTCCTCACCACCTTCACTTTCCAGCATCTGACATAATTTCCTCACCCTCTATATCAGCCAGGTCAGAGTAGGCTTTTGCAGTGGTGACAATTTCAATCCCTCAGTGAAAATTTAATGCATAGAATTTACATCTCACTCACAAAAAGTCCAGTAGGTTAGCCAAATCTCCACATTGCAAATCTGAGAGACCAGCTTCATCAATCTGGTGACTCTGCTCTATTAATGAAGGCCACAATTCTTTACTACACAGAGAGAGTTAGAAGTTTGCAAAGGAGTTTTCCTCTGCCTCAGTGCAGGAGTGACACAGATCCCTTAGGTGGAACCAGTTACATGGTTCATCTCAGTATGAGGAAGTCGGAAGGGCAGTAGGAAGTTCAGGAATGAGAGAAGGACCAGATACGAAGGAGCCCTAGTAATGTTTATCCTCCATTTTACACGTGGGGAAAGTGCAGCTCAGAGACATTAAAACAACTTTCCCAGGATTCCAGGTTTTAGTGAGTGACAAAGCACAAAATCAAACCCAGATCCATCTGATATTTTACTACGTGACATACCTCTTCCAGTGTATTGGTTTTATTATTTCAGATATTTTGACATCAGATTATTGTCAAATGAAGATCATTTGAAGAATTAAAAGCTAACTATAAGATGTTTCTCTGTAAGACCACAATGGCTCATATCTGTCTATCTATCTATCTGTCTATTTATATATAACAATTATCTTTAGAATACATATATTTTCCATGAATAATAATAAGATAGAAGCATGTATCTGAGAAATGTGTACAGTTGTCACTTGCTATGCATGGGGGATTGGTTCCAGGATCTCTGCAGATGCTAAAATCCAAAATTTGAGGATGCTGAAGTCCCTTCTATAAAAATGATACAGTCGTTGCATATAACCTATGCACATCCTCCTGAATACTTTAAATCATCTGTAGATTACTTGTAATACCTAACACAATGCCTACATATCTCATCATTCATATAAATTCAACATGGTGCTCAGCACATAACAAATTAGTTTTGCTCTTTGGAACTTTGTGGATTTTTTTTCTGAATATTTTTGATCTCGTGTTAGCTGAGTCTATGGACATAGAACTCAAGTGTCCAAGGGATAACTATTCATTTGGGTGCATCATGTTTCCAGGGAGCTCAGACCTTGCTAAAATGGGTTAACTTATGCAGGGTCATAATGAATACAATTGCCTTGCAGGAAGCATTGAGGTGCTTTGTAGCTTAGTGGTTACAACAAAAGAATGTAGGAAGAACCAATGCCTAGAACGAAAATCGGGGTTAGCTGGTAAGGATAACTGTGTCATGATACACCAAGCCAAGAAAAGAGCAGGCTAGGAATCACTATTTGAGAAGTCATAGGAAAAGCAGGAGAGTTAGTTGACAGAAA
The DNA here is from genome assembly GCF_020740605.2 of Lemur catta. Classification (NCBI taxonomy): domain Eukaryota; kingdom Metazoa; phylum Chordata; class Mammalia; order Primates; family Lemuridae; genus Lemur; species Lemur catta. Next base: position 13,370,176 of record NC_059136.1, read on the forward strand.
ACTGGTTAAGGGGATGGAAGTTGCCAATCGATATTAAGATATGAGAAACCAAAGAGGTGTGTGTGTGTGTGTGTGTGTGTGTGTGTATGTGTGTGTGTGTGTGTGTGTGTGTGTATGAGCGCGTGCGCGCATGGGGGTGGGGATGGGTGTATGATCCAAGGGAGGAAAAAACCATTAGAAACTAATTGCAGTAGCTTGTTTTAACAGCTAAAATCTACCTTTCTATGTGTGTGCATGCTACTATGTCTGTTTGAGAAAACAGTGGTTGCTGCCTGAAAATCTTACCTCTATCAAATTTTATTACTTTGAGGCTGCATAAAAAGGGCCTGAAGCATTGGGTATATAGATATACTGTATCTGAAATTCAAGCTTTAAAAAAATAATTTTAGATTCCTAGAGCATAAAAACATAAAAGAAAAGCCCAATAATTTTGCATGAATTTTTCTTTTTTCTTTTTTAAAAAGTTATTGTTTTTTAAAAAGCATCTCGAGCTCATTTTAATGATTTAAGTCATATTTCAAAGTATGAAAAGTAAAAAAATCACTACAAAGATCATCTTTTTAAAATTGCCATAATAGTATTATGTAAATATAGTTTCATATACAGTATATTTATATGTCAGTGTTCAGATACAATAATATACAGAAATAATTTTATGAAAATGCTTTCATAGTACTTATACAACATTATAATAGAAATTATTAAACTTCATTTTTCTAGAATTTAACAGAATGAAACTAAATAAATAGCTGGATTTTATATGTATCTTCTTTATATGAAATCTCTAAGGAAAGAAAGGATACAAAGAGAAAAGAAAACTTAAAGAGGTTGGAGACATCTTTTCACACTTGTTTCAATTTTAGTTGATTTCATTGATCCCCTGCTCCGAAATCAGGAAAAACTGTATTGCAACTTTTTTTAAAGCTTTCTTCCCTCATCTCTCACTTTTATTAGTTATAGAATTATTTTTTTCCAGTTTCAGGGCTTATAATACTTAAATTCTGTTCTACAGCTGTAATAATCATAGTTGTTTCATCTTAATTCCATACATAAATGAGTTCAAGGCTCACTTTTGATCGTGGATTCATATCATGCTTGACTGGCTTTTATCATCAGGTAGGTGTTATTTTTGTTGTTGTTGAAGTCTCAGTGGGGCTGCTAACTTTAGCTTTTACATAATCACAAATACTTTTACATTTAAGGGGCAATTTACATGGATATACTTTTTGAAGGCAATTTTCCTTCCATCAGGATGGTTTTAGGCCTTGCTCCACTATCTCCTGGCCTAAGAATTGCATGTGTCCTTTTATCACTACATTATTTTTTAAAATACACAACATGATTTTTTTTTACTTATTCTGTGGTTTTCAGGGTCAAGTACTGTTTTAAAGAAGAGTTAATTTTATGCTATTTATGTAGCTAGTTCTACTTGATTTTTGCTTTGATATTTGGAAGGCAATGATATATATATTTTATATTTGAAAGGCAAATTTTTTCTTAGGTATAAAATTCTTGGGCCAAACCTCTTCTCAAGACTTTGTATATACCAGGGGGCTTCAAAAAGTTTGTGAAATAGGAATTAAAAGATAAAAGTAAAAAATATAAACTTTATTTCTCAACGTAAGCTCCATCAAATTCAATACACTTTTGTAAGCAAAGATATCAGCCATTTAGTCCATTCCTAAAGAACTGAGGGTCCCAGAATTTAATCATGTCAATGCAGTCTTTTCTACATTGTTAACTGAAGAAAAATTGGTGCCCTTTACAGATTTTTTTAGGATTAGGAAACAAAAAAGTAGTTAGAAGGAACCAAATCAGGACTGTAGGGTAGATGCCTAATAACTTTCCACTGAAATTCTAGCAAAATTGCTCTTGTTTGAAGAAAGAGATGAGCAGGATCATTGTTGTGGTGGGGGAGGACTCTCTGGTGAAGCATCTGTGTCTATCTGGATAGAGGAGTGTTTGTAAACAGTTTCAAATCCTTATTGGAAGAGATGAGGTATAAATGAACATATATTATAATGCCTTAATTATGTTATTGTTTGTAATATATTTTTTAAAACCAAGTCCTCCACTTTTGTTTAATACCAGTGCACTTGGGTGTTATCTAGTGGACTAGACACCATCAACACCATTTCCAATGGCTAATCATTCTGAACATCCATGGACATCATTGTGTTATTTCTGGTGATCCTTTTTAAATGATGAAATTTGGACTCAACTTTGAAAAAGTTGTTAGCAAAATGTCATTTAATCTTGGTAGTTGGGCAATGAGGTAGAACATTTTGCATGTTTGCAAAATAAGCTTCATTTTGATGCATTTGGCTGTACTGATTATATTAATTAACTTAACAGCAAGTGTGAAGATTATTTATGATGCATTAAAAATGATTGGACCTTAATTGCTTCCCTGGTAGATTAGAACAAGAGACTTGAATTTCAGAGTGAGATTTGTAAAAAATTTAGCTTTCTGGTATGCAAATTCAAATTTTAGAAATGGTCCTTTGAAAACAAATGAAATGTCATCATGAGAAATAATCATGCATAATATTTTCCTCAGAAAGCAGAATTCAAATATTTTATCTAAACCATACTTTTTTTTCAGTTTATGTTTATTAAGTATCAGTACTTTGTTTTTTAAAGATGTTCATTCATTTATTTAAGACATTCATTCATTTATCATAGGCAATAAAAATATACTCTGTTATTTTGGTATTTGCCTTTGATACCTAAGACCTAGACATCATGGGGAATGTAAAAATGAGTCACATGTTAAGCTTTTGGTCTCTAAGATTTCTTCTCCTCAGCCAATTTCATTTCAAAATTTTAATATTTTCATTTTATTTTCAGTTTAAAGACTTTTTTCTCTTCCTTTGCAAACAGAGGCCTGAGAACATTTTTGTAAAACATTGTTCTCCTTTTTCTTTTTCTTCCTCCTCTTCTTCCTCTTCCTTTTTTTTCTGTTTGGCTATTCATGTACTATGGGCACCAGTAACTTTCTGGATGAAAGTTTTTATGGATTCTTCCAGTTAGGTAACTCCATGGAACTTGCATTACTTGTTACCAACAGTAAATTTAACACACAAGGAAATGTGCAAATCTCCAGCAAGGAATAAGCAAAGTATGAATAAGAGCAAGTATATCTCATTTAAAACTTGGCTTACTATAAAACCCAGATTATTAATTTAGAGTAGCCTTTTAAATGTCACATGTAATGTGTTTTGTTTTGTTTTCTTCCATTCTGAAGATTTAACTTCTCTCGGTAAGAGGCAGGTGGGTAGTAGATCAAAAGCTAGTGGGAGCAGTAGAGTAATCTACATATCTTAACCAGTATAGTTACTTCAGGCCATAATTATTATAGCTACACAGAACAGGTTCGCACCTATGTTTTCTGGTTCTTAATGCATCTAAAATAGAGTCCGAAGCTACATAGTTTCTATGAATGCATGTGTAATGTCTGTTTGATAAGTGTCTTCTCACACCCTGAGGACTTTTATAGGCAATTTGCATTTCACAATGGGAGAAATCAGCTGGAGAGAGTTTATTGTTTTGTATAATGGAGAGGAGTGTGAAAATATCCCAGTTCTACAGATGGCACTTCTTGTTAGCCTTGAACATATACATGTACAAGGATTGCTTTATGTTAACTAATACAGCCACCCAAAAGACTATTTTTAGAGGTGAATTCACAGTTTGGCTGGATTGCAATAATTAGAACTTCTTTAAGGATAGATAAAGTACTTATCTGAACTCCTGGCTGTAGAGTGACTTCATAATCCTGGGAAGGAAATTTCCCTCTGTGTTGATCTTTTCAAAACAGTGATTGTAACATGTCTATAATGTGATCAGCCTGATTTTTAAATAACTCAAAAGACAAATCAGGGTCTCTAGAAGCAGTACACGTGAAAACACATGCATATGTGAACCAAAAAGCCACAGTATAAAAGTCTCTAAAGAGAATCTTTGAAAGAAAATCAGAAAATCATATGCATATAAAATGCATATCAATAAACAAAATCTTGTCAGACAATTTCAGAGTCCTCACATTTCATAAACCTAGTTTGAGTCTCATGGCATTCCATTTTCAAGTAGAATATTAACTTCTAACTTTGACCAGAGATAAATGAAAAATGACTCCTATTGATTGATGGGGACTATTATTGCCCAACCTAAATAAGTATTTATATTTGTATTGTCATGAAAAATAGTCACATAACCCAGAACTTCTGAAACTTTTGGTCTCAGGGCCCTTTTTCATTCTTAAAAATAATTGACCATTCCAGAGAGCTTTTATTTCTGAGGGTTATATCTGTAAATATTTACTATATTAGAAATTAAAACTGTTAATTACTTAAAATGTTTATTAAGCAATTTTAAAAGGACAATAAGTAACTCATTACATGTTAACATATGTAACATTTATAATAGGAAAGCAAAAATAGTGACAAGAGTTGCATTGATGTTAATTTGCAAACCTCCTTAATATCTTGTTTAATAGAAGAGAGCCGAGATTTCATATCTATTTTTGAAATCAATCTGTTGTGATATATTCTTTGGTTGAAGTGTATGAAGAACATTTAGCTTTACTTTGACCTTTAATGGGAAGAGGGGGAAGCATTTTAATCAGCCTTTCAAATAGTTGTGGATATTTTTCTTTGATACTACACCAAAACTCAGCAAATGGTAGTTTTTAAAAGGTTAATTGAAAAGTGGAATCATAAATTATATTAGTAAACATTAATAAACCCTCTTACCCTAAAATTATTTAATGTACCTTGTACTTTGAATGTATGTTTTATCCACATATAATTTTATAACATTTGTAAACTATTAGCTCACTAAGTTACCTAGTTATTACAAATGTTGATACATTTTATCATACAGTATTAAAAAACCCCACATTCATTAACATAATCATTGATATCAGAAATGTCTTTAGGTTTTATAAAGCTATCACGCTTATGGAGATGAACACAAATTTTCCAAAATTGTTGTATTTGCTTGATAGCTCAAATTTTCTTGGCAACAGACAGAAAGTGTCAATAGCTTTTCTTAATTTTTAAGAAGTTGTTTCCCAAATAACCTAAAACAAAATAACAATATTTTACCTGTCAGTAATTCTTTTATTTATGTACATATGTGTATATGTATGTATGTATCTATATATGTAGAGACAGGCGCCACTCTGTCACTCAGGCTGGAGTACAGTGGTGCAATCATAGCTCACTTCAACTTCAAACCCCTAGGCTCAAGTGATCCTCCCGCCTCAGCCCCCCTCAGCTGAGGCTACAGGCACATGCCACCACGCCTGGCTAATTTTTAAATTTTCTTATAGAAGAGGTGTCTCACTATGTTGCTCAGGCTGATCTTGAACTCCTAGCCTCAAATGATCCTCCCACTTCAGCCTCCTAAGGTGCTGAGATTACTGGCATGAGCCACTGTGCCTCTCTCTGTCGATAATACTTTTAATTAAAAATAACAACCCATAAAAAGTGGCTGGTTAAGCTCACAACGGAATCACTAATGCTTTTCCTAGTGACAATCATTAGATACGCATCAGCAGTGACTTACACATACTGCCCATTTTGTAGAACAGAAAATTTTTTTTAAAAAATCACTACTCGCAAGTAAAGATTTTCATAAAATTAATCATTTTTACTGCTTTTTCAAGTACCTTCTTGAATAAAATTGGCATTTCTGTTTTATCAGGGAGAGTGTGTTGGTAAAGAATACAGTAGAGTACGGTTGGGTGCCATGGCCTTGTTTCAAGCAATAACACTGCCGTTTTATGTCAAATTTCCTTTTCACCACAGTGCAAATGTTAACCAGTAAAAATGGCAAATAAGGTTTTAGGATAATAATGAAAATACCTGTGGACTCACAAACCTCCTGAAAGTGTCTCAGAAACCATCAGGCATTTGGGGACCGCACCTTGAAAACCATTGACATCTCCAGTCATCACATGCAATACAATACTCCATTTGTGTCTTTCCTATTGGAAGGAGAAAACCTTACTTCAAGTGTTCTAAATTTTATCTCCTAGCCAATTCGCATCTATGACTTTAACCTAACCATTTATTATGAATGATTTACTAGATCGAAGGAAGGCCTTTTAAAGGCAATTTTGAAATTCTATTGAATATTTCTGTAAATACTCTAAATTCCAAGTAATAGTGTTTCATTTGTTATTTCTGAGTCAGGAGCAAATCAGAAAAACTACTCTAAGTATTTTAACAAATGTAAATTAATGTAGTGAATTGATTTAATATAGTGAAGTATTTGAGTGCCAAATGAGCAAAAAGATAGTATCTTAGTGTACCAGAAATGGTAACTACTGACCCAAAGAGACTGAGGACGTGTCCAGGGATACAGTGTTCAAAACTCTGCAGGATTTAATACCCTGCCTCAGCTGCTGCTTCTAAAAAGAAAAAAGAAGATGGAGGCCGGAGCCACCTGCTGCTACTGGGACAGCCGATTAACCGCCATTGCAGATCAAGTCTCTGATCATTTAGCTACACTGATGCCCATGAATCAGTGTATACCCATATGACTGATCATTTTTCAATTCAGATAAATTGGATCACCAAATGCACAGTTTAAAGCTCTCTCCACTGAGATGATTTTTCTTCACTGTGGTATTTTAGGAACATTCCTATTTGTGCCTGCAATACTAAGACCACTTCTGCTTGGTACAAACATATTGTGCAGGAATATCTGTATGCCATGTCCAGGATTTTTTCCCTCTTAGTGATAATGAATTTCTCACGAGGTCATAGATGTGGACTGAGCAAGAGGGGGCAATGCAATAGGTAGAGGTGATCTATGAGTCTGAGACACTGACATGTGACTTTAAGATCTACTGAAGGCTGATAACTTATGTATAGTCCTCACTTGATAGTGAGAACTGCTGCTGTGTTCTTCCAACTTCATGGTTTAGTGGATTATATAATACTAGGTTCGTGACAGAATGTTGGGCTGCATAGTCATTTGATGTCTCATGATTAGGCTTTCAGACTCTATCAGAGCCCAGCAAAATATAGGAGTTGTTTTTCAAAAGGAGAAAAGTTATCTAACAAAAAGGGCATTACATTGTTTTTCTTAAACAATGGGTCTCTATGGGTCTGCACTGTGATTTCTTTGTTGTAGCTTATAGGATACTCCATAAAACATGCCCATTTGCCTCAGAAATAAAGAGTACCCAGGCATCTACTGAGTGACAAGGATGGATTAACAGAGCAGTTTGTATTGTGGATTGGGTGATGAAGTGCTTTATTTTTGTCTAGGTCTCACCAAAACTGGCCCTTTTATAGTTAACTTCTAAATGGGCTGTATTCTTACACTCAAATGTGACCTACATTGCCTCTACAATCCAAAGAGGCCTACCGTGCAGTGTGAAGTGTAGCCACTGTCTCTCACTTACAGGGACCTTCCATCATATTCCAAATCATTGAGTATCCTGAAATCCACCAAGGTGGCAGGCCCATGAATTTTCATATTTCTTTCTTACTCTCTGATATGTGTGGGTCTTAATAAATTATTTAAAGTACTTGCTACTTCCTACTCATGAGGTCCAATCAGCATGTTGCCATCAAGGAAGAGGACAATCTAATGTGTTGTGGGATATGCTCATGATCAGGAGCTCGGTGGGCTAGATTATGTCAAAAAGCAAGAGACCTGACATAGCCCTGAAATGAGACAGTGAAAGTATACTGTTGGTCCTGACAAGTGAGAGCCAACTGCTTCTGGTGGCCCTTACAAATTGGTATAGAGAAAAAAAGTGCCAGATGTTCAAATAGCTGTCTGTCAGGTGCCAGGAGATGTATTCACTTGCTCAGATCTGGAGCAGCTGCTGTATTTGGATTGCCTCATAAAGTTTATGAAACCCACAGTCATCCTCTGTGATCCTTTGGCACTGGTCCAAGGACAGAGTTAATAGAGATATGGTAGCAATATACCTTCATCTTCGGTCTTTGATAATGACAATGATTCCTGTAATTCCCTCAATGGTAATACTTTTGCTTTACCATCCTGATGAAGAAAGGAATTCCCAGGGATTTCTATTGGATATTTTTAATACAACAACCTTTCCGGTTGGTGGGCCCTCACTTGAGCTGGTGGTTTATAGCACAGGACTTTTCTTTTCTTTCTGTAAACTCTTTAATGCATTTAAAAGCAGCCAAACTAGAACTCTGTGGAAAGTAATATGGAGATACCTCAAAGAACTACATGTAGAACTACCATTTGATCCAGCAATCCCATTACTGGGCATCTACCCAAAGGAAAAAAAGACATTCTATAAAGAAGATACCTGCACTAGAATGTTTATAGCAGCATAATTCACAATTGAAAAGGTGTGGAAACAACCCAAGTGCCCATCAATACATGAGTGGATTAATAAAATGTGATATATGTATACCATGGAGTTCTACTCAGCCACAAAAACTATGGTGATCTAGCACCTCTTGTATCATCCTGGATAAAGCTGGAGCCCATTCTACTAAGTGAAGTATCACAAGAATGTAAAAACAAGCACCACATGTACTCACCATGAAATTGGTATTAATTGACTTAACTGACCAACACTTAAGTGCACAACTAGTAGTAACATTCATTCGGTGTCAGGCAGGTCAGAGTGGGGAGGAGGGGATGGGTATATTCACACCTAATGGGTGCAGTGTACACCGTCTGGGGGATGGACATGCTTGAAGTTCTGACTTGGGTGGGGAAAAGGCAATATATGTAACCCAAATGTTTGTACCCCTGTAATATGCTGAAATAAAAAAAATAAATTAAAAAAATAATAATAAAATAAAATAAAAGCAGCCAAACCACCACATAATTCCATAATTCCTTGTGGTTATCATTACTAAGATAACAGTAAGTGCATCAGCTTCTTGGTCTTCCAAAGCACTTACTTCCAACGGTGCTTCACTCCAAGCAACCAAAGATGATAATTTCATTCATCATGATGCCACGGCATGATGTGGATCACCAGTATCCCATTTTTCATTGACAATTAGCTCAATACAGTTCTTGCAGCCAAAGACATAACCAAATCAATCCTAGAATACCTCCTTTGAGCCTTTCATTGATGACACCAAGTACTATTTTTGTCAGGGTCTTGACAGGAAAAGAGAAACCACAACAGATAATTCAATGGAGCTGATATAAATTGATTGTACAGGTTTTGGGGTGGTAGGAGGCAAAAAGAAAGGAAGGAAAAAATAAGACAAAAAAAAGAGCACAGAAGCAACCAAGATAACTGACGGAAGCAGCAATCAGTTCCAAGGCTGGAGGAACAAAGAGAAGTGTTGAACTTCAAGAACAGAGGTGCTTAGACCAGGAGCCCCACTGAGCATCTGGCTGGTTGGTGATGGTGTCTCAGGAAAGGTTTGATAAGGCTGGTTCTGGGAATGCTTGAAGAAGCTGGAGGCTGGAAGTAACTGCTGCCATGAAGCCCAGTTGACACTGCAGGGGTCAGCTGTCAGAAATTTCATCTCTCTCCTCCCTCGTTCCAATTTTCCTGTAGTTTCTCCTATAGACAGGACCCATCAGGAAGTCAGCTACCAAAGGAATCTGGGAAATACAGTTCATAAAGTTTCAACTCCAACATTGCAGAGTATGGAAGGAGCTAAGAGGTCATACACAAAAAATTGGCATATACGTACATCCTTTATTTTGTCGTATCAGCGGTCCGGCTCATTTATGAAATTAATAGTAGACATTGTGAAGAGGCTATGTGTGAAGTGGTAAGGATTTAGGCTCAGAGGTACATTCACTTACCTCTTCCCTTGTTAGTTCTGTGATCTTAAGCAAATTGTTTAGCCTCAATGAGCTTCAGTTTCCTCTTTTATATAACGAAGAAAATCATACTCATTACCTTGCATGCTTGGTATAAGGACAAATTAACACAAACCAGTGTAAAGTGCTTGGTGTTGTGACTGGTACATGGAAAGAACTCTTATGTGGGCTACTAATTGAAAAAAGCCCCCACAATTTTCTTGTTATTAGTACCCTTCCAGATTGGTAAAATTTATTTTATTTTTCTCTTATTAAAGAATTTACAATGCAATAAGACTTCATCTTTAAAGACCTAGCAAAGTAGATGAGCAGTACAATTAAGGCCGAAACCATTTGTTGGTTATTGTAATTTATTTTCTTGAAATTCTCAGCTTTTTAAAAATTTTATTTTACTTTGTGTGGTAAAAAGCCATAGCATTTTAACACTTCTAATTCACTTTTTAGAGTTTTCAATCATTTTTAACACATACTTGGCAATGAGAAGACATTTGGGAAAGGGTTTTGCTGGCTTTAAAATATATGCAAATGTAAAATATTACAATTATTGTTTCAGAAAAGCTGATGTTTTCTAAACCCCTACGCATAGCAGTCCCTCTTATGAAGAGGTTTAAATACACTTTTGAGTCGTCCTCAAGGCATTTACTTAAGCTAATACATGATCATAAACCTTAATAATTTTCATTTGTGAAGGCCCTATTATGAAGGGCCATGGAGAATATACAATAATCATTCAATCCACAGTTGACTCTGATTCATTCTTATCTTCCCTGAAGTTGCACATTGATAACATGTTCTTCTCTCTCTAGAAGAGTGTCAGGGAAGGACTAAAGTACTGAAACTGGAGTTTGGGTCGTGGCTGGCAAGGCAGTTGCTAAATTGTGCTGAGATGCAAAAAACGTTCACTGATCACCTAATATATTTTTATATTCCCCTATCATCGGGTAAGAGAGGAAATCACGTTTATTTAGTCTGGAAATCTCGGAGTTGAGCAAGCTAATTTATCTGCAGGCAGAAAAAACTAGTTCTCAGGTGAAATAAATGAGTTTCTAACATCTTTAAATACCAGTGTCATATTCACAGATCTAGAAAATATAATTCTATGTTTTGTTTGGAACCAAAAAAAGAGACTGCCAGAGAGATGAGGGAGAGAGAAACAAACCACCCTACCTATCCTTTTTGCAAGGCTCCAAGCCTCGCAGGGGTTGATCTCTGCTGCTATCTTGCTCTTCTTGTTCTGCTCTGCAACTTCTTCACATGGAATCCCTGGTAAATTCGGGCACTTCTCCCTTGGAATTGCACTGGATCTGTTTTTTTCCCCCCATCTAAAACTTTTCCTTCTTTCTGAGATGATCTGGCAGCTGATGTCTCTGGTCAACCATCTTCAAAACCTTCTAGCCTTGGGCTTTTATTTAGTATAATATTCAAATTCCTAGAAAAACAGCTCACTTCAGTTCTGCACCTCAGTCACTTGCACACACACGGAATCCTGCCCATTAATTCAGAACCAGATATTTTTGAACAATAATCCAATCTATCATATGGGTCATTTGGATAGACTCTTTTGTGAAGTGTCACTTTAATTCTCTTGCTTATTTTTTCGATTGTGTTGTTTGAGTTTTTTGTACTTATCCAAAATTTGGGTACTTACCTTTCTATGAAAAGGTCCAATTTTTTCCCACTGTTACAGAGGGGGGAAAAGGAGGAGGAGGAGGAGGAGGTGAAGGAAGGAAGGAAGGAAGGAAGAAAGGAAGGAAGGAAGGAAGAAAGGAAGGAAGGAAGGAAGGAAGGAAGGAAGGAAGGAAGGAAGGGAGGGAGGGAGGGAGGGAGGAAGGAAGGGAGGGAGGGAGGAAGGGAGGGAGGAAAGCAGGTAAGGAGGGAGGAAGCAAGAAAAAGAGAAAATTAAAATAGCTATTTTGGTTAGCAAACATTTATTCGGTCACCTTACAGCATTGGTATGATGATAAAATATTTTAATAAGATAACATGTAAAGTGTTATATACAAGTAATATAGCATTATTATTAAATTACAATACCCCCTGAATGAATTCTAGTAATCAGTAGATTTTACTTCTACCTAAAGCAGAATCATGCTTGATTAAGAGTTCATTTAGACACATTCAGTGGTCAGAACTTACATAAATCATTTTATGACGTGCAGTGTGTAGTCCGTTACCCTGGGTGCCTGTGGCCTCCTGACCTTGCTAAGGGATACTGGGAAGGGGGTTTCACAGATATCCCTGAGTTTACCCAACTGACTCAACAAGATTCAAAAACTCTTGAACCAACTTTCTTGGGAGTGAATGGGTAAGGTTTCCAGGGCAGTGTACTATACTATTATCACAACTAAAAACTGTAGTGTTTAAGGTTGCAAAGCCTGGTCATATACATTTTATACATTTCTATACCCATATTAGATGAATGCTAATATCTTTTTCCAAAAAGATATAATTTTATCCACTATTACAGAATAATAATGAGGAGGAGGATTGTGTTAACATAAACTTTTCCTGATTAATATTATATATTTACCTGAACATATATCCATGTATAAAAATCCCTGCATGGATTAAAATGTTATAGCATTTGCATTTCCCAAAACATTGCATTAAATCATTCAGAGCCATATTAATGGCCTAAGAGTCAGTCTGTCTTGTTTTTTTGTTTGTTTGTTTTGTAATGTTTCTCTGTATTGAAATGAGCTAGTATTTCATTAGCTGGTCTGACTCTATTATCTACTAACTTGGTGAAATGTTGTCACTTGCTTTTATGCCCCTAGTCAGCAAGCCAGCAAGTCTGCCATCATTTTGAAGAGAAGTTCTAATGAGTCACTAGTTTACTTATCAAAAAAGCAGCTTGCAGACATGTTGTTCAAAGAAGCATCCTTGGCTTGTCTCACCTTCCTCTGGATTTTTTGACACTTTCAACTGTTTTGCCAATGGTGTTCAAGGGAGAATACACCTATATTTGGAGGAAGAGGTGAAAAGTGATGAAAATAGGAACTGGAAAAGAAGCGGGGCTTCTGCCTATATACCTCTCCTTTTCTTGGTTCCATTTTTTCCATGACATGGAATAATTAAATTTCTTCAATAAGAAAATAAAACATATTGGGAGAAAGGTATGTTATCCCCCAAATCCTTACAATGTCATTTGCCTTTACCAAATGCAGAATTTTATGACGTGTGTGAACCTCCTTCTCTACATGTGGGTATATTTACATTTCTCCTTTAGCTGTGCTTCTCTCATGCTTTTAAGATAACTTTTCTGCAGCCTTCTATCTTCGAGTTAACCCTGTATGGATTGTTCAGACTTTCAGTCTCTGTCATGAAAAATTCTCACCCTCATCCTGCAGCAGTGCTGATTCCTTTTTAGGGTTATATGTGTATGAGGCAGACTGTGGGCCCGTCTTGATTCTAGTCTGGTAGAATAATTCGGATATCTTTTAACCAATGCATAGATAAGGCTTATTGTTAAGAAACAATGAGAAACTCACAAACAACTACTACTGTTTCTTTCAACCTGAATAATTAAAGGGAACAACGAGTCTACTATTCCATGAACACAGCAGACCCACTCTTCAATCCAGGTTTTTGTATTTGCCATCCTCGACACCTGGACCTTCTTCCACTTAATACTGGTAAACTAACCAAGGCTTCCCCGATCTCTCTTCCTTTAAAGCATTTATACCTTTCCAATGCACTCATAATTTACTGATTTATTTGGTTGTCTGTCTCCCTCCATTGGATTAAAAGTTTACATGAGATCCTGCCCCATTTTTGGGGCTAAGTTTTGTTTTCTGCTGTATCCCCAAGTCCCTAGAACAGTGTTGGACACAACACAGCATTTTTCCAGGAGTATGGAAGGGAGGCGTAGCTGATACTGTTCCTTTAGCCTGTATTCCTCTTCAGCTCTGACCTTACCATCTTATCCTGTCTTCCTCGTGTCTATCCCAGGTAGCACAGAAAGTATTAGACATTCCCAGTTTATCCCAGATCCTGTGGGTAGCTTTCTAGAAAATCGATGATGCCTTGCATAAATGTCTGTTGAATGCCTGCTTTATGCAAACACTGTGGAGCCCTGAGAAGGAAGAGCAGATACACACACATGAGCGTCAGTCTTTTCTTTCAAGGAATCTGGAAACTGATGGACAGGCGCTGGATATGGACTATGGCCCAGACGTGGTCAGTATTTTTTTTTCCCCAGATCTCATTAAATATAATTAGTGGAAATAGAATTTACAGGTCAAAAAGCTATTGAGGACATTCAACCTGAACTTAGAATTCATAATTGATCAGAATGCTGATTTATCTCAATGTCATAGATTAAAAGTACTGTGAATAAATAACTTTTTAAACTTTCTTTTTTTGTCTTTCATTCTTAGTATTTTGTTTCTTAAGGATAATGTTTTTTCAGGACATTTCCCAGCTCCTTAGTCTCTTCAAACTGTCCATTTTACCCTATTAGAATTTTCCTTTAGGTTGATACTTAGACTTTATGTCACAGAATTAAAGACACCAATTAAAACAACATACTTATGTCATTATTGGAAGATGATGATATTTGCATTGTTTTTATAAATGTTATATTTTCTAATCATAAGCATGGATTCCCTGTTCTCTATTATGCATTAGGATTATTTCTATATTAAATCTAATTTATTTAAGTTTGCATATGTTCAAATTTACATTTACAGCTTATATAATTATAATGGAGTTCAGCAAAGTAAAGATTTATATTTGCATTACTTCCAGGTTTTTTTAGTTTAAAGCATGCATGATTTCCTAAACTATCTTTTTCCTACCTCAGCTAGTTTTCTATCTTGACCAAATAGAGCACGTTATATGGCCAGTCTTCAAAATTGGATGACCTTTTCCTTTGGAAAACTGTCTGAGAAAATATGTACACGTATATTTTAGGCAAGTTATTAAACCTGACAATAGAACCAAAATATTATTTCTAAACAAATACCTTAGCCCGCTGCCATCCATATGACACTCCAAGACACACCTATTTGTAAGACTTTCTATTTTCTATGCTTCAAATTACTCTGAAATTACAGTCTACACAACTGATTATCAGATGGAAATATTGAAACAGAGATAAAATATTTTTCATACTCCTCTAAACCTGATGAACCAAGAGTGTTTTTTTTTTCTCTGCTCTTAAATCTGTCATTTCTCTCAGATTAAACAGCTAAATTGAGCCACCTGTGAAGAAAACAGTGTGATTTACTTCCAGTAAAGGTAATTCCCATTGGTAACCTCGGCCTAAAAGCAGAAGCCTCATAAGGCACTTTCTTCGGCTAAACAATTTCCGATGGGCTCTTCGTTTTCAGAATTGCACCTCACCTCTGAGACTTTTGGGAGCATCAGTGAATTTTAAAGGTTCACTTGGATGTCGTACACTTTTAGTTGCTGTCAAATTTCAATTAAACAGGCATGTTCTTTGTACTAGAAATTTCCTATCACTGCTATGGTGGTCACCTCATAGACAATTTCCATGCTCCATCCACAGTATACTGTAGAAGAAAATGCTGATGGATTAATAACTCAAGAGCTGAGGAAATTAAAACTATAGGCTCTCCAAAGCATGAATAAAAACGTTTAAATTCCCTTTAAAAACACCCTATTTGCAGTCACATTCCATTCAGAGAGAGGATTGATAAAGGTAATTTTATAAAAATCAAACTATTTCTAAAAATTAATGATTTAGAGATAATTTATTAAATTTATTAAAATTGAGTTATCGAAACCTTTTGGTATGCATTTTCAATTTAACTAAAGGCTGTGTTTAAATTGTTTAATATTGCTTTTGTGCTTGAATACACTTTGGCCGATTATCATTTGGTTTTGTTCTTTCCGATGATTCCTAACATGCTATATTATTTGTGGTATATAGAATGGTGTAATAGTATCTAAATCAAAATATTGGCAGGATAGTTTTTTATAATCAAGTACACGTGTGTGCACATATACATATGTACACAATTTGGATGATAATATCCTTATAGTATTCTAAAAAGAGAGGGACATAAAAATGTTTGTGATAAGGAATGTGATACTTCACTGAGACAAGTTTCAGGACACTTCAGTTGTATTATACTGGCTGTAGTGAACTTAGGTCCCCCGATTTCCACCCTGTTATTATTAACTGTTCTCTTATTCTATCAATGTTAAATCAAAATTATATTACTTATTCTCAGAATTCAGGATACGTAAAAGTACATAGTTGGTCTTTTCACATATGTCTCATAATCCTCAAAATAGCACTGTTAGGTGGGCATTAAGTACCTTCCTTGCGCATTGTTTAAGAAACTAACACAAAACATTTCTAAAAGTTTCACGAACACAGATGTTCAGTTTAATATTGGAAATAATCTAAACCCCCAACGATAGAAGAATGTTGAATAAATTATGCTATATGGGGACTCATACAGTCATTAAAAATAATTTTTGCAAAGAGTTTTCACCAACATAAGGCAATGCTGTTTGTTCATTAAAAAGGAAGATATCAAAATTTACACTGAGAATTGTCTCAGTGATGCCAAAACTTGTGCATAGAAATAAATCAATGGGATCTCCTGGAATTGATAATTGTGGTAACCTCTAGATAGTCTCTGATATTTTTCAGCCTTACTTATGTTTTCCACATTTTCTCCATAATTATCCATCACCTTTGTTGTTGAATAAAATCTGTAAAAACAGGAACTTATACTGTCTTTTCTATAAAGAGCCTCTGAGTTTCGAAGGATTTTGTACTAGTCAAATACCTGGGGCTGGTGGCGAGAGTGGGGACTGGAATGCTGCCCTACGGTTATCTTTAGATCCCTGTGACAGCATCAGCCTATTCTGTGAGGTTTTCTAGCTGGCACTGCATCAGCATATTGATTTTAAAGCTTTATTGACTCTTGCTAGGCAAGCTGTAAGCTCTTTCTGTAAGCCATCAGTCCCTCTGCTCTTCACTCCCCGGCTTTGATTGAGCTATTGAATATTTCTTCTGTGAGGCCAGGTCACATCAGCAAGATTTCTAGCCTCTGAAGAATTCAAACGTCCAGCCAACTGTGGTGTCTTCAGCTTTTGTAAAGCCCCAACTTTCCTGAAGATGTAAATTCTACAGGCATTAACTTCTCTGAAATTGGGTCCTGCTCCTCACCCCATACCTCGGCTCATACTCTTCCCATCTGCAAAGCCCCCTCCATTTATCCATGAAGCAGACATTTCTTGGGGCTTCAAACATATATCAGGCCCTTGGTCCCCAACTGAGGTTGCAAAAATGATAATGCCAGTCTCCAAAGAACTTGCAGTCTCCTGAGGAAAACGACTGAACCACAACATTGGTAGAAGGGAAATAGTACTATGGGAAATAGAAGTGAGGGTGATTAACCTCTCTAAAAAAGTTGGACCAGGACCAACGTGGGGGGCCAGGAGGATTTATAATTAGCCTTGAAGACTAAGAATTAGATAAGTGGGGAAAAGAAAAAAGAAAGGTGTTCAAGTCAGAGGAAACCATGTACAAAGAGTAAGAGGTGAGAGGGTGCAGGACTTGTAGAAAGAAAAGTACCCCCTGGAAATCCCCAGAGTGTAGAAAGGAAATCCCCAGAGTGTATGGTATCTGTGAAGGATCAGACTGCACGGTGCAAAGGAAGCTTATCCTCAAAGTTGGAGGGTTCGATTGCTGAGGATCATTCTTCTCAATGTAGAGCAAAGAGAGGGGTTCTGGGAATCCTGAGAGCATCAATTCAACAGCAAATGTAAAAGTGTCCACACACATGAAAGGTGCTCCACATCACCCATTGTTAAGGAAATGCAAATCAAGACCCCAGTGAGGTGTCGCCTCACATTTATGAGATGACTAGTATAAAAAATCAAAAAGTAAAAAGCAGACAAGCATCCGCAAGGATGTGGAGAAATCAGAACCCTTTTGCACTCCTTTTGGGAATGTAAAATGATGCAGTTGCTATAGAAAACAGTATGGCAGTTCCCAAAAACATTACCCATAGAATTACTATATAATCTAGCAATTCCACTTCTGAGTAGATACCCAAGAATAAAAAGAAGTGAAAGCAGTGAGGGGAGATATATTTGAACACCCATGCTCATGGCAGTATTAATCACAATAGCCAACTGTGGGAGCAACTCAAGTGTTCATGGATAGATGAATAGGTAAACAAACTGTGGTATATTCATACAATGGAATATTATTCAGCATTAAAAAAGAAGGAGATTCTAACATGCACTACAACGTGCACAGACCTTGAGGACATTATGCCAAGTGAAGTAAACCAGGCAAAAGCACAAATAGTGTATGGCTCCACTCATAGCAGATACCTAGAATAGTCACATTAAATGACAGAAAGTAGAATGGTGGTTTCCTGGGTCTGGGGGAGTAGGAAATGGGAAGTTAGTATTTAATGGATACAGAGTACAGGTGTGCAAGATGAAAAAGGGTTTTGGAGATGAATGGTGGTGATGACAATGAAATAATGTCAATGTTTTTAACACTATTAAATGGTACACTTAAATGCATAAATTTTGTGTTATGTGCATTTTACCACAATTAAAAATAAAAAGTGTTTCCATAGTTAAATCAATATGAACATATATAATAAAATGCCAACTTTTCTTGAATTTTTTAACACAAAACTTGAGAGTATAAAGAAATTTGTACCAGGCAGATCTCCTTGTGTCCTCAAAGCCTCTAGAGGCTCCATTTAATCCTGTTAACTATTAGGTTTTATTAGTGGACAGCTTTGAGAAACCCTATTAAGGAATTTGGACTTTATCCCATGTCAATTTGGCACCGATGATGAGTTGTAAGCAGGGAAATGACATGATTAGATTTGTGTTTTAGGATGTGATGGGAGGAGAACAAATGGATAGGAGGAAGATGTTGTTGGAAACCAGTCAGAAACAGAGCAAAGACCCAGAAATGGAAATGCGGGCACACCTTGTCTTATTGTGCTTCACGGATATTGTGTGTTTTACAGATTAAAGGTTTGTGGCAGCCCCACATCAAGCAAGTCTATTAGCACCATTTTGCCAACAGCGTGTGCTCACTTCACATCTCTGTGTCACGTTTTGGTAATTTTAGCAAATATTTCAAACTTTAAAATTATTCTTATATCTATTATATCACTGTGATCAGTAATCTTTGATGCTACTATTATTATTTTGAGACACAGTGAACCACGCCCATATAAGACAGAGAACTCAATCAATCAATGTTGTGTTTGCACTGACTGCTGACTGCTCCACCAACCAGCCCTCCCCCTGTCTCTCTTCCTCTCCCTGGGCATCCCTATTCCCCAAGACACAGCAATATTGAAATTAGGCCAACGAATAACCCTACAACGGCCTCTAAGTGTTCAAGTGGAAAGAAGAGTTGCATGTCTCTCACTTTAAATCAAAAGCTAGAAATAATTAGGCTTAGTGGGAAAGGCATGCAGAAAGCCAAGACAGGATAAAAGTTAATCCTCTTGTGCCAAACAATTAGCCAAGTTGTGAAGGCAAGGTAACAGTTCTTGAAGGTAATTACAAATGCTACTCCAGTAAACATGCAAATGATAAGAAAGTGCAAAGTTGTATTACTGATACAGAGAAAGTTTTAGGGGTCTCAACAGAAGATTAAAACAGCCATAATATTCCCATAAACCAAGCCTAATCCAGAGCAAGGCCCTAACTTTCTTCAATTCTATGAAAGCAGAGAGATGTGAGGAAACCACACAAGAAAAGTTTGAAGCCAGCAGAGGGTTGGTTCATGGAGTTTAGGGAAAGAAGCCATCTCCATAACAAAAAAGTAAAAGATGAAGAAACAGGTGCTGATGTAGAAGCTGCAGCAAGTTATCCAGATGATCTGGATAAGATAATTGATGAAAGTGGATATGCTAAACAAATGTAGACAAAATAGCCTTCTATAGGAAGAAGATGCCATCTGAAACTTTCATAGCTAGAGAAGAGAAGGCAATGTCTGGCTTTCAAGCTTC
The DNA here is from genome assembly GCF_020740605.2 of Lemur catta. NCBI lineage: Eukaryota > Metazoa > Chordata > Mammalia > Primates > Lemuridae > Lemur > Lemur catta. The sequence goes on from NC_059136.1 coordinate 13,389,957, forward strand.
AAAGGACAGGATGATTCTTTTGTTAGGAACTAATGCAGCTGTGACTTTAAGTTGAAGCCAATGCTCATTTACTATTGTGAAAATCCTAGGGCCCTTAAGAATTGTGCTAAATATGCTTTGCCTCTGCCCTGTATATAGAGCAATAAAGCCTAGATGACAGCACATTTATTTACAGTATGTATGCCTTTCTGAATATTTTAAGCTGATTTTGAGACCTACTACTCAGAAAAAAAGATTCCTTTCAAAATATTACTGTTTATTGACAATATACCTGGTCACCTAAGTACTCTGATGGAAATGTACAAGGAGATTAATGCTGTTGTCATGCCTGAAAATACAACACCCATTCTTCAGCCCATGAATCAAGGACTAATTTCAACTTTCAAATATTATTATTTAAATAAGTACATTTTATAAGGTTAGAGCTGCCATAGATAGTGATTCCTCCGATGGATCTAGGCAAAGTAAATTGAAAACCTCTGGAAAGGATTCACCACTCTAGATGCCATTAAGAACATTTGTAATTTATGAGATCAAAATATCCACATTAACAGGAGTTTAGGATACAATTCAAAAATACAAGACAGAACATAGGAACAACCTGGGGGTCATCTCTGACTCATCCTTATCCTTCTGTGCCTATGTTCCCTAACTTCTCCCACGTGTCTCTGTCTTTCCAGGTCCTGGTGCCACCTAAAGAATTTATTTTTGATATGTCTCTGGGGCTCCTGATACAGTCTCTCTGAACAGATTTGGCCATATCTCCTTTCCCCAAGTGCTCTTTAAAACTCCTTCAAGTGTAAGCTTCCTAAAGTGCAGTTCTAATTCTAGGAAGACTTTCTTTGGAACTAGCAATGAGAATCCTTGCTACAATTGTTGAATATTTAGTATTTGGCATCATTCCGTGATCTTTACATGATTTAAATCATCCAATACAACAACGCCATGAAGCAGGTAATGTTATTATGTAGAATTAAAAATGAGGAAGCCTAGCCACATTTAGTTTAAGACCTGGCCCAAGGTCATGTAACATCTATGTGGCAGAGCTGAGACTGAAGCCTGAGGGTTCTGGCCCTAGCATCACGCACTGGCCATCAAGCAGCCTGCCTCTGTCCAGGTGATTCATTCAAAACCATTCCCAAGCTCCCTATACCCCACCAAATTAAGTAGACACTTGAAGAACCTTTGTACAATGATTCTGACTCCTGCTTCCCACCACCGCGCGTCCTGCTGTCCCTTTAAGTGAGCAGTGCACTCTGGACAAACTGGGGGCCTTAGTGGCTTCTAAAAATGCATCACTGCCTCTGAGTAATGATCTTGACGCCTTCTGAGACCCCACTACCTGGCATCTGTGTCCCTGTCTAAATTCTATTCGTCTTTCAAAGCCGAGTCAACTGCGGTGGTATCTTTTGAGCTTTCCCAATTGTCCCTACTGTTCTTTGCCTTAGTCAAGCCCTCATAATAAATATTTTCTTTCTAAATTATTAAAACAAACACTCTCTGCACCTTGCAGGGTCACTATACAATAAGATCCATACATTGGGTGGTGCTATCTTGTGTTTGCAACCCCTGTGGTGCTCAGCACAGTGCATTACACAGAGAACTATGTCTGGAATTAAATGAATTCCTTGAATTCCAGCCATCACATAGGTGCAGTGTGAGTCACGATACTCTCCCATGAGTGCACGGGGTCATAGCACTCTCCCCTCCTCTTCTCCCCAACCTCAACCCCAAAGACATTTTTATTTAGCCTCTGGAGAACAGGTTTTGAAAAAATCTGCTTTGGAATGGCAAACTTTTATGAATCAAATGGCTTATTAAATTGTCGAGTAGATGATTAATTGTGTCAATAATGATGCCTAGTATTGAGACTTACACATATTGAATGAAATATACCTGTTTCTAATGAAAATGAAACTACTTTCCGGGGAAAAATAAGCCTCCTTCCTCACCATCAAAAGTGTTGACCTTATGCAGTAAAACAATCAGTGCTTAAAGGAGTGAACGAAATGTGAGTGATAGGAACTTTTTAAACTTGCACTGTCTTGCTTTATACATTAAGGCTTAAAGAGTTATGAAGTGATGCAAGCAAAGAGCCTGCTTGGTGAAGGGGTTCAAAATCCTGAAAAATGACTTGTTGCCTCGTGGAAAGGTCCTATAATTCATGAGCACATTTCAGCAGCTAATGCAGTTTGTGATACTTTATAATCCTTACACATTCCAGAGCCCCAGCTCTCTGAAGGTTAGACCTAAGGGATACACTTCAGAAAAGTTACATAAACAACTGTGAACCTTAGGCAGGGAAAATGTACACTTTGAACATGTTGAAACTCTCCATATTAAGTCAGTTTAGCACTTTGATTAAAGAGTTTAATCAATCACCATCCTAAGCTGTTTATTAATCACTTTATCAAGCAGTTGATGCATTGCCGGTTTTAATAGAATCCATTTATTTTGATTTCTACCTACTTCATCTTTCCAAAGGGCTTTTCGAATCAGCTGTGATAAAAAGGAGAGGGAGAGGGAGAAGGAGAGAAAAAGAGAGAGGGAGAGGGTGGTTGCATCTAAAACCCGGCAAGAAATCTCTAACTGCACCTAAACGTACTTTATTATCAACGCCCTACGTCGACTTGGCCAATTTATTACGGGGAAAAAAAAAACGCTCTGGGGAGTGAATGTTTGGGTGAACCACACGGTTTAGCTCAGATAAACACAGGCCATTCGTTTGCTTTCACACCTGACACCCCGATGATATACGATCCTAATAAGATTAATCTCCACCCACCCCTCCAGCTCTGGCGTTTGTTCCAACCTATTTGTGATCTTCCACGTTTCTTCATGGACATTTTCCCCACCTTGGGTTACAATTTGTGGTTAGAGTTAAAGCCCTCGTTTCCTCACTACAAGGAAAACAAGATTTGTGGGAAGAAAACATTTGTTATGTGGCTTAAATTTTACTCAGAGGCTTTTACATTCCTATACCTTTAGCATAAAAGGAAGTGAGTTTGGAAGACGTCCATGCAGCCAAGCACATCAGGTCTGAACGTGAATCATAAATCCAGCGTGAGCCCTGCCATGCTCTGAACCTTGCTCCTATCCTCCCGAGCTCTTCTTCTCAACCAAGGCCAGGGATTTAGAGGAGATCATGATCATCTGCTTTCTTTTATTCTCGTCTCACTGGTTTAGTTCATAGAGACGACAAATATCACACCGATAAACACTTCAACTGTATATTTAATCTGTCTCTAGTTTTAAAAAGTCTATTTTTAAAAAACTGCCTTCTCCATATATTCCCTAAGAGGAAAATAATGTTATAGGGGATGTTACCATTTCATGTTAGTATCATGGGGGCAGGGGGAGAATTGGGCATTTGGAGCATCTTTATGTGGCACTGCCCATGTTGGGTATTTCCTGTACGCTGTTCCGCACAGTTTCGATAATAACCCTAAGCATTCTAATCCCTGTGTTTAGGAGCAGTGTTTTCCTGTATAGTAACCACTAGACACAGGTGGCTATTGAGCACTTGAAATGTAGTCTATTCAAACAGAGATGTGATGTCATAGAAGGTGAAGGATATTGACTTAATTTAAACCCTAAGAATGACTCCATCATACAGATACTCTTTACTGAGGAAATCACATAGATTGGGTAAGCATTCTTATATCAATTTTTTCTTGTCATCAGAAACTGTGAGTATTGCTAGATGGCAGGGGTTCAGACACAGAACAGTCTCTGCTTTCAAGTCAAAGACCTCCTCCCCACCCAACTGCTATGCGGCACTATGGGACCAGAGAACAGGGAACCAAATTTTCTGGAGGTGGAGGGTAAGAAGGTGGAGAGAGGTTAGGGGTTTTCTAGTGGGGGGGTATGGCTAAGCCAAAGAGTAAAAGATCCATTGTAAGAATACCTTGCATATTACCCTGTAGTCCTGGGGAAGGAGTTGGGGGCTTGCAGGTGGAAAGGAATCAGAGGTGGGAGGAGGGCTATTCCAGGTGAGGGCACAGGTTAGGCAGAGACATGCAGGCAGGAAAGCAGCACAGAGTGTGAAGGGAATGCGAGGAAACAGCTGGACAATTAGGAAAGGCTTCCTCATGGGAAGTTCTGAGCGCCGCAGGATGGAGTTAGCCCTTTATCCTATAGCCTAGGATTGACCATTGCCAGAGTATAAATGGAGACATGCAGTCAGATTTGCATTTAAGATCTGTCACTCTACTGGGGATATATGAAGGATGAATTTGAGGTGGACAGACTGGAGGGAGACCCATAAAAATTCTGGCAGCAGTTCATGTGAGGAATGATAAGGAACTGGAAGGAGGGGTCAGATTCAGGACATAGCTGGAAGGTGAGATCAACAGAAACCAGCCATTGACTGGATGTGGGGATCCACAAGAGGACGTCTGGCTTGGAGGACTGACTTTGTGATCAGAGAAGTGGAAGCTAGCTTAGGTGAAAGGATGGTGATTTCAGCTTCTGTTACATTGATTTTGAAATGTCTGTGGACAGTCAGATTCGTGGAGCCAGTTGGTGGTTGGACAGTCCTGTCTGCAGATCGAGGGCCAGTCTTGAGCTGCAGATGGGGATATAGGAGTCAGGGCTACACTGGAGGCTCATGAGGCACTGAGATGCGTGGGAGCATTGCCCAAGGGGAGGAGGGGTAAGAGCCTTGCCACGGGGAAAGGCTGGTTAATAGTGTCCCCTGCAGCTGAGAAGTCTGGCCAGATGACAGTCAAGATGGGACTGTTGGCTTTGGCAAGGGGGAGTTCATTAAGAATTGGAAGGCAGATCACAGGGCACTGATGGGTCACTGGAAGTGGGCAAGTGGAGAAACTGCAAGAAGTTCAGTTGAGAAGGGGAGAAAAGAGTTTGATAGCAACTGGAAAGGGGCAGAGAGTCAAAGGAGATTTTTTTTTAATGTATTTATTTTTAACAAGGCACAGGCTTAAGAAAGTCTTTAAGACAAAGGGTTTAAGAGCCAGAGGGTGACTTAGACTTAGCCCCTGGAGGAAAGAAAAAGGGTAAAAATCAAAGGCCCAAGTTGGAGGTTTGGTCTTTAGTAGACCTGGTCCCATGGCCAACTCTGAGACAGAATGAAGGGAGGCAGGGGTGGGTGTGTTTGCAGACAGGGCAGAAGATTGTTGACAGAGGAGGTGGGATTGTCCACTAGGAGGTGAGGGGGCCTGGTGATACTAGGGAAGGTTTGTAACTGTCAATATGGGGAAGGGAATAGTAACTGATCAAAGACTAGTTCCAGAATTGGTGAGAAATGCTGAGAGACTGGCTGAGTGGTTGTCCGTGGAGCTCAGACATGCAGCTATAGGAGAAGTGAGGGTAGAATGTAGCGTGGCCCCAAGCTGGCATTTGGCTGGGTCAGTTGGGTTGAAAGTTGGGGCCGTAGGAGAATAAAAGGGGTGGTGAAAGATTGATGTAGATGGCCAGCATGGGATCCCAGCTGGGCTAGGGAAAAAGAGAAGCCAAACAGTGGCTAATGGGTTGAAGTCATTGGAGGGATAGAGGAACAGGGTGTTCTAATGATTTTAAAGAAGAAGTATTTTTCATTTATTTCACTTAAAATTCCCTTGATTTGTTACTGCTGTTCTAGTTTTAAAGAGAGTGGCATTAAGTTGTGGCAATTCTGAGCATAGGGATCATGACATTTACATTTTTGTATATGTAGTAATACAAATAGATGTTAAATAAATATGAACATAGCAAAATCTAGACCTGTGTTTTTAGCAGCCTAGTCTGTGAGTTCACAGAGGTCACACTATTATAGACAGAAATGAGAAATCTTCATAGAAATATGAAAATACTGTGATAATTTTATTACTTAAATGTCATATGAATCAATTATTTTCTGTACCTTAGGTTTGACCTCTGCTACTTCCAGGACTTGGGCAAGGCAACTGACCTCCATGTGCCTTTCCAGGACCCTCAACAGGAAGAAGGCAGTTTGTTGTTTGTGGCCCTGCAATTTATAGAGATGGCTGCCACAGCTCCTATTTGCAGCCCTCATTAGTGTGTGGTGTGACTAATTAGACAGCAGTGACTGGGTCTGACTGATACTTGGACACCAGCAACTACCTCTAGTTCTTGTGCATAGGAGGTGCTCAACAAATGTTTGTGAAATAAATGAATGAAAGAGTGTGAAACGAAGGAATTAAATTAGGTGATTTATGAGAGCCCTTCTAGCTCAGGTGTCTCTGACAGGCTGTCATGGAATCTTCATATGGTCCTGGGATTGATCAAAAAGATCATATTGGTTCTTTTCAACTTGGCCACCCTAACCTGTGGATTGCTGAGAAATTGTAAAGACCTTTAAGGATGGGATGTTAACCATAGAAGACTTGATATCTTTCTTTCTCTCCAACTTATTGCTTCTTTCTCTATCTATATTTTTTTCCGGTTTCTTTGGAAACAAAATTCCTTTAATCATTTCTGCTTCTAAAGCAATGAGTTCATCATTTTCATCAAATACCTTGCCAAATGAAGCCAGTAACAACCAACAAAGAGCATTAACATTTTGCCTTCCAAGTTCTTCCCCTAGAGTCACAAGCTCAGTAAGCATGTGGTTTACTTTCCAAGTTACCGCAGCTAGCGGTTTTACAAAATATTTTGCCACTACCTAACATGGATTTCCAGCCAGTTATATCCCTTTCTTTACCAACTTACTCCTAATACCATGGAATAAAATTGAAGTGCTTTATTTGACATCTCTGCAGTTTAAACAGCCATATTCTACACTAAGGAGGGCCACAGTAGTCGCTCCTTATCCACAGTTTTGCTTTTTGAGGTTCTACTTACCCACAGTCAAGCACAGTACAAAAATATTAAATAGAAAATTCCAGAAATGAAAAATTTATAAGTTTTAAACTGCATGCCCTGCTGCATGGCTTGATGAAATCTCAAACCAACCCACTCCATCCTGCCTAGGATGTGAATCATCCCTTTGTTCAGCACAGCCATGCTATATACACGTCCCGCCTGGTAGTCTTCAACATCGTCTGCTCCTGATGTCCAACCAGCAACATTGTCGGGCTTGATGACCTAGAATCATCTAAAGCAGATGATTCTCCTTCTATGTATTGTCAGAAGGTCAATAGTCACCTAATGTTATTCACAAAGGCTACTTCATTCACCTCACTTCATTTCACCATCTAGGTGTTTTATCATCTCATGTCATCACATGAAGAAGAAAGGTGAGTACAGTACAATAGAATGTTTTGAGAAAGAAAGACCACATTCAGATAATTTTATTATAATATTTTATTATATATTATTATGCTATATTATTATTAGTTATTGTCAATCTCTTACTGTAGCTAATTTATAAATTAAACTTTATTGCAGGTATGAATGTAATAGGAAAAAACATAGTACACATAGGCTTTGGAACGGTCTGAGGTGTCAGGCATTTACTGGGGGTCTTGGAATGTACCCTCCACAGATTAGAGGTAACTACTGTCTGCAAACTCTGAAGGCTTGGTAGATTAATAGAGTAAATTATGATTACTTGCTCATATCACTGTCCCGTGTGGTTGATGGTGAAGGGGGGATCTTTTGCATGATGCTATTCAGAGACAGAAATCTCCCTTCATCCTATAATTCTGTCATTGTCAATTCATGGCTTCAAGGCCCTTGTGGAAGATGAAAGTTTGACATGGAGGCTCTCAGGTGGGTTGACATCAGGCCTGCAAGTGGTGACCATCATGTTTGCTAGCATCTCATTGGCCAGAACTCTGTCACATGGTCTCAACCTAACCCCAGGGAAATCTGGGAAAAGTAGTTTCAGTGGTTGTGCAAAGGAAGAGGAAACCAACTTTCTGGTCGGTCTGTCTTGCCACCCACAGGATTAACCAACTTTCTGCTTTGTCTTAAAATGAGTCTAACTGTCACCAAAAGAAGTTATATTATTTACTTTTTATAAGATACTAAATCATTTCATTCTCTCTCTGAACCAAATTAACTTAACCATTGTTTGGTAGCTCAGGGATTCACCAAACTTTTCCTTGTGACATTGCTGAACTAAGAGTTGAAAAATTTCTAAGGTTGACCACTTCTCTAATTTTATAGTCAAGTAGTATTTTTTTTTTTTGTACTTGAAATACTGGCTTGTAGAGGGTGAGAATATTTCATTGTTTTAGAGACTATAATAATCTTTTGATTATTAATTATTTCTTTACTCATTCATTTAACAAATGCTTGTCAAGTCCTTAAAACATGCCAGGCTGTGTGCTAAATGCATGTACTACATACTAGTTTTTATTTTTAGATTTGAGCTATTTTTAGTCTGCAGATCTTTATTGAGCACTAAGATGTTCTGGGGACAAGAGAAACAAAGATAAATGTCAAGTTCTAGTCCTAAAAGTCCCCTAGTTTATGCAGGTGACTGCCAGGTAAACCAGGGTTTCCAGTGACTTGTAAGTGGCATGACAGAGCCACAGCCTAGGAAAAGTGTGGGGCATCCACAAGTCTGAAGTCTATGACAATCAAGCTGCACCTTAATAGGCAAGTAGGTGTTAACTGAAGAAAGAAAAAGAAGAAAGGAATTGCAAAGAGAAGGAGCCACATATGCAAAGCAAGTCAGAGACTGACCAGAGGGCAAGAGGTGAGTGGGGAAGTGAGATCCCCCAAAGGGTTGTCAAAATATGAAGTTGCATGGGGACATGAGAATCCTGTCCAGTTAAGAGAATTCAGACTCGCATCTGAAAGTAAGGAGGCTTTGAAATATATGTTTGCAAATAATGTCAGAGTTATAGGAAGATTTGTTATGGAAATGGTGTTAATGAGGATAACAAAGTATAGACATCTCGTGAGATCTCACTGTGTGCTGGGCACTGTTATAAGTGCGTCACATAGAGGGAGTTACATATCTTCACAATAGCTTTTAAAAGATGATACCACCCTTGTATTTATTTTGTAGATGTGAGACTGAGGCTCAAAGAATTTCTACAACTTATCCACGCTCACACAGATCAGAAGACTTAGAGTAATGACCACATAAGAATACCAGCAAATGATTATGACAGCTACCACTGATCATGGATATATTGGTGTGTGTGTATATTCAGGGGTGTCTCTCTCCTTGAGAAAACTGTTGCTTGGTAGGTTAGCCTGTTCACCCCCAAAGGTCTCACAACCCCAAGTGATACAGAAGAGATGCCAACCCAGGCTTGTGTCTCTGCAGAGCTCAGTCATATATATTCATCCCTTCCCCCATTCCAGGCCAGTAGTGCAGAAAGAATAGGGGACAGACTAAAACCTGAAAGATTCTCCTCCTTCCAGTCTGTAGGGGTGATCCTTCATTGACCTGAGCTCTAGCCATTTAATTTCTCTGGGCCTCCTTCTATTCCTCTGAAAGTCAGGGTGTTGAACAAAATCTCTTGCCAAGTGCTTCTAGTTGTACACTATTCCATACTTTCTCTGGAAGCTCCAACTTGCAAGGGGAGAGGCTTGGTACTTGGCATGTGCATATGGCCAGGCAGGAAAGGGAAAGCCCAGCCATAAACGCCAGTGGTCATCTTGCCTTCATACCCTCAGCAGCCTCAAACTGTGATCGTCGGAGCCAGGAGCTGAAGGCACAAATGACCACATCCCTCTCCCCTTCGCACCTTCCCTTCTCCATTACTCTCACATTATAGGCGGTGAAGGGTGACTGCCTCTGAGCTCTCTTGTCACACAGACCCGGGACCTGCACAGCTGGGTCACCCATCGTCCAACGGTAAATCCTCTTCCAACTGGCTCACCACTGGTGCTGCACAGTTACAAAAGCCTCTGTGCAGCCGTTCCAGAATTATTAATTATGTCTGAACAAGGCTGCTGAGTGGCTCGATCACAGCCTCCCTGGGTGAGAGATCTGTGGCCCAGCTGTGAGAGCCATTTCCAGCCGACTAGCAATTGTGGGGAAATGGCCATCCAGCTGAATTGTGGTGGATCCAAAAATACTAATTAAGCAAGGGACACCACTGTAAAGCAGCAGCTTGTGGCCTCCCTAGGAACTAGCAGCAGAAGGTTCCAAGAGCTGCACACGTGCTTCTGTTGTAATGGTTTTTGTTTTCATTCCATATTCTGTATTCAGGGTAAATAAAGCACTTTGGGTGTCTGCCCACATTCTTTCTTCCTTCCTTTCCTCCTTTATTTCTCTTTTCCTTTTGTGATAGGGAAACCACAGGCCTTGCTTGATAAAGAGTTATAAGACCCAAACCAAGGTCTCTGATAAAATAGGAGGCAGTGGAGAAACCGGCCAAAACCAACTAAAACCCAGATGGCCACATAAAAAACGACCTCAGGTTACCCTCACTGCTCATTATACCCTGCTTATAATGTATTAACATATTAACAGAAACTCCTACCCGCACCACAACAGTTTACAAATACCATGGCAACTCCTGGAATTTACCATATATGGTTTAAAAAGGGGAGGGACCTTCGGTTCCAGGAACTCCCATTCTTTTCCCGTAAATCTTATGAATAATCCTCCCTCTGTGTAACATAAAATTAAATAGAGGGTATAAAATAAGATCCCAGAAACTCACAAAGTGCTACTCTCTGTTGCTCTCATAGAGAGCTGCTGCTCGGCCCATGGGGCAGCCTGTCCTCTTTTTGTTCTTTCTTGCTCAAAACTTGCTTTTGCCTTACTCTGTTGGCTTGCTCTTGAATTCTTTCTCACGTGAAGCCAAGAACCCAATTGGCCTTCAGGTGGGACCCCAGTTTGGGGGTCCACTTTCCTTTATCTCTTTCCGTCTTCTCTTTGTTTTCTTCCTTGCTGTTTCAAGCAGTCTGCAGAAGATGGTGCTCTGACAGCATTCAGAGAGCATCTGAAGTTCTTTGGGATTTCCTGGGAAGACAAACAGCTAGATGGGGCTTCTGTGGAAATCCATTAGAAGCAGCGTTCTGCAGAGCTAGGTTCAAATTCATTTTCTGAAGTCGGTCACTCCTGGAGCTAGCACCATCATCAAAAATACACCCAATTATGCTGGCTTACACAGAAGGTAGTTGATAGCAAAATTCCCCTAAATAATATCTGAAATATCCATCCCATTTTGGCCTCATTGGGACTGGATTGTGGAGCACTGGGCCCCTCCCTTCTCTCTAGGAGGCTGCAGCAACTCTTGGTTCTGTATTCCCCAGTGTCTGCTCCATTCTCATTCTTCCCTTATAAGCTAAATCCTCTGTTCCTCAGTAGAGTAATCTGTGCGGAGCTTTGACTGGCCATATCTGCTTTCCCAACAAAAGTGCCTCTTCTGTATAGTCTGGCTTAGTGGTTAAAAGCACAGTCTATGGTGGTAACTTTCCTGAATTCCAATCTCATTTCTGTCACTTAACAGCTGTGTGACTTAGGGCAAAGGAAATTAACTTAAAATACACACACACACAGACACACATATATATATATACACACACATATATATAATTTTTTTTCTTAGAGACAAGGTCTCATTCTGTTGCCTAGGCTGGAGTGCAGTGACACCATCAGAATTCACTGTAGCCTTGGACTCCTGGAATCTAGTTATCCTCCTGCCTTAGCCTCCTGAGTAACTAGGACTACAGGTGTGCCCCACCACACCTGGATAAATTTTTTATTTTTCTATTTTTTGTAGAGACAAGGTCTTGCTATGTTGCCCAGGCTGGTCTTGAATTCCTGGCCTCAAGCAATCCTCCTGCCTCATCCTCTCAGATTGCTGGGATTACAGGCGTAGAACACCACATCTGGCCAATAATTAACTTCACTAAGCCTTAGTTGTCTTACCTGTAAAAGGGGGATAGTAATAGTACCTACTTCTTAGAATTAAAGTAGGTAATCTCTATAAAGTACCTATCATGTAGAATGTGCACTACAAAGGTTGGCTATCAGTGGTAACTGTCCATTTTTATTCAACTCTGGGATCTCTGTGTCTCTTCATTCCAATTCTTGACTGAGAAAATATGATTGGCTCAACCCAGCCTAGAGATTGACTCCTTTTGGGACAGTGGGACACAGGGGCACTGTGGGAAAACATGAGAGTTTGCAGGGCATACTCTCTAAAGAGACAGTGTGGGTTGAGATAATGATTGATGGTTGACATCAATATTATTGTTTTTCTTGTTTTCTACCTGTTTGACTTCATTATCCCTTGACTAGTTTCCTTGATTCTTTTGTTTGCTTATTCATTCAATATACTCTGAGGAAGGGCAGGCAGATAAAGGAACCCAAAGAGGAGAGGAAACCAGGGCTTTATTTAATTGTACAGCTGCACTGGTGGTTATATTAATAATATTGCATTATATTTTGCCTGTTGGCACAATATAGTTACTTCCTGAGCCCTATAAATTATTTTTCTTCCCTCTACTACCCTGGTACCTCCACCAAGACCACCAGAGCTCCCACAATCTAAAATGAAAGGAGTCATGCCTGACAGCACAGGGCCCTCCGAGACACTTCCCGAAGCTGTGACTAGCATCTCATATACCAGCTACATCTTTGCTGTAGCTCTCATTCTCCTTCCTTCCAATCTCTATCCATATAAGGAGTCCTTATTGTCTGTCCTTTTCTGGTGGTTGCAAATCAGTTGAATGAAAGTGAGAGGAAGAAGTAAAGGTAGGGTTTTCAATGACCAGAACTGGCATTTTGTATTGGTGTGGGAACAATGGGCTGTGAAGTACTAAAGTCTGACTTTAGGCTCTTTATTCATCCTTTTTTTTTTTTTAATCTATGCAAGAGCCTATTTCCCTACCTCCCTATAAATAGTTAATATTATGGACCTTTAATATTTTTGGGCCATCTGGTGGACAAAAAAAGGGTAACTCACAGTTTCAAGTTGCATTTCCTGATTACTAATGAGGTTGAGCATTTAAAATGTATATAAACCATTTATTTTCTACGTATTTTCTGTTAGTATCCTGTGGTAATTTTTCTATAGAGTTGTCCAAAAGGGTTTATTAAAGCAGAAGACATTACAACGTTAAGAGTGTGGAGGGGAATGGTCTTTGAAAAAAACTGTAGAAGGAGAAATGGGAAACTGAAGGAAAACTGGACTCAGAAATGTAACTCAGAAAAAAAAGTGTATTTTTATTGGAGAATCAAGAGATGGAGGAGCCTACAGATGGAATGCAAGCACTTTCCTAGGAATCCAATAAGGTGCTGTGTGACTACATCCAGGTGAAATGCTGCTGGGAAGAGTGAGAGGAGGTCAGTGATTGACACACAGGGAAGCAAAAAGGAGAACTTCAGTCAGATGAGGTTTCTAGCATTGGAAGTTGGGTACACTTTGACCATTAAGAAAACATAAGAGGAAAAATTGACAGAGAGGTAACATAATACTCTGAGACTGATGTATTTCCAGGTGCTCCACAGGCAAGGCAGTTGGAACCATGGATCCGAGATTGGGAGAAAGGTTAAGATAGGAAAAACAGACAGTCGTGGGAGTCCTCAGGTTAGAGACTAGAGCTGTAACCAAGGGTGACAGTACAGGTTAGAAGAAAGGGTAGCAAGTCAAGGACAAAATGTGAAGAAAGTTTTAGAAATTCTTTCATACCTTTTAAGTTTTTTTGAATTAAACTCTCAAAATGTGATACCAGATTTGAAACTGTATGACTACATTTTTCAGCACTATATCACTTTGTGCAGCTTATTAATTCACAAATAATAGACTCCAGGCACTTTTACACTGAGGATAAAATTTTCAGAGCTTATAAAGCAGCTCTTAGATCAATAGAAGACTCCACTCTCTGGAACTATTTTCTCTCTCTCTCTCTCTCTCTAGCTCTTCTCTGGTAACTGTTCTGATTATGCATTTAAATAAAAAAGATAGTAAAAAAAGAATTCCCTGATACATTTAGCTGCCTTGAGGGATAAGAATATGCGGCAGGAAGTGTGATATGTAAAGTATCTGTTCCTGTGTGGCCGCACTTGTGAAGGTATATGCGGTTGCCCTCTGCAGAGCCTTTGTACTGGGCTTCAAAGTCATGATGCTGGAGCTCAAAGGCCTGTGGGAGTGGTGGCATCTTCCTCCTTTTTACTGAAACTTGAGTGTGAAAGTGCTTTGATAGCTGAGTTGGTGTTTAAAAATGTTGGTTCTGGTAATGTACTCTTCTGAATGGATTTTCCATTTTATAGTGTCATAATCAGAATGTAACTGGAAAGCTCTGTTTACATGAGTATTAAAATGGGGAATTTGCTTTTGCTAAATCCTGAATGCTGCTGAAGAAATGTTGAAATTGCCAGTTATAGGAGACTATGATAATATAAATAGCTAACAGGTATCGAGCATCTCCTTTTGCGCTAAGCACTTTTTGTGAATTACCTCCTGCAACCCCCAAAGGTATCTGATGTAGCAGAGACTTTATTATACTCATTGAATACATGAGGAAACTGATGCTTAAATAAATTAAGTGTTGTGCTGTGTGTGCTGGCCACAGTAGTAAATATCAATCCACTTTGATTTGATAGGTACACATTGATAAGAAGCAAAGACGTAAAACTTCCAAGGATGATAAAAAAGAGGAACGAAATGTCACAGACAGGACTGGTCAGTGTAATTTGACAGACACCATGACCACTGGGCTGGGTAGAAATGTCTGAGTAGCATTTCTGTACCTAATATGGGTCATGGTTGCTTCCACTCTTCTGTGAGAAGGCATTAAAAGAAGATTTTGGGTTCAGGGTTGGAAGTAGAAAAAAGTCGTAAATTCAGAAAAAATTTACATAATTTCCAACAATTCCAATTTTTTTACACAGCTCCAGTATAAGCAAGTAATGATGATTTAAAACCAACACAGTTCTATGTATATAGCACAATTCAAAAACTGTTGCATAAAGCTTGTGGAACTTCCTTGGCAAATCTACGGTAATTATGTTTTAAGGAGTATTTGTAAACTCTGGTAATTACCTAAACAAAGACAAGCAAAAGACACATGAGCTATATTATGATAGAAAAGCAGGTGTGCCATTGAAATAAGAAAACTATTTGGGACGTGTCTTAACATCCTTGGAGGAATTCTCTACACAGAGTCTCTGCCTCAACTCAGGGCAATATTTTAGCTCTAGTGTTTTTGTACAATTTTCCTAAACAAATTGAATTTCTAGAATGGATTTACAGGTTTTGTTTCCCCTAGGGTGAGCTGGAAAAGATTAGGGTCTAGAGAGGAAGGTAGGACATAAAAACAAAGAAGACAGAAAAGAAAAGCTTTCTTTATTTTTTTTAAATTTTTCTTTTTAATGTTTGACTCAAAAAGGCTGAATCATGGAACAGCCATGAAAAACTGGCTGGGTTTACATGTATAAATCCTGGGGATGTGAGCCTATATTGTGGGTTGATAGTAACTCTACAAGATGAAGGGACCTATGTTTCACTGGAGTCCTAACATTTCTGGTTCAATCTTTCAGTCAGCCATCATTTACTGACACCTTATTATGTGCCAACACTTTGCAAGGTGCTAGAGTTCAAATAATAGAGAGGAGGAAAGTACCAGGAGGCAAATGCGGTGAAATGGGGAAAAAGTGGGACCAAAAAGAAATGAGTCATTCATTCTACTAGAGACCTGGTGGTGTGTAGGTGTTCAAGGAATGTCCATTAGTAAACATAGGGGAAAGGCATTTCTTTTTAACAAGTCCATACTTCTCAGGACAATGCAGATTTCCAGAGGTTACTCTATTGGCCTCTTTCTAAAACACCCTGCATGAAATTATTTTTTATTTGCATTTTCTTGTAAGCTTCCTGTCTTTTCCAGAGCTCTGTGACTACAAATTTCAAGTGCTGGCTAATCAGGTTTGAAATCATGTCTAACACACGCTCCCCGCCCCTTCATCTTGTTTTTATTTTTTCCTGTCTAAAGTTTTATTTATTTATTGATGTTTAAACTTACTTAAGTTTACTTTCTTCAGATTTTCTCAGTTTTCTCTAATGGCCTTTTTTTTTTGTTGTTGTTCCAGGATGTTGTGTAGGACACTACATTGCATGTAACTATCTTGTCTCCTTAGGCTTCTCTTCTCTGTGACACTTTCTCAGATTTTATTTATTTTATTGTAAATTGACAATTTAAAAGGAGGGTGGCCAGACTAATGCAGTGAGTTAGTGAAAGGTGATTGAAGCCTTCCTTTTCTAAAAATTTATTTTATTGTTTTAATTTCAGAATATTACAGGAGTATAAATGTTTTGGTTATGTGAATTGCTTTTGTACAGTTTAAGTCAAAGTTATAAGAGTGCCCATCACAAAGATAGTGTGCATTGGACCCGTTAGGCGTGATTTTACCTATCCCACCTACTTGATTACCACTGAGTTTTACTTCCATGTGTGTACATGAGTGCTGATCGATTACTTCAAATTTAATAGTGAGTACACATGGTATTTGTTTTTTCATTCTTGGGTTACCTCACTTAGGAGAATGGTCTCCAGTTCTATCTAGGTTGTTACAAAAGGTATTAATTCATTTTTTATAGCTGGGTAGTACTCCATGGTATACATATGCCACATTTTATTAATCCACTCATGAGTTGATGGGCATTTGGGTTGATTCCACATCTTTGCTATTGTGAATTGTGCTGCTATAAACATTCGAGTGCTGGTGTCTTTTTTATATAATGTCTTTTTTTTCCTATGGGTAAATACCCAGTAGTGGGATTGCTGGGTCAAATGGTAGTTCTACTTTTAGTTCTTTGAGGTACCTCCATACAGCTTTCCATAGAGGTTGTACAAATTTGCAGTCCCACCAGCAGTGTATGAGTGAGCAGTCCTATCTCCCTGCATCCACACCAACATTTGTTGTTTTGGGACTTTTTGATAAAAACCATTCTCACTGGAGTTAAGTGATTTCTCATTGTGGTTCTGATTTGCATTTCCCTGATGATTAGAGATGTTGAGCATTATTTCATATGTTTCTTTGCTATTAGTCTATCTTTTGAAAAGTTTCTGTTCATGTCTTTTGCCCCCTTTTTAATGGGGTCGTTTGATTTTTTCTTGCTGATTTGTTTGAGTTCTTTATAGCATCTAGTTATCAGTCCTTTATCGGATGTATAGCATGCAAATACTTTCTCCCATTCTGTAGGTTGTCTATTCATGCTAATGATTATTTCCTTAGCTGTGCAGAAGCTTTTTAATTTGATCAGGCCCCATTTATTTATTTTTGTTGTTGCTGTGATTGCTTTTGTGGCCTTCTTCATGAATTCTTTGTCTAGGCTGATGTCTATAAGAGTTTTTCCAACATTTTCTTCTAGAATTGTGATGGTTTCATGCCTTAGGTTTAAGTCTGTTATCCATCATAAATTGATTTTTGTGAGTGGTAAGAGGTGTGGATCCTATTTCAGAGTTCTACATCTGGCTATCCAATTTTTCTGGCACCATTTATTGAATAGGGATTGTTTTTTCCAGTGTATGTTTTTGCGTGCTTTGACAAAAATCTGATGGCAATATGAGGATGGTTTTATATCTGTGTTCTCTT
This sequence comes from Lemur catta, assembly GCF_020740605.2. Classification (NCBI taxonomy): domain Eukaryota; kingdom Metazoa; phylum Chordata; class Mammalia; order Primates; family Lemuridae; genus Lemur; species Lemur catta. Next base: position 13,407,370 of record NC_059136.1, read on the forward strand.
TTCTGATCCATTGGTCTATGTCTCTGTTCTTGTGCCAGTACCATGCTGTTTTGGTTAGTATAGCTTTGCAATAGAGCTTGAAATCTGGTAAACTGATGCCTCCCAGTTTGTTCTTTTTGCTTAAGGTTGCTTTGGCTATACAAGTTCTTTTCCGATTGCATACAAAGTGTAGACTTGTTTTTTCTAGACCTGGAAAAAACTATATGTTGGCCTTTAAGGCTATGAATTTTCCTCTTAGGATTGCTTTTGCTGAATTGCACAGATTTTGATACCTTGTATCCCCTTTGTCATTTAGTTTGAGGAATATTTTGATTTTCATCTTACTTTTTTCCTTGACAAAATAATTTTTCAGCAATAGGTTGTATAATTTCCATGAGTTTGTGTAAATGTGAGTGTTTCTGTTGGAGTTGTTTTCTAATTTTATGCCACTGTGATCTGAAAAGATACACTATATAATTTCTACCTTTTTAAATTTGTTGAGACATGTTTTGTGGCCTAAGACGTGATTAATCTTAGAGAATATTCTATGTGCTGATGAAAAGAACATATATTCAGTAGTTTGTGGATAAAATGCTCTATAAATGTCTGTTAGGCCAATTCGTTCTAGAGTTCCATTTCCATACAGTGTTTTTGTTTATTTTCTGCTTAGAGGATCTGTTCAGTTCTGTCAGTGGGGTGGTGAAGTCCCTGGCTATTACAATGCTTTATCACTTGTTTAGATCTAGTAGGGTTTGCTTTATGTATCTGGGCACACCTGTGCTAGGTGCATAAATATTTAGAATTATTATGTCTTCTTTTTGAATTGCTCCTTTTACCATTATTTATATTATACCATCTTTGCCTTTCTTTACTATTGTTAATTTGAAGTCTATGTTATCTGATATGAGAATGGCTACACCCACTTTCTTTTGATTTCCATTTACATGGAATATTTTTTCCAACCCTTCACCTTGAGTCTGAATGAGTTCTTGTGGGTTAGATGTGTTTCCTGGAGACAACAGATACTTGTCTTGTGTTTTTTTAATCCTTTCAGCCAGTCTCTTCAGTGGGGAACTCAAGGCATTCATGTTATTTGAAAGAATTTATAAGTGAGGTGGATTTCTGTTCATCCTGTTGGGTAGAACCTTATTGCTTTGTTTCACCTCTTGAGCCATTATGGTATATGGGCTCTGAGCTTTAGCTTTTGGCTGATTTCACACTGGTGGGTGTCTATTGTGCTGATTGATGTATATTGCTGATCTGAGTACTTCCTGCAGGGCAGGTCTGGTCTCGACAGATTCTCTCAGTGTTTGCTCATCTGAGAAAGTCTTTATTCCTCCCTCATATAAGAAACTTAGTTTTTCAGGATATAAAATTTTAGGCTGGCCATTATCCTGTTTGAGAAGACTAAGAATGGGGCCCCAATTCCTTATAGCTTGTAAAGTCTCAGTTGAGAAATCTGCAGTTAGCCAGATGGGTTTTCCTTTGTAAGTTACCTGATTTTTCACTGTATGGCTTGCAGGAGTTCCTCTTTTGTGTTAACTTGGCCAACCTGATGACTATGTGTCAAAGTGTTTGCCTCTTTGCAATGAATCTCTTAGATGTTTGTCAAGCTTCTTATACCTGGATATCAAAATTTCTAGGAAGACCAGGGAAGTTTTACTCAATTATTCCCTCAAATAAGTTTCCCAACACTTGTGTATTTTCTTCTTCACCCTCAGGGACGGATGCTTATAATGATTATGTTAGGCCTCTTTACACAATCACAAATTTCCTGTAGGCTTTGTTAGTTTCTCTCATTTCTCTGTTCTTTACCTTTGACTGGCTTGTTTAATTCAAAGATGTTGTCTTCAAGTTCTGCGATGCTTTCTTCTGTCTGATCTAGTCTATTCTTAAAACTTTCCACTGTGTTTTGTATTTTCTTGAATGAAATTTTCATTTCCAGAAGTTTGATTTGATTTTTTTAATAACTCAATTTCTTTATTGAGTTCTTCATTCATTTCCTGTATTGTTTTTGTGGTTTCTTTGTGTTGAGTTTACATTTTCTCTCTTATTTTCTCAGCTTCCTTATAATCCACATTTGGACTTCTTTATCAGTCATTTCAGTATTTTTGTATTGGTTGGTGTCCATTGGTAAGGAGTTACTGTTTTCTTTTGGGAGTGTCATTTCACTCTGATTCTTCATACTTCTTGAGTTCTTTTGCTGATTCCTTCTCATCTGGCCTCTTAATCAAGACTTGGGGGTACTAGGCCTGGCTTGAAGGCCTGTCTCCTGTTCCCCAAAGATCAATCTCTGACTATGGCAGGGAGCGGTGTGCTGGTCCCGAGTTGCCTATGGGTTGTTCAAGTAGGTCTGATGAACTTCTTGGGTTGCCTCTGACCTGCTGTCTTCGCCTATTCCCAGCAGTGTGAATTGGGTTGTGTCCCCCAACTTAATCTCAGAGATGGCAGATGGTACTTATGAGTACAAATCAGCCATTCCCTGATTGCTTGAGTTTGAAGGCACTATGCTGAGCTACATAGAGTTGTTTCCCCTGTCAATGGTTGATGTTTGTGTGGAAGAGCCAGCTGTTGAGATGTTCTTTTGTGCCCGTGGTAATCTCTTGTCCCTCAGGTGGGGCACATGAGTGCCCCAAGCTTTAGGAGGGACCCTGTAGCTCCTAGGGGGTTGCTTGAGCTCCAGTCCCACTGAGGTGAGAGCAGGAGCAAGGCAGATCATGGCTAGATTGAGTCTATAAGGCTTTGCAAAGCCTTGGCCAGGCTGAGAAGTTGCTTTTATGGCCGCTAGGGGGAGCCGCTGGTATGAGGTTCAGGACGAGCTCTCCAAACCAGGAAGACTGTTCCCAAGGGAGAGGCCTAAATACTTGAGTGCTAAGGCCCTGGGTGGGCTCTTTCCATCCTTGTCCATTAGTCTGGTTTCTCTGGGGGGAGGGTGCTGCTCCCTGGAACCTCATAGCACACTCCTGTTAGATCAGTCCACATGAGTTCCGTCACCACCTGAGTCCAGCTCTGGAAGTTAACCCCAGTTCCTGTGTCTGGCCCACTAGCATGCATCTCTTCAAAACACTGGCAGGCAGGGAGTTCCTCAATTGTGTACCCCTGTTCTACCACAAGTCCCCAAAGAGAGAGTAGTGAGTCCCTCTATTTGCAGAGACCTCAGCCAGAGGCACACTTTCACCAGAGGGAAAGAGCCACTGACAAATTTCTTGGCTCAAGCTGCACACTCCCTTTTATCATGAGTGCGGGGAGGGCTATAGCTCCCATTCAGCTGGTGCGCCCAAGGCATTTGGTTTCCATGGAACTGGGGGTAGGCTATTTCTCTCCAAATGCCACACCTCTATCCAATATGGTGGCTCGACAGCAATGATGGGTAGGTGCCCCCACAGGTCCCCATTCCTCAGCACCCCACCACACTGTTCTGTCAGATATGTCTGCGAGGGCTTCCTCGCCATCCGAGTCCATGTCTGAGACCTCTCTCCTGCATCTCCCGGCACCTCTCTCTTGTCTGGGGACACCAAGACCAGCCCACTGGTCTGAGCTGACAGTGCACCATCCTATGAAACACCAGCGGGCAGGTAGCTCCCGCGTTGTGCGGGGCCCACTGTCTGTGGAGAGTTCAGCCTGGAGTGTGTACCCACTGTAGAGAAGCAACTGTTTGTGAGCTTCTCCATTCAAGCTCTTCTTGCGGTTGTAATTGGTGGGGAAGGGGCCATGGCTCCTAGTTGACCGAGCTCAAACTGCTTTCTCGGATGCCGTGGGTACGAGAGGTGCAGAGGAGGAAGTGTTTGCTTGTAAGTAAGCCAGCACTCTGGTCTCTCATGGCACTCTCCCACAGGGTGCCCTTTATAGTCACCCAAACTCCTGGGGCTCACTGGTTCACCCCACTACTCCTAATTAGCCACCATGTCTGGGCTTGTGGAGGTTGGAAAAACCTTCAGTATACTTTGTGTCCTGCTGTTTACTGAAAGCACATAGGTGGAAGAGGTGAAAACCACCCCCCCTTACACTTTCACTGGGCTCTGAGACCCTCTAGGTTTGATCTGTGCCTCTATTTTCTCCTCTCTATCCTGTTCTTTCTCAGCTTCACAGTTTTTCTTCATGGGTTCCCCAGTTGTCTCTGTCATCTCTCTCTGTGAGCTACACCTGAGCTGGGACTCCTCTCTGCTCTGCTCAGTCCAGTATCCTACCTTCCATCAGGGATAGTCCAACAAGCGATGTCTCTAGTCAGCCATCTTGGCTCAATTGAATCCAATGCCTTTTTACTTGCGTTCTTTTCACTGGTGTTCAGTCATCATCTTCAAGTCATAAAGCCACCATTCACTACTTAGGATTTATATTTTGCTGTCTCAACTCTATCTTACCTACCCTTGGGGAAGACAGAGTGGTGGCTACCTCCTCAGAGGAATGTGAGGGGAGGTGGTTAAATTCAGAAATTGCTGGTCAGGTAGGGGATGTGGGGATGGGGGGATAAACTCACAACTAATAGAGATGGAGTGCACTGTAGGGGGGAAGCGCATGGTTCTAGCCCTGGCTTGGGCAAGACAAAGGCATTATATGTAACCAAAATGTTTGTGCCCCCATAATCTGAAATTTAAAAAAAAGGAAATTGTCAGGAGACAGCTACATTCATTCATCATCAACTATTCATAAAACACCTACGTATGAGTCAGCCCTCCTACTGAGTACTGTGGACATACCCATGATCAAAATGAACTTGATTTTTCTGCCATGAACATAACTCATATCTTTAATTATTTCTTCATTGGTTTGGGTTTGTTTGCAGTAAACTCGATTTCCCCGTCCTTTTCACAATACTTAAAATGCTTTTCAAGATGTTACTTTCCATTCTTTAGATCACAGCAAGAGAAACATACGCTCTCAACAGCTTGTTGACAACTAGACCTCATTAGTGGCACATCTACAAGACCTATTATCCATCATGTCTATATTAGAACCTTGCTGCCAAAGTTTGGACAGAGCATAAATAGAAGGAAATGGTAAAAAGAATAAAAAAGCAAATGCCAAACTTATAACCTCGTGGTCACACCTGGAGTTGAAGTGTTCAGGAGGTTGGACTTTCCTGCCTGGAATCAGGTGGGTGGCATCAACATTCTTACTCTTCCTATGTTTTTTTGGTTCACTGATTTACAAGACAAGGGAGCTAAGGGAAAAAGCATAGATCTAAATTCTACTTCTAAAACTCACTTGCTGTGACCTTAGGTAAGTTATTTTTGGACTTAATGCTTCTCATTTGTAAAAGAAAACATTTGAGTTAGGTGATTTAACTTTTGGACTCACTGATGTCTTTAGGAATCTATTGAAAGGTAAGGACCCACTACCCAGGAAAATGAATGAGGTACACCTCTCTCTCTCTCTCTCTCTCTCTCTCTCTCTCTCTCTCTCTCTCTCTCTCATACATGAGATTCTACACACATTTGCAGAGAATTCATGGAGTTTCTAAATCCATTCATAAGCAATCTGGTTAGAGGATTTTTAAAATACCTAGGATATTCACCATTTGTGCATTTAAAATGGCTTTTATGTTATTTTATTCTGGATCAAAAATTGATTCTTAATGGTGAAAATTTATTCTCTAGGTGGTAGTAAAAATGATCTCGTATAATTAGAAATACTTTCTAACAGAGGAGTCCTACAGTATTTTGATCAATGATAAAAATCATTGAAGTAAATTTTATAGTCTTTCCAAAAGTTAACCTTGTTGAGAAATATTGGACTGACCATGTTCATACATTTTTATTAAGAAGTCATGCTACCATTAAGTCATACAAAGAGAACAACTACATTAAGGATTTAAAGAGCAATACCAAGATGTGCACTTGGGATGAGAAGAAATGGATGTTTCCCAGAACAAGGAGGAGAAAGGATGAACAAGGCACATACCATACATTGAGTGATATTAAAACAGAATTTTCAAAAGTGTGTTTAATGAAACATTAGACTCTTGAGACAGTGAGGGGGAAAATGGTTTATTGTAAAATAAGTTCAAGAAGTATTACAAATATATTGTATACTTACAGAACACATTTCAGATTAGCACATTAAAGACTCTGAGAAGTCATATAAGTAAGTAAAATCTGTTAATTCCCATTTTCTAAATTTATTTGACAATGGAATAAATTTGTATAGTATTAAAGCTAGTCTTGCTGAACACACTTTAAGAAGCACATATTATGATATGTCCTGGGGGTGGGGAGGGAAGAAAGTCTAAGAATTACTTTCTAAAACAAAAATATGAGGAAACGCATTGAACAAATACATATGGTTTGTGTGGGAAAGTTGACCACCTTTCCCTGCTAGAGTGAAGGTCATTGAGAGTTGGATGAAGTAATATAAAGAGTTGTATTCCACAAGAGTTGCAAACAAAAGGCAGAGTAGGACTTAGATACATAAGGTATTAATATATTACTTGCAAAATAACAGAGTAGTTTTATAAATATATTTTCCCTGATGAAGACCTTGGAATGCTAAGAGGTTTCTTAATCTTTTAAGAACTTTCTGTGGTTGAAAAGACCAAGAAGAGGTACAAATTCCTACCCAGTCTGAATCAGCAGCACTGATGAAACTGCTTGAAAAATCTGGCATGTCACTAGTGGTAGATCCTGATCCATTGACTTGGTAAAGACTGAAGACATCATTCATTTCAGAACTCGGCCTGGAACTCTATCTGCCTATGGTGCTATGCTGGGCTTTGTCAAGTTGGGTTTTCTGTTGAGTCAAGGTGTCAAGAGACCTGGTGCTGCCTAAGCAGGAGAGTTTGTTGATGATTTTCAGCTCTGTGTTCCTGAAGACAATTAGATACAGGCTGCAAACAGATGTTAGTAGCTTAATATAATCATAGTCATATTGATAGGTAACATTTATTGAGCTCTTAGTATGTGTCTATATTTTATCTCATTTTGTCTGTATTATTTTTTATGGGGCAGGTCCAATTGTCTTCATTCTACAGAGGTTGTAACTGAAAGCTTAAGGAGTAGAATTATTACCCCAAGACCACACAGCATGTTTGTGAGAGAGCCAGGAATTGAACCAGGTCTTCTGGATCTAGCTTTGGAGTAAATTTTGGAGTTCCAAGGAGTGTGCTTGTGATTTTAGCTCAGTCACTTTGTAGCTCTTTTAATGCAGTGGGGTGCAACTCTAACCTCAGTGGAGCCTGCACTTCCTCCTTGAAGGAGAAGCTCATGCTAATTCACTTGTTATGAGACCAACTCCTGGGTAAAAAAATTGGTCATAGGGATGGATTGATCTGGAAACATGCTGATACTAGAGATTTTGTGTAGCATACAGAGAAGCATTAAATCAGTAAAGCATGTAGATTGACACAGGTATCTTGATAATAGATTGGGAACTTTTAGAAAATTGATACCTTAAGCGTTTTGGAGAAAATGTAGAAGGTTCATTCTCTACATTAGAGTCATTTATTTATATTAGTTTCAGTTAGGAGGCTGTGGAGGGGGTGGAGCTGGAGATAAATAAGACCCTCACAATCTCACAAGAGATTGGATCCAAAGTGTAGGTAGAAGCTAACTGACTTTTGGTTCAAGTGAGCCATGAGTCTGGAGTCTGGAATTGGTGTGAAGCGATTTAGCTTTCTCTTCCTCTCTAAAAGTAAGTGGGCCAGACCATGTAATAGTAGCACAAGTGTACCATAGTGTGTGTTTGACAAATTAGATAAAAACATACAGCTCCTCCAACATGGTAGGGATGATATATGAAATGAAGCGATGCTGTGTTGAAACCTTGATTTGGGTTTCTTACAAGGCCACAGATAAAAACATTTACTGTACAACCCTAAAGGGCACTATTTATAGTCTGTCCACTGTACAAGGTGACCCTGGTACTGACATGGTCATAACACCATTCTGGAATGGAATGGCACAAATGAAAGATAAGGCATTTCCTTCCTCTTCTCTTGGCTCTCATCTGGCCACAAAAATGACTGAGTAGCAGACATCAAGTAGTTCCCAGAATTCGGTAATATCTCAAATTATTTTAATAGTCTGCTTTTGGGGGGGATGCAGTTTTTAACTGCTTATCATCCTTTTGCATCATTGATTATAGGGTAATAGTATGAGTCGAAATTCAGTCTCAATAGCATGGCATTTGGTTGAATTATATTTTACAAACATCCTAACTGGAAATCAGAATGCTGAAAAAAAGAGCCTCTCTCAGAGAACTCTGATATTAATTATATTTTGGATAAACAGCATATACTGAGAAATCATCAGAAAATTATAGAATCCCTGTCTCGATTGACAAAAGATAAGTTTTACATAGTATATACTTTATCTGAGAAGCTGTTGCTTAGAGCAAAACTAGAACTCTTTGAGAAACATTTAAAAGACAACTCAATTTGAGTCCCCCTTCTGTCTCTTTTCCCAGATTGATACATGTGGCCTCCTACATTTAAAATGAAAAGTCCTCAGACAATCCTAATCACATTGCCAGTCAGATAGTCATCTCCTGAAAGGGGCTCCTTCACCTTTAAGGATGCATGTACAATAGTGATATGTAAGCAGCTCAAAGACTCAATACCCCTTTTTTCTGCAAAGCAAGGCTGGGTTAGGAAAAAATCAATATGTTGGAAGTAAAGGTCAGACGAGGAAAAGTGACATGAAACAGAACTAAGGGAACAATATCCTTCATGAAGACTGTTTGAAGTTTCCTTTACCCTTGTGCTAGCTTCAGTGCAAATATATTTTATCCTAGAATAGAAGGCTGTATTCTTGAGGAAAAGTCATATTTTAAATATTTATCTATTCGACAGCGTCCTTATTGCATATTATCCTTGTCCTATTGACTAATACTCAAAAAGAATAGCGTATAGTTTAAAGAGCACATTGCACGTGAATTGGAATTGCCGGATTTTTTTTTTCCTAATAAGCAATGGGATTCGAACACATATGCATTTGGCTACCTTTTTGAACAGTTCTCAATTTACTTTTTTGAGTGGGCCAGATGTACTACTATAGCCCTTAAAAGGGTCAGGACCATCTCCTTATTTCCCCACTCTCTATACTTATTGCTTGGGTATAGCTTTAAAGTAGCCCATGAACCCTTTTCACTCTTGCAACACATTTACCCACAATTAACAATCAAGCCGTCTTCCCTGCATTCAGGCGTCCATTCTCCCCGGCCTCATTTTCCCTGCCTCTCTCTTGATCTGCCATTGTGCAGAGAGCTGTTTGTGCCATCTCAATCTGCCCCCCTCACCAGCCGCACAAGGATTGGGGGGGAAGAAAGCGCCCGGCATTCAGATGCTGAATAGCAAATTGCTCTTGAGTGTCCTTGCTTCCCCCGGCTCTCCCCCTTCCTCGGGAAGGACAAGGGGGGCGCTGAAAGCAACTATACATTTTGTTCAGTGCTCTTGAAAACAAGCGTTTCACACCTGAAGCCTTTCACAGCAGCCTAGAAGCACCCCTTCAAACCACTTAATTGCCAATTGCTTCAGAGCTCCTTGTAAAAGTCCATTATGTCAGCCAGCTCCATGGCGGAGACAAAGTATGCGAAATGAAAGAGTCCTCCTTCTTCCAGGGCCAATGCGGCATTAAATATCCCCAGATCACTGGCTTTCTTGTTGTTACCAGGCCGTGATTGGCTCCCGTTGGAGGTATGCACGGAAACCTTCTAGTATTATTTGAAATGAAAACGCAGTTTTCCTTGTGTTCTTTGTCAAAATAAGACACAAATAAAGAGATGGCAGAGATACCCGAGAAAGGGATCTTCGCACCCTCATTTGCTGTGCTGGGCGTTGGGGTGGGGGATGGCACGGGGCGAGAAGCACCTCCAACAGTGCACCTATCAAAATCGAGTCGCCTTCTGTTTTTCTCATTAGGTTGAAAAAATTAAAGTGTGTGCAAATTCTTGAAGTTAAGAGGCTCTATCCTTGAAGTCCAAAGAAACTCACAATAAGATATTCCACAAGGAAAGAATGCCCGCCCTGAACACAATGAAACTGAATGTTTATTCACTAGAGAATTGTTTCAAAGTTGCAGCTGTGGAAAATGCTTTTAAAATGACTTGGCTTATTTGGAGGCCTCCTCCCATTCTCTCCCGGCCCCAGTTCTAACTACAATTAGCAACAACACAATCAGTTTGATGAAGAACCACACCTGGTGAGCATCTGAGTAATAAATGAAATATTCTTAAGGAATACAGTTCTTGTAGGCAATGCTTTTTCTTAACCATTAGGAAAATGGGACTCTCCAAGTGAGGGAAACATATTCATAAAATTTGATCTGGACAGAGAGACGTTGAGGCAGAAGGTAGAGGTGTGGCGTTGATTTGTCTGGGTATATTAGTTCAAGGTATGTTCTTTTTAGTACACATTCTGAGTTACTACACTCCTGCTGTTGTTCTCCCAGCACTTTGAAAACCATGGGCCTGATCTTCGAGGACGTTGAATAATATGCGCTCATATGTTCTGGTTTTCAGGTGCACCTGTGTCCCTCTGCTTTGAAAGCATTGCCATTTTCTCTGATACTTTCAAACTGAGGTCACTTGTAGAATTCAGCGCTTTCCTTCCTGTAAATAGCAAATTGGCATATGAGAAGAGGAAGAGGAAATGTGTCTTTATTCTAATGAACGTGTAAAAGTTGGCTTCTGTTTTGAGCTGAAACGCTCCTCTGACTGTGGCCATGGAAGGCATGTAAGCTTCCTTTGCCACTGAGTGAAACTTCCCTGCACACCATGATGATTCTGGTTTTCTTTATTGAGCTCGAGGTCTTCTTTGGGATTGTTCTGTGACTCCCGCCTGCCTCTGCTTATCAGACAAACCATTTGGGCCTTGCAAGGTTAAAATCACCAGGCCTTCTCCCCTTCTTATCATGATAAGCCCTTAATTGTGCCAGCCTTGGCCTGAACTGTGCAGTAACTGAGACGTTGTTATGTAGCTTTGATACGATTCCAAATGCTGTACTTACATAGTTTGATGTTTTGGAGTGAACTCCCCCCTCCTCGGGAATGCGGTGCCATACCTTGCCTGCCCCCCAAGCCCATATGTGAGCGACTGACCTCAACTAGTAGACTTCAAAATACATATAAACTCAAGAGTTTGACAGGCACTTTGAGAGCTTAGGCCACAGCAGAGCTACGCTCTGTCAGCCGCTTCTCTGAGCCCAAAGCTCAGGCTGTGACATGCCTTGGGGCCTTGAAGCCTCACCTACCAGCACGGGTGCTGCTCTCTGGCATGGGGACCTCACAGATTTCCCGCTGTGGGGGTCGAACCAGCTTCTCCTCAGAACCACTCAGACAAAGGTTCACCTTAAACATTAATTAGAATTTACTTTCCACAGAGGCCTGCTTCCATCCTAATTGAGCAACTAGACTTTAATAATTTTGGAACTCCATCATTATGAGGCTAATGTACCTTGTCTATCCAAAATCCTCCCTGTGAAGTTTGTTTCATGTTGTTCTCCCCCTCTTTAAGCACTGTGAACCTAAGAAAAACTTCCCTTTATATGGCAATAAACCATGTGATTCACAAAATCACACTTTTGTGATCATGTCCTTATTTCCACCATATGCAATAGGCATGCTTCAGACTTGCAGTGACTCAGAACCCAGAGCATTGTGAGGTAAGGAATGCATTCTTGCTGGTCTGTCCATCTGCAAGAATCTTTAAACAGTGAGGCAATCCCAGAGCTCCTCTAGCTTGTGGCCTAAGAATGGTTCCTCCACTATTGTCTTTTATGAAGGGTCCTATATGAGACCTATTCTCCAGTAAGCATTCGACCTATGGGAGGTCAGAATGATCATTCACCCCAGGTGTTTCTTTGCTTTTCTTTCTGCTCTTTCCCTTGGCTTCTTTATGCTTGCTTGCTTAGGTTGCTTCTTTTCTCTTTCTATTATGTATCATGCTATAAAAGCAGAAAAGTTTATTATAGATTAATTTATTTTGTTGCCATGTAGCAGGCCAACTTATGTTGTAGGATGTATGATGTGTTTTCATTAGACCTTGTGAAAATTGTAATGCCAATATGAATTTCTTAGGCACTGAAGCAATGAATGAGAGGAAAGCAACATCGTGCTTACTCTCCTCTCCCCCCAAAGCCATGAAATAGGAGAGTGTGGATAGTGAATATGTGGATAGAAAGTTAGTGGATACAGTTTTGTAGAAAGTTCCATCATAGCACTGAACATCTCAGGACAATCAATCCCCACCTATGTAGTAAGGGTCAAGAAACTATGGTCCATAGGTCAAATTTCTCCTTCCCTTCACTTGTTATTATAAATAAACTACTATAGGAATACAGCCACACCTAAAACGTCATGTATTATCTAGGGCTGCATTCGCTGAGAGTTGAGTAGCTGCAATAGAGACCATATGGCCTGAACATCCTAAAATATGCACTATCTGGCCTTTTAATAGAAAATGTTTGCTAACACTTAGAATGTAGAAGAGGAACTGCTGAGACTTACAATACTTTTCACACAGGAGAATATGAAATATTTGCATAAGACTAAATTAGATATACTATTGTTGGGAACCTGGTCCTTATGTGCCAGGAGTAAAACACTGAGATAAACCACACAGACATGTGTGTATGCTTAATTAAACCTTATTTAATGAAGAACTGTTTGCACATCCAGCTTTCTTGGTAGATTGTGATCCTTGAAGACAAGAACACCATTTTATTTGTAACCTGACTGTGGTCACATCTTTCAAACAGTTGCTACTCATTGTGTGTTTATCAAATCAGCATCCTTTAAATGAATGTTCTCTGTGAAGAAAAACCACTTTATAAACCTCTAAGTCTTTAGACCCAGCTCTTTGGAAATGGAGATCACAAAGCAGGGAGATAATACACTCGTAGTTATTTTCAACGTGGACCCACTATATCATTCTACTTCTGGACATTGAAGAAGGGTTTTGATTTCTTAGTGAACAACCGCATGCTTTTCAAATACATTTTCTCCATTCTTTTGTTTTCCCTTTATTTCACTTATTCCAACTTTCTGGCATTTTAAAAAAGAAGTTAACAACTTTTCGTAAGGAACAGGCTTTTTATAATTGCTTTAGGAACCAAAACACCTTTTATTATTCTAGAAACAATCCATTTCCCATGATACAGCCCTGCTTCCTCTTAGTCAACATATTCAATATAGCAGCTGCTTTCCCCGCTGTCCCTTGGCACAAGGGTGCCAGCCTTCTTTGCCACTTACCTGGCAACATTTGTTGACACAAATAGTGGAAGATTTAACCACCGTCTTGCCAATACCTCCGTGGTGCCAGATTTGCAATTTTGCATTATTTGGAGGCTACTCTGGCCATTTCCAAAGAGGAAGAATAAAGGAGTTTTCTTTTTTTTTTTTTTTTTTGAAAGAACAATTCTATTGGAGGAAAGAAGGCAAGCTGAATTAATTCCCCCTTGGTAAATGGGGTTCACACTTCTGGGAAATTTGAAATCAAAGAAGTTTAAATCTGCCAAAAATTATTTGAACCTCTTTCTGCAGTCCAAGGAAATTTGCTTAAATATGTCTAGATTATAAAATACTTTCATGCAATATTAGCTTTGGTGAACATTTGGAATTTTAGCTATTGGAAAGAGGTGGTCCTAATATTTTTGAGCCCAACTGTCTATGTGTGTTATCTGCTTAATATTCACCTGCATGTGTTGTTTAATTTACTCTTCATGACTGCCCTGGTAGGAAGATGCTTTTGTCCAAAGTTTATAGACGAGGTACATCTACAAACATTATTTATATCTGTAACAACTATCTCCTGTTAGATTCAGGAAGGTCAAATCACTACTTATATAGCAAGTAAACATCAGAGTCCACATATAAACCCTTGGCTGTCTGATACTGAGCCTGTGTTTTTTGTTACTATACTTGGTACTATTTTCTATATAAAATTATTGAGTGATCTCATCCACACTATGGCTTCAGTTATTTAATGGCAACCTGACTACGTCATTGCCCAGGAATGCTCTTCTAAGGATAAACATATATAAATCTTTGTAGAATTCTCTATTCATACTCAAATCAGAACTTGTAACCTTCTCCTCAAACCTGCTTCTCCTTCTTTGCTTTGTCTCCTGATAAAGGACATTTTCCAACTCATTACCCAAGCATGATACCTAGAAATGATTCCAGGCCCATCCCTACCTTTCTTTCTGACATTCAGGGATATCTCTGACCATATTGCTAAGTTTTCCTCTTTATTTCCTCTCACATATATTCTCTCTCACTCCATCTCATTGTCCACATCTTAAATTACATCTCATCCCTTGATCAGCGACTGCCAACACCTTCTATAGACCTCCTGCCTCTGGCCTTGGTATCTGGAATTCCATTGTCTGCTCTGAAACTGGAGTGATTTATCAGAATATAAAGATATTCTGATTACATTCTCTGCTGTTGAAAATTGCTCCCATTGGCTCCCATTGACCAAGATCTTCCTATTCCAACATACAAGGCCCTTCGCAATCTGGATCCTCTAACTGGGAAAACTGTTTTCCTATTTCTCTCCATGCTAGACAGCAAGCCTGAGAAGGCAGCAGCCAGGCATTCTCGGCAACTTGACTGGTGCCTGGCACACAGATGATGCCCAACCAAGGGCTGTTGAATAAAGGAGTATGTTCTTAGTCAAAAGATTCTATCAAAATTGGTTATATATTCATATTTAAGGTCTACAATGCAAAATAAACTTTGAGCTAATTTTGGTGTTGGGGTCCAAATAGGATATTTTCACACCTTATTATTTTCCAGAATTGTTTGCCTGTTAGCAATTAAGCTGTTAATGCAAATATTCATATCATTGCTCATCCTCCACTGAGCAGCTCTTCTTGATAGAGAAATAGAAAATTCCTTTAGACAAAAACCTCTGCCCCTTGGGCCCCACGTAACCACTAAACTGCTGCCTCTCCTGCTTCTGTAAACCACTTGCAGCAGCTTCCCGCTATGACTAGAGAGCACAGAAAGAAATTCTATAGAAACCCTGTACCAGGAATTAAGGTTGTTCAAAACACTGCCCTCGCTAACCACGTTGTAACTGTGCCCTACACTCTCCCTAAGAAAAAAACGAAATGCATAAAAGACTGCTACACTTTCTGTTCGGGGCTCAGAATTTGGTGGTGAGGCCTCTCGGAGCCCGGCAGCATAATAAACCTACTTTTCTGCACCCTTTAAGTGCCACTCAGTTTGTTCTCGGTCAACTCTGCTGTAACATTCTCAAATTCTAAGGCTGCAGTCCCCAAGCCCCAGGCCACGAACCATGGCCTGTTAGGCACTGGCGGAGCTCCACTGCTGGGGTGAGTGAGCAAGCAGCACTCCGTGTGTGTTTACAACTGCTTCCCGTCACTTGCATCACCGACTGAGCCCCACCTCCCACTGCCCCTAGCCTGCCTCCCCCCAATCCCTCTCTTTGTGAAAAAATTGTCTTCCGTGAAACTGGTCCCTGGTGACAAAAAGGTTGGTGCCTCTGTTCTAAGGGAAATCGGTTTCAAGGCACACGCTTGATTTTAAAGTGAATTATCTTTTTTATTATTTAAATAAAAGCCAAGGATTTTTTGTTCGTTTTTGTTTATTGTAGCTGTTTGTTGAAATAGTCACACGTGATCCCTACTCTGCAGATACAAAATTAAGTTTGCTTGTTCAGAGGCAGGATATGGCAGTAAAAATACAGGATGGCTTTGGCCAACTTGTTTAACTAACTTAAACTTGAGCACTGCTCTCCCTCCCTATACAGAAATTCTCAAAGTTGTTCTTAACATGCCTCACAAATCCAACAGTAAAAGGATTTTCTGATGAGAAACATTTGCCTTTAGGCCTAGTGAAGATTCCACAGAAAGTTATACTTTCCATGCTGTGACCTTATATGGATTTCCCCTACTGATTTATATCCTGGGGAAAACCCTTGAAACATTCCCTCCTAGTTTCATCATGAACTTTCTCCATATCTTTTCTTCTTAGCAGAACCAACTAGATTGTCTTGTTGAAAAGAACAGAGAGGCTATTGAAGATAGATCAGTTAATCCCCACCCCATCATTTCCCTGGGACCTAAAATCTGAGTCTCTTTAGTAGTGAACATAAAAAATGTCAAAAGGAGGACCTGTACTCATGGTAAAACTATTTAAACACATGCAAATGTTTATTTGAAGAAATATGAATGTAGCATTGTTGATAATTTTAGAAGTTTCTGATTTGTATAGTAGAGGAATTTTGAATGAGAGAAACTCAGCCCACAGCTTCCAGCAATACATCCAGTCCAACCCGAGACCACACATACTGGCTTTAAAGATCAATGAAGTCAACCAATGTAAAGCCATCCAGTGCTAGACAGAAGGAAACATACACAAGTTCTTGAGAGTGTTAGATTCAAATATCAGATTGAAATTTAGTATCCATATTTTCTAAGGAAAATGGAGGATTTGTATTTTATGAGAAATGAAGACTGAGGAACTATTAGTGAAGAAAGACACATCATGCAGTTAAGGGCAGCTGAGCTGTATATGCCTCCTGAAGCAGCCCCATGTTTTTACTACATCTTGCAGAAAAGAGCGCTTCTCTCTGGCAATGCATATTCTCCACCCCCACTCCCTTGGTAGGAAAAAAAAATATCTAATTTTACTGTGTGCTTAGGCATGTGGTGTTTATGGGAAAAGTTGTGTGTGTGGGTGTGCACTTAAGTACTCAGGAGGGATCTGAAGTATGATTCAAATTTCCGAAGGCTTTCCTACTTGTGAATTCCAAGTAACCAAAGCAGTCAACTGGATGAATCTACTTAAAAACCCAGAAAAAGCAATAAGGCATTTTCATATCATAAAAGTAGGGTAATTTTTTGCATTTTTGCCATGAATTATTTAAGAAATGCTTGCCATACTCTGAGCAGATGATCTAGTTTCTCTCTTAAATTGTCAGTTGCCTTTTAAGGTGGGGGGGCATGAAGAAAATTTGATTAAACACAAATGAAAACCAACTGATAAATTTTCAATCTGACACACTTCTAGGGGTAGTACTATATAGTGTTTAGGTTATACTGTACAAGTATTGTCGTATACCTAAGAAACACTATGAAAGTTAAGTTTTCCAACATGAAATCTTGATTATCTGTAAATATGTGAAATGTGTACAAATGCAAATTTTCACAACCATTTTTAATCATTTACTATTTTGTAAAATGTAAGATTTCCATTTTCTGGTGAATCAAAGTCCAAAATCACTGCAGAGACAAATCCTTTCATGATCATCCCTGACCTCAGTGTTGGCCTGCTGCTCTGAGATGAGCTAGTTATAGGACAAAAGGAAGAAGGAAGAAAGAATCTATCCCTGTGTAGTCATGGTCCCGTTCTTGGTTTTGCTAGTTGGTGTGATGAGTGAGAATTTCTTCTGTGCCCTGCTATCTATAATAAAAATCCCTAGGGCAGCATACAGGCATGCAAAAGCTGGGATACCATTGATGAGAGTTGCTTCGTAAGTTTGGCGCCCATTAGTACTTTTTTCCCAGTCCAGGGATTTGGATAATTATCTTGGTTCATGGTGGGTGGTATCTTACTGCCAAATTGTTCTCTTGAGAGTACAACTGCCTCAGGTTTTGCAGCTAATGGTCTGAAATTTTTGGACTAATTGATTTATACTTATAATAACTTCTTTGTTTTATGTAGAAACTATTGGTCTTAGCAGTGAAGGACCATTGTAGCCTTACAGCTTTACAGTTTTGGACTAATTGAATTAGATGCGTAGTATTTCTTTATTTTATGTGGAAACTGTTGTTCTTACCACTGAAGAAACACTGTAGCTTTACAGTTTCTCCCATGGAAACTAACCTCTTTGCTTTGCAAAGTTTCCTGGAAGACAGTAAGCTTCATGAGAGTAAGGAGAAAGTCTGTTTTACTAACTTCACTTCATGCCCCAAGACTGTTATCTGCCCTACAAAGATTCAATAGGGTTTGCTGAACTGAATGTGGGAATGGAGCCATGGACCTGGTGGAAGTTATGCCTGTGAAACTATCTACAATCATGGAAGAAAAGTAGAAATGATAGCTTGGCAACTATTGTTCTAATTCTGTCTTTTCTGCTTATAAGTGATACGCTCTTGAGCAAATCACTTAATTCATCTAAGCTTCAACTTCTTCACTTGAAAATGGGAGTATTAGAAATACTGGTCTCAACTCACAGGTTAGCATGAAAATGAAGGGTGAAAAGATACATGTGAAAATATGTACTTTATAAACACACTGTACTATAGAAATCCAAAATGTAATTATTACTGAATCTCCCTTTTCTACCTGATTCTTTGATTAGTACCATTATGGGCTCTGAGTTCCTGAGTCAGTCACCTCCCCTGACCTTCACGCAGCCTCGGGACTCATTTTTCTCACCTGTGTTTGACCTGCTTGTCTCTAAGTTTCCTTTAAGATCTAAGGATATAATTTAAAGACATAGTTTCTTCATTTGTATAAATAAAAGATCATGAACTGTACATTAGATTACATATTTAAAAGTTATTAGATGTTTTGTTATAGCTAAAGCATAAGGACTAGATGCATAGAAAATAAACAAAAAAGGCTGAACATGTAACCTAAATTCTGGCTATTTTTATTTATGCCAGTTAGTGCACTGCTTTCTGTAATCAATGTGCAGAGATTCTTACCTAAGGGGCTAAAATTCCACAAGGTCCAAATAATAACGTGGTTAGAGGGATATTGTAGTGATGAGTCAGTCAGGATCAACTTGCCTAAAGACGTTTCTTATGGAGACAGTCTTTATAATTGTATGTCAAGATGGGAGAGACCTGCCCATCTTCATCACCCAGCTCAAGCGACCCATTTCCCAAGAAGTCTCTCCAGAACCTCCCTCGGATCGGCTGTTGAAGTGCCCACTTCTCACTTTGTACATACACCCCTGTGTCCTGTAGAGATATCTCTCATGCCTCATCTAATGATTCACTGTGCCACTTGGTGTCCATGTCTACTTCTCTTTTCCTAACTTGCCCTTTAGGGCAAGACTATGTCGTATGGTGGCGCCTAATAAGGCACAATAATTAAATGCAAGAAGAAAACAAAATGAGGAATCTGGAATAAAATGCACAGGCAAAGAAGAAATAACTGTGCGAGGCTTGCTGAATATAATTGTAAAAGCAAAAACAGAGCCCCAAAGGCAAGTTTCGGAGATGCTGTAGGAAAAGCTGTGTATTGTATGACCTCATCATAGCTTGACTGGGGGCCAGTGGTGGAGGGCAGATCCAAATGGCCAATATGGCCAAGTCAATACCCAGGAAGCCTCCAAAGGTGATTAGGTATTTTGACAGGAGAAGGTTGGTAGCACAAGATTCATATTATTTAATGTATATTCTTGTCCTAGGCGGTAACAACAGGTGCAAGTGTGACATGGGGCCTCATGAATCCAACTAGGGAAACAAAGGTAGCTTCAGAAATCAGTTCATCCTGCTGGGTGAGAAAAGCAAAGCTGTGAGCTGAGACAGATCTTGTTTGATCCCTGATCCTTTCTAATGGTATGGCTTAAGACAAGTTACTTAAACTTTTTCAGCCTTATTTTCCTAATTTTAAAATGTGGTTGACAATACCTCAAAGTATTGTGGAGTACAAGTAAAATAAGAGATTTAAAGAACTTAGTACCAATCCCTGGTCATAGTAGAAGTCAACAAATGTTTAATTTTTGTGCATTTGAAACATCAAAAACTTTGTAAGAACAGGAATAAAATTGTTATACCATGAGCCCTTGGACACTTGCTTGTGGGAAATTTGAATCATGAAAAATTGCCTGCCTTTCTCTGTTTATTCAACACATTTATTGAATATTGCGAGGCACAAGGCTAGGTTCTGTGAGATGTATAAGTGTATGTGTGAGACACTGTTACTGGGTTTCAGTGTCTTTTAATTAAGTGAAGGAAGATAAAATCTGTATATAAAACAATAAAAAAATTAAAAAATGCATATAATAGGCTGAGAAGTAAAAAAAGGGACATAGTACGAGAGAACAGAGAGCTAGGTTTAAGTTCTGGACTCTTTGTTCTCTTGCCTTGGAATACTCTAATAAACATTCTGGTCTCTGGTTTCCTTACCTGGAAAGTGAGAAAGTTGTTTTCCAAGATCTCAAGTTTTCTATTGGGCCTGAAGACTCTAAGTACAACAGGGTTACTGCTGCCACTCAGACTGATGCTGGAGGTCACTGTCTCTTTAGGGGCTCAAGAAATTACTTATGGAGAGATAATTCATTTAAACCTAATCTTGACGATGAGGAAGATTTCTCCAGGCAGAGAAGGAAGAGTGGTTTTAGATGTAGGAGCAAAATCCTGGAGGTAGACAGTGACGGAACTTATTTGTAGTTATCTGCACAGCTATTAATAGAATCAGAGGATGGATTTAGTCAAGTGCACCAGTTTCACATTGAACTGAATTTTATTGAGAATCTCTCCTTTAACAAGCACTGGCCTGGGGCTTCCACATATATTACCTAATTTAACCCATTAGCAATATGGTATGATACATATCACTACCCCTTTTTTTTACACATGAGGCATGGGTACACATGCAGATGACTACACGCAGAGCCACACAGATAATGCAAAAGGATGGAAAAGGGTATGACTGGATATTGATAGAACCAAAGAGAGGTAGGGATGACAGGTGCCTGATCTATTGTGATCTTTCTTAGGCTACCCCTCCTGTTCTATCTGAAGAAGCTAATATGCACAGGGAGTAGTTGAAGCCATGTGAATTGTGTAAGGAAAAAATTACAATCCCGTGACGGATTCCATATTTATGTAGTATAATTCACTAGATCACAAACTGGCATCTCAGAGCTTTCTCTTGCCTGTCTCTATAACCAAAGTAGAGACCCACTGCTGATCCAGAAATGGATCTACCATTAAGACAGGGTGTGGCTCCAAGTTTTAATGCCAAGAAAAACAATTAATCCAAGTATGGTGAACATTTTGGTTTGGAAGTGAGCATAACTTTCTGTGAAGGACTGAGCTAGACTGGTTTAAAGAAGAAACTGTTTTGTTTTATTTTATCTTTTTGAGATCTCATCAGTTTCTCTGTTTTAATGGTCTCTTTTTTGCAATTGCTTAGCTGCCAATATCCTGATTATACACTTGCCCTTATAACCACAAATGGATGGATACTTCTTTTTTTTCTCTGCAGTAGAACTTAACAAATGCTGCTTTGAATTTGAAACTGGCAGATCTAATGGAAAGACAATTACCAAATGGGAAAAATATATCTGATATGGTTACTGTGAAACATTTTTCATCTTAGTAATGAAAGGAAAAAATAGTAAACTTGGGTAAATTACATTTATTTTTTTAAAAAAATCTATTGAATATAGAGGTAAATCAAGAATATACAGCGGCCAACAATTTGTTAACTTTAAACAGTGTCAATTCAAACACAATGTCAGATAAATATTAATAAACTTGAAATGATCAGTGTAGATTCTTAGCTCAATTTGAAAAATATTTATCTAAGTATCCATCTTATTAAAAGAGCAAACCCTTTAAAGTATTTTGGAAAGAAGATGATTTTTCTCTTACCCAACGAGTCCCTTAATTATAAATGGCCTATGCATGATAAAATTACAATGTAGCAAAGCAAAACTGATAAAATCACAATGTAGCAAAACAAAACTTAAGGTAATATAATGTATATACCAATGATATAAAATGCAAATATATCTAGTTTATTGCATTCTTCAAAAATAATTGGAGCTGGAATCATCTTCTATGTGGCATAGACCTCTCCTATTCCTTGCAATTCCATAATGTCCGGAAGACATGTGGAAAAATAGTGTAACATGGGAAATTATGCTCAGCATTAAATATGCTATGAATCAACACAATGGTTTGCCTAAATGTTAACAGAACCATAGTAACCATATTTTTAATTGTGTAGCTATTCTAAGATTGAATATTGGTGTTCTTTTCCAGTAAGAACTCTTTAAATGTTTTTGTTTTTTTCTTCTCTCTCTTCTCTTTCTCTCTCTCACTCTCTCTCTCTCTCTCTCTCTCTCTCAAAGTGCCACATTTTGCTCTCTGCGAAGCCCTTTGACTTGAAGATGTAAAATACTGTCCTGCCATTCAGAAGGACTGTGGCCACGACAGAGATTGAAATTGGTATATAACAGTATCACTTCCTTCATTTCATAACTGCAAAGCAATGTGCTAATCAAAGAGTGGGTCTGTGTGCATGTGCAAGCTCCCTGTCTAGGTGGCACGACTGACGTGTCCCAGACCCCCTGCTTTTTAGGTAGGTTACAGTCTGAGTCTACCTTCTGTGCTCTGTACTTTTATTTGGTTAGAGTTTCAGATAAAATTTAAAGTTATAGTATTTTTTTCCCCAGAGTTAAGTCAGATAAACTTGAATATTCAAGGTAATGTTTATCCACTGACTTACTCCAATCTAGAATATTTCTTTTTTCTTTAAGAAGAGTGCTAAGAATCTTTCCAAGTATTGCATAATTCATCTCATTTGTATTTTATTTTTTCTTACAGGGGAAAGCAAATATAGTAAATGAACCCCAAGCCATTTATATCAGGGTAAGAAACAGACTTTGCATATGATTTTAATATGATGCATGGGGAAAAAGAATCTTACGGAGACTACTTAGTGCCATCTTTTATTTATTTTTTGCCTAGAATCCTGGGCAGGGTGGGTCATTTTCTTCATGCATCGCTCCCGTTCACATTTTTTTTTTCTTACTTTAAAATTGCCGAAGCTTGGCTGTTGCTATTTGGTGTTGCTCGACCCTTCTGGTCTAGCAATGACTCCCAGGGGTGGAGGAGAGCTTCCTAAAGTTCTGAAGGAGAAAATTTAATCAGCAAAGTAATCATTTCTGCTGTGATGGAAAAAAGGAGGCTGGTGTGAATGACAAAACAGCTGTAGACCACCAAAAAAGTCAACTGGAATTGGAAGGAGGTAGACCTCAAAAAAAAAAAAAAATTGCTTCGAAGGCATAGCTTTAAAGGGAAAATGAATCAGAAAAGAGATCTGAAGTGCTAGAATGCACTGCCTAATAACTTTAAATAGTCCATTGAGTCTTCCGGAATTTTTTTTGTTCTTCTTCAAGAATAATCTGCTTACATCGTTAAGACCTCAGCTAAGCTCAGTAACACAAATTACCAGATGTTGTATCCCCTAGTTTTTCCATCAAAAGACCAACCACCAAGCTTGTTGAAAGAGAAAGGTCATTGTCCCTCCCTGGCTATAAAACTATTTTTGCAACTCCTAACAAATGAAATGAGAATACCTTTCAGCTGTAGAAGGAACCTATCTCCCGCTCCTTCCAAGTCTCCCTGTTTGGCTTTGTTATTTTCTAATAATGCACTCATGTGTAAGCTAATAATGTGAACAGAAGGAAAATGAAGAGACTTAAAAAAAAAAAAAAAGGAAAAAAGCAGAATGAATTAGGGCAATTGAGGTCGCTCTGTTTCATTTTTGCTGGAAGGATTTTAGTCCTAGTTTTTACCTTATCGCTTATTACACAATTTATGATAAAATGAGATGTGATTCCATTCTTATTGTTGTGCTATAGTCTATTGAACATGCATATATAGAATTCATTTCAGATTTAAACACTATCTTAATTATAAACTGAATAAAATGGACAACCTATCGCGTTCTCTAAATTGCATTCTAACAAATAGTTTCATTTTTTATCACATTTCTACCAATGACATATTGGGTATAATAATGTTCAGGGAATATTCCCTTTTTATGCAGTGTCTTAATTGTGCCAAAGTATTTCCCATGTGACAACTAATAGTTTATTTCTGACTTACAAGTTTGAGAACTTTAACCATATGTCATGCCTTGTAATAGTTTTTATGATGTTCTGCTTAAATAACAGTATTAGGAAATTTTTATGTTTTAAAATCATCTACAAATGATGTATGTTTTACATAATAAAAACATAGTAAGTATTTTACATATAACTTTCTATTTTGTTTAAGAAACGTTGGGATTGTATTTAGGATTTGTGTGTAGACACTTTTCTAACAAAAGCCATGCATCAAGTTGAAAATACTGAAAGAAATATTTTAATTGTGATTAAAAATGAAACATACATTTAATAAAATATAAAATGTCATTTTTAAAGAAAGCACATATGTACCAGAACCTAGAAAGTTTAGTCTTATGTTTACATTCCCTTGCCACAAATTGTGAACATTGCTTTAAAGAAAATGTATGTATATTATTAAACATATGGTTATATAGTAGTCCTAAATATAGTATATTTAATATAGTCCTTCAAAATTATTGCAAATTAATAATATAGGTCCTAATCATCAGAAAGTGATTCTGTGCATTTTTAAAAAACATTGGTTTATATTAGTATGATATTTTAAAATTAATGAGAAATTGTACACAGCACAATGTTGTAATTAAAGGTGTATTTTTGATGTCTAGCATTTGTTGAAGAATTTCTAACTTAAAATCACTTACATTTAATTTTATATGTTGAATAAGTAACTATTTCACTGACAAGGGAAAGCAAAATAATTTAACACCATAATGATAATTATTTATTAATTTTCTATGTTTACCAAAATGCTTCACTTACTAAACAGATTTTGCTATACTTTTGTATATTATTCTAAGACATTATAGATATATATGTGTATATATAAATAAACACACACACTTTGGATTTTTTCCCTTCTTTTTTAAGTTCCCACGCAGCATCTAAAATGTAAACCTGGCCCAACTGGTCGTTTAGAATACAGCCTGGTGTTTTCCAAAGTTTGCACCTATACCACTAAATAAAGCAGTTATCCTGTAAGACCCAAGAGCTACTGCTGTCTACCAATGTCGTCTTGCAGATACTTTCTTTGAACAGTACAAATAAAACTTGATTCATTTTTTTCTTTTACTTTAAGCAGGGGGTTGTCCAACCCACACACACACACACATACACACACACACACCCACAATTTTTAGTCATTTTTTTCAATTTAAATGATTTGCTATCACAGTTACTCCATCTTTTATCTCTAAAATAGTTTCAACCCTGTTAATGTGTGCATGTACTTTTTTCTTATCAGCCTCTCAGCAGCATTTGTGATTCATAGCAGCCATCAAAGTGATAATAAACTCATTCACAATACTAACAAACACGGGGCTCCCAGTTATTTACGAGGCAAATTCACTGCAAGGCTGGGCTGCGGAACAGGGGAGAATCAAGATGGTGTTGATTGATAAATTGACAGGTTAATTTACAAGTGGATAATAGGAGTTAGACCCAGAGGGAGAGAAGGAAGGTCTGAATTCTAGCTTGGTTGCACTGCCATCTGCCTTATGCCCAGAAATCTGCAGGACTGCTGGCTGGCAGGATCAAATAGACACATATTCTTCGTAACTTAAAGACAAAGACTTCCATTTACTGCTGTTTGATGGGTTTGTTGCCTTGGTTCTTCACACAATTGACCCTCAATGTGTCACAAACAGTGCCACATCTCAGTGTTTTTTATAAGTACCACTTAGAACATGATTTAGAATAAGTTATTCTGTCAGTTTCACAAAATAAACAATGAACAAAATTGTTTTCAAGACTACATTTCACAAATATTAATTGTCATTGCATTGCTGATTGTTGAAATTCATTCTTTCACGTTTCCTAGGCCTCTGATATGTCCTTGTTCTAGGGTGTACATCTTCCCACCCTATTGCCCCCCAAAAAACTATGCCTTTTCTTTTTTATCCTTAGTATTTAGGTGCTAGCTGGTGCAGCTGTTTACAAGATAGGATAAAATAAATTGTATGAATCTCATTTTAAACATTTGCATCACTTTTTCTCCTAGAGTTTTATTGCTGTAAATTTGAACATATCTCAGAATTTTTAAAGAATAAGTTTACAAAGTACTTTACAAACTGGAATACTAGTACATTTGGTTATTTTTTGCTTCCAGTGAAACATTTTATTTTACAGGTCAGTCACTAATGTTATCAGTTGTGTAGGGAAAAATCTTAAACACTGAATTTTTTTTAATTTTATAGGTCTGGTATAACAGGAACATTTTATCATAAGTTCTCGGGATAGTGCCTCTTCATTGGGCTGATCATACTGTTAGTTAGACAGCAAATTTGTAACTATTGCCATTTTGGAAAGAACCTAGTCTTTGGTCTTTTAAAAGTAGCTAGTTGGAGACTGTTAGCAGCCGTGGCCCTGCCTCGCTCCTTCCAGACAACAGCCAGCACCTAGAATCACAGGGCTGAAATTCTCAGGTCTCGACCCAAACCTTCTCTTCCCATATTGACACATTTTGAGTGAACACCCTTCTCAGATTTGAAAGTTCATTTAATGCTCAGCTAATGTTAAAACTTGGTAGATTTGAACAAACACTGGGGAATTCAACACATTTTCAAAAGAAATTGAAAGAGGCACAAAAGAGCTTGTCTGCTCAGCTTCTGTAATTCATTACAAAATGCCAACACTAATATTATTTTTAAACAGATTGTCTCCTATTAATCAAGGTATTAAAATAAACTATTAAAACTATGCCTCTAGTTGAATAACATGATAAAGCCCATGGAAAATATCTGGTCAAGAATGAATGTCAGAAAAATAAAAACAAATAACTTTGCATGCATGGAATTTTATGGTGTCACAAGGTTAAAAATGTCCCCTTAAAGGGTAAATATCCTTTGAAAAGAAAATGCATTTATGTGTGAATGGGAGGTTGAATGGCTTTTACTGCTTTGTTTAAACATAGACAATCATCTTTGTAATTTTTTTGGCAAGTTGTATATTTTTCAAAAAAACTCATAAAAGATCACAATACGTTTAAGATTGCTAATTTTTCTTGATGTAGTGACTATTTTATTAAAAAGGTGTCTTTTATACACTAACGTGTTTAAGTTATTTTTAAACTTCATAATCTACAGAATAAAAACCTGAATTCTTTCCTTAGACTGTAAAGGAAGGCATTTTGTTTCTGAGGACTACCTAAACTTTGCATTATATATTATCTTTGTATTTAAAGACTTAGTGACAAACAAAATGTCATGTAAAATACAAAAATAATTGAGAGCCCATTTATAGAAATGTATACTTTTATACCATATTTCTATTGAGAAGCTAATAGAAGAAAAACACGTTCCAAATTCCATCTAACATTAGTCTCCTATCTCTACATTCCAATTGTAAAATAATTAGAATTACAGAGGCATAATTTTTAATATATTATACTTTCATAACAAAATATATAAGCTTACTTCCTAGAGATTTATTTTTAGTTAATATTTTTAAAAGCCCACCATCCCACTAAGATGTAGCATTTTAATCAGAAACATGTTGACATGGAAAAGAATAAAGCCCAATGCAAGAATGGACAGGCACTGACCATATCATGGGTTTATAATTTTGAATTATTTTTAATAAGGCACACTCCCCTTCATGCATGCTGTGGAGAGCCTTTCTGCCCTTTTCTCTCTGCAAGTACTAGAATAAATTCTGAAGCCAAACAACAACAACAAAGATATCAGATCTAATATCCCACCCAATTTCTGAGTTAAGCCAGTGACAGGTATGTTTCGAAGCAAGACTATTTAGACACATTGATTTTTGTTGTCACTTTCTTCTTATTTCATATGTCACATCAAGGATTGGAAATTAGATGAATGTAAGAAGGGTCCGCTGATCATTGTTCCTCAGGAGGAATTTTCAAAGTCAGCTAGCTGTGCTTGATAAAAGTGGCCGTGCATAGAGCTCCACTCTGCCTACAGGGAAGTTTAGGCAAACTTAGCCACTTCACTCATATTACTAGGATTCTTGGTTGTCAAGGAGGCATCTATTTAACTGAAGTCTGGTAAATCTCAAAAGTAAAGTATTAGGGAGGGAAAAAAAAATAGCTGAAATCATCTTTTTCTCTCTCACTTCAAAGTCCTTTTAAATGAACATGCAACTCCAATTCTGGTAAACAAATTTTATGAAGTAAGTCATGCAGGTAATGCTTTCTTCAATTGTATGCTTCCAGGATAACATGTTGACATCCAATCTTTGTGTTTTGAAGAGTTTGTAATAATAAATAGAAATCAATGCTGGAGACTGAAGGGTGCATCAATTATATTTCTTTTATCTCAGAGATTCTTTCCATGTTGTGTCTATTTGTCCTTGTGAATTTTTTTTTTCACATTGTAAAGTGTACTGTAGCTTAATTGGCAACATAGATAGTAAGTGATGATTGAGCCTAAATTATATTTGACAGAAATAAAAATGGCTTTATTTTATGTGAATATAAAATGTTATCATGGTCCTTGAGTTTGAATAGGGAGATGTGTGTTCATGTGTGTGTGTGAGTGTATCATATTTAAAAAGGAATTTCTGAATAGGTATGAAAAATAAAAAAAAAATAAGTTAAGGAAAACACTATATAGCTATTTGGTCCAGAAATAAAAAGTAATCAAGGTAGTTGAAAAATATTAAGTGCAGTGGATAAGTAACAGAACCTTTCAAAGTAAAAAATATTTAGGAAAAAAAGTGGTTTATTTCCATCAGCTACAAAAAAGGAGAGATCCGAGACAGACTGGGGGTCTTAGGAGGAAGCGGTTTGGGAAGTTAGAGGGTGGGTGTCCTGCTTAATTTGGAAGCAGACTGGGACTTGGGGTTCCTGGGCAGCCCCTACAGTTTGAATGGCCATAGTCACAATTAGGAGACACAGCAGGGATGTTTGGGGAGGAGGGAAGGGTCGTGGATGCTATCCTCAGTGTAATGGGGAGATTTCCCTTTCAGAGCATTTACAATTCCTTCCCTGCCCGTAGTCGATTTGGAGCCTCTAGGAAATTTTATTTGAGCCCACAGGGAGAGAGTGCTTGCTAAGCTGTAATTTCCTATGATCTGAGATGTGGCATCTGCAGGCCTCCCATGCAGGATCACCAAAAAAAGAAAAAAAAGAAATCTACCAGGGTTTATCTTATAAACTTGGCTAAATACCCAGTCATTTTTAACTCAAATTTCCCCTTAACAATGTATTTTCCTTTAAAATATGTCCAAGTAATTGTGTGGACATTTCTGGACTGTGGCGTATTGGGCTATGTTAATTGTTTATTCACATGATATTTTTAGCCTAAATGAAATATTTCTCCTACTCACGTTATTTGAAATATTGAATTAAATTAATTAAAGGAGTAGAATGTTAATGTATTAATATAAATGAGCATTTATGAAAACTAGGATTGAGGTCAAAATGCTAAATCAGAGAACAAATTTAAAAAAGAAGTTACAAAGAATATTCTGTAGTAGGAAATCATGTAATTTGTAAAGTTCCCAACCTGGGTGATCCTGTAGTCCTACTTTCTCCTCCATTCTACCTCCTTCTCCTTCTTTACAGAGGAGGAAGCTAAGAGCTAGAAAGCTGGAATGAGGTCCCAGGTTCTCAAGGCTAGCTCGGACCAAAGCAGTAGGCAGGACTCAGCTCCTGAATTCCCCACATCAGCATGCTGGGGACAGCTCCTGTGGCTGCACAATTATAGTGGCTACAGGGAACAAAGAGAGTCAGCTTGCCACCCAGTCTCAGTTTTTACATCTCGAAATTGGAAACATGGCATTGTATTCTATTTCTAAACATTGAAAACATTTTAGAATTTTAACTAAACACTGAACTCATGGGCAAAAAAGAAGAGAAGAACAGATATGGGACTATTTATGATAAATGTTGATTCTTTCATCCGTCAGTAGAGAATGCAAGAGGGGAATGCAGGCTGGCCATGGCAATCACCATCGTAGAACATACCTTTGCAAAGTTATGGGGTAATTATGGCCTGCCAGCTCACCTATAAACACACGTGTACACACACACACACACACACACACACAAACATGCGGATTCTTGCTCAGAGAAACCTTTCTGACATATAACTATTTCGAATTTTATGAAACAACTGGAATTTGGGACATAAGGGCCAATCTCTCCTGAGAAGGAAATTAAAGTCAATTGTTCCCATCCGAACTCCTGAATTTTAGTTACCTGAAACCCTCCTGAATTCTCAGGACATTTCAATCTGTTTAGAGAATTGGGGAGTATGTATATGTGTGTATGCATGTGTGTGTATGCGGATGTTTGTGCATATGCATGCATGTTTGTATGTGTGCGTGTGTATGATACGGTTTGGGTATTTGACCCCTCCAAATCTCATGTCAAAATTTGATCCCTAGTATTGAATGTGGGGCCTGGGGGGAGATGTTTGGGTCGTGAGGGTGGATCCCCCATGAATGGCTTGGTGTCCTTCCCTCCATAATAAGGGAGTTCTCGCTTTATTAGTTCCTGTGCGAGCAGGTTGCTTAAGAGAGGCTGGCACTACCTCCTCCCTTTTTTGCTCCTCCTTTGCCTTCCTCCTTGATTGGAACTTTCCTGAAGCCCTCACCAGAGCAGATGCTGGTGCCATCCTCCTAGTACAGTCTTTTCTTTATAAATTACCCTGACTCAGGTATTCCTTTATAGCAATGCAAAACAGACACACACAGTGTGAATGTGTGCATGTGTGTTTACATGTGTGTGTGTGTATGCAAATGTGCATGTGTGTATGCGTGAGTGTGTGTTGGAAGGAGGGTGGTTAGGATGGCCACTGGAGACTTGAGAAAGGAGCTAGCAAGAGGAAGGGATACAATGAGCGGTATAGGATACTTTCACACAACTTTTTAAAATACTTTGTAAATTGAGTTTGGGTTGGTCTTAGAGAGGCATTGTGGTCAAAATACCTGGGAACTAAGTATTCAGTTTAGGTTGTGTGAAGTTTCAAGGCAACTGGAAGACAGAAACTTCTGTGCATGTCTGGGCTCCTTTGGCAGGACTAGGATCCTCCCATGGTTCAAGAAACAAAAGGATTTCACTAAAATGTTATCAAGCTGCAGCCAAAGTTATTCACTAATTTTATTTATGGTGTTTCTCCAGAGCTCTGCTTGGTGATGGTGATGATGAAGACAATAGCATTTCTACAGTGCTTGCTATATTCTACTACTGTTGCCATTTTATAAATGAGGACATAGGATTCATTGATAAGAGGCATTGGCTAAGTTGCCCAAAGACACTGAATGGGTAAGTGGTGGCAGTGGGATTTAAACTCCAGGAGGCTGGTCCAGAGACAAATACTTAATCGCTACATAGTACTTTCTCTTGCCAGGGAAACAGAGATAAATTTTATCCTCTAGGATTAGCAAAGATAACTATGCATTTAGTAAATTGCCAGGAAAACACTGTTTTTGAATTGGCATCACCTCAATTCAAATAGATAACGTTGCCAGAAGTGTTCGCCTGACATCCTCTTTCCTTCTTGTGTCCCGCGCCCATCACGTTATTCACATTTGCATATAATCTCCGCCTACCCCACCCTCTGGTGTCAAGTTAGCGTAGGAAACAGTTCCCGTTTCTTGCTTTAATATGTTTCTTGATACAATAAGAGATCTATAGCACATCACATTTCTCTATTTATTGAGGCTGCTAGGAAACTTGGAACTAAGTTTTGTGCCCATTAGCTATATATTTTTTTTCTCAGACAGCTCTTGATAAATTATGATGTTTGTTTTGGGGATTGAATGTTTTGTGGGTATTTTTTTCTACCTCTAGTTTTCTGTGGAAGGAAATGATAGGGTCAAAGAAATATTTAAATATATAAACCCCGAAACATTCATAAAAGTCATCCAAAAAGTGAGGGGCAAAACTGTACTTTTAGGCCACGTATTTCAAAGGATCTAGCTCCATTAATCTATAAAATATAAATATCATATTATATTTTCTAATTATAAAAATAGCAAAAATCCATACTAGAAAACCTCACCACACACAGACATTACCACCAACATGGATATGTTTCTGTGAATCTACAGCTAATAAATATCTATAACTACATATTTGGGATTATACAATGGTGCTGTTTTATAACTTGTTTTTTTCCCATATCACAATGTTGAGTACTCCCTGCATCATTATGCATTCTCCTATTTGTTTTCAAAGAACCTCACACAGGGATTCACTTCACTGTTGGCCTCCCGTAAGAGTTTACATCATGCGTTTAAATGTTTATTTACTGTAGCACCATAATCCACACAGTCTTGCAGAAATTTCCCTGTGTCATTAAATTCATAGACTATTATTGAGGAGATTATTTTTCTTCCCCAGCAAATCTGAGAATATCTTGAATATGGAACATGCATTCTTATTACAAAATTATATCAATAATTTCAAGCTCAGTCTACAAAACTCCTTGTCCTTTCCTGAAGTTACTGTCACTCCCTTGGCCACGGAGCATATGAGACAAGAGCTGTGCTTTTTTCTCAGCTTTCATGGGACTCCAGAAAAACCTGACTCTCAGAAACGAGGAGAAACCATTTAGATGAGCTGCAGTCTAACCCCACCCCTGCCACCACTGCCGGCTCTGAAGACTCATGTTCCAAGGTCCTCACCTCTCAATCTTCAGAGACCAACTGCTATGGGCAGAGTCATAATGGTCACCTGCCCGGTCTCTGCTCCCACCCAAGATGCATAAGCATCTCAGTGGCCCACTCTCACTTACCTGGGCCAGGAGGATTTCTATCTGCTTTACTGTTAGTTCCCTTTAGGACTTTGATCTCCTTCTACTGCTCATCCCATTCTTCCTAGAATATACTTCCCCTTCCCATCGAGTCTCTCAGCCTGTACTGATGTCCAGTGCCACTCCTCTCTGGATTCCATTCTTCACTCTCCTTACCTTTTTTTCATCGTACTTCATTAGCAAGCGTGTATGTCGGGAAGACAGGTTGAAAGACTTTGTCCAAGGCCAGCCTGGTGAAGACAAATCAGAGTTGAAGTCAGTGCATCACTGAGAAAAACTGAGAAATACAATTAAACTAAAACAAGATGATTGGTGCACATTTCTGGAACACAGCTATTATCTCATACTGTTTACGTCTGCCTCTTACAGCCAACGATATTCCAACAATTTTAAAGTAGATGTTATGGCATTTTTTGAAAGCATTGTTCAGAATTAGAAGTGTGTGAAGAATCCATATTTAACTTAGAAAGGAATCTTCATATGGGGATGAAGGATATAGGTTCATAAAAACTTAAAGCAATTTTGAATTTATACAATGATTGCCTTTCAAAGAAATACAAATGATCCTGTTAAGTGTATTTAACACTTAGTTCACAGCTTGGGTCTCTAAGAAACTTTCCTATTTTATCTCATTTCTTCCTTAGTCTTTGTAATCTGTCTACATCTAAAGGTAGTTCGGATGCCTTGTGCTCATGCACGTGGTCCTGTTTTCACAGACCTTTCCAATTAAATGCTTTGTTCTTGAAGAGCAGTACTGTGTTTCATCTCCTATAATAACAAGTCTACTGGAATGCACCCACAGCGGCACCTACAAGCTGAAGGTACAGGGCATCACAGAATTTTGCTCCTTAGACATTATCTAATTCAGGCTAATAAACATTTTTTAAGGCTGGAATTCAATTTTCAGGTGGAATCTAGTATTGAACCACAATATAAATTCTGATAAAAGAAAGTCTATGAAGGATTTTTCAAGTCATGCCTACTCAGCTTTTACCTTGACCTTATTCTGATAATAAAACTGCATGGTTCTACAAATGACAGTTTGAGAACAACTGATCTTATGTAATCTTCTAATTTTTCTTGGGAAACTGAGGGTCAGAGAGATTAAGCAGCATATCTAGGCTGAAACAGCAAGTATTAGACAAAGCTGGGCCTAAAAGTCAGGTCTCCTGAAACTTCCTATTATGAATTTCCTTTTAACAGGGACAAAAAGGAGACTCAGTAGGACAAATGGAAAACATTGCCCTAGGATGCAATGTTAAGAAGAGTTTATTTTTCCAAGGTCCATGTAGACATAGAAATGTTTAGTATAAAGGTTTTATTCATGGGTCCACATTTCTTCATTTCTCTATTTTCTCCATCTTCTCTGCACCTATCAACGAATCTTATCAGTGGTCTTTGAGATCCACAGGCAGACAGCTGGATACTAGTTGGATACTAAGTACTATTACTGTTCATTTAGGACTCTGCTATTAGTATCATTTTGATGATGCTTGATAAGGATATAGATCAAATTGATTAGATTTTTTAAAAAATATCCTAAAAATGAGAATGAATTCAAATCTCAAAACACTGCCAGCAGAGGCTGTAGGGCTTCTCCTCTGATTCTCATGGTAGAGACAGTCAAACATGAGAAGAGTAGCCCATACTCTAAGAAGTTGAAGGGAGTATCAACACTTTGAAATTTAATAAGGTTGGTGAACAGAAGCATGTTCGAGTTCAATGTTATTTCCATTTGAGAAAAACTCTGAAGTAAAAGAAGATTTCTGCAGTTGCTCATCATGGTACTCTACGTCTTTTGCAGTAGTGGATGATTAACAAGTAGCTAGTAGTAGAATGAGAGTGGCAGACTGTCTTCTGTCTCTGGCTGCCTGAGATTGCTGCAGGAGGTAGAGATTGGTAAACTATTTTTTGATCATTCTATTCAAAGCTAGTTGTAATTTTCTCAGGTTTTGTGTGGGCAGGAAAAAACATGTCAGACAGAGATCCACAATTGAAATATTGAATCACAGAAATATTGCACATGGGATACTTATGGGGCAAGCAGTTTTAGATTGCAAGGGAAAATTGGTGAATGGGGCAAGCATGGTGGGGGCAGCTGCCTGGCTATAGTTTGGGGTTTCTCTTCAGTTGAAACAGAAGGGGAGATTTAGCAGCTGTTTGTTGTGGCAGAAAAATCATCTCTGATAGTTTGCAGGCTGGAGGATTGGAGTCAAGCAGATACAGCCAATCTCAAACAAGAAATTCTGACCTGTGTCATGTGGAGCTGTGCTTGCCTGATGAACCTGTTACAACTCCATCCAACTTCACTCCAAGGTAAACATTTTTCGAATCAAGAAAACAAAAGTAAAATTTAGAGCTTAGTCCTTGCAAATTTGAAGCCAGCCCAACTACTTAGACATGTAAGAATTGCATTTTGTTACAATTTTCCTTAAAAATTGCTATAGATAACTTGGTTTCTTCCTGTCTCATTTTTATCCCCCAAGACAAACTTAAAGTAACTCTCCTCAGTGCAAAGGCATCATACTCAGCCTGGTGCGAACTCTGGGACCCTATGGTGCTTGATATAGAACTCTGGACATGACCTTCAGTGGCACTGACCTCACATGGACCTGGGCTTAGATTCTCTCTTTTGCCTTTTAACAGCTGTGTGAACTTAAGCGTATTAGCCATTTTTTTTTCCTCCAGTTTCTTTATTAGAAAAGAGGGATAATTGTATTAGCTTCCTGGAGCTTGAATGGGGATTGCAAGACACTGAATAAGATAAATATATGTCAAGCTCTCACTAATGGAAGCCATAGTTATGATAGTGTATGTCCCCCAAATTATTTCTTTTGTGATGGATTTCTGGCTAGAGTCTCCATTGCTAACTTTCCTCAAGTTGTCATATTTGGAATCACTTTAGACAACAATTTTGGGATTTTTTTATTTCCTCAAGGAACTTGATGGAGAATAACCCAGACCCGCAGTCCCCAACCCCCAGGCTGCGGACTGGCACCTGTCTGTGGCCAGTTAGGAATCAGGCCACACAGCAGGAAGTGAGCGGCCAGGGGGTCGGGGGAGCAAGCAAAGCTTCACCTGTATTTACAGCCACTCCCCATCACTCACATCACTGCCTGAGCTCCGCCTCCTGTTAGACCAGCAGTGACATTAGATTCTTATAGGAGTCAGAATCCTACTGTAAACTGCGCATTGGTTGTGTGCTCCTTGTGAATAAGAATCTAACGCCTGATGATCTGAGATGGAGCTGAGGTGGTGATGCTAGCACTGGAGAGTGCTGCAAATACAGATTAATATTAGCAGAGAGCTTAACAATGTAATAATAATAGAAATAAAGTGCACAATAAATGTAATGTGCTTGAATCATCCTGCAACCATCCCATCCCCACTCCCATCCACCAAACCAGGTCCACAAAACCAGTCTCTGGTCCCAAAAAGGTTGGGGCCCACTGACCTAGACTACCTGGATGATGTACAAGTTCTTGTCTCATATCTGTTCTAATGATTGCCAGATTCTGTGCAAGGGATCATCTTGAAAACCAAAGAGCCAGAGCATGCTGTCAGCTTACCTAACAGCTGAGAGCCTAAGGGCATTCTGTAGCTTATGGAGATTTTAGACATCACTAACCTGTAAAATGAGAAAGTTCCAAGGTCCGACTCCTGAGCTAAAATCCTCAAGAAAGTATAATAATAAGCATCTATTCATGTGTTAAATTGTCTATGTGGAATCAAGTTTTCTCCTTGCTAAGTAATTTCTAAATATGACTAAATAGACTACCTTTTATCTTCAGGTAGTCTAGATTTTTGAACACTGTAAACATGTATTTTTTTCCTTTGCATTCCCATATCCAGTCTATTAGCAAGCCCTTCTTGTCAAGACTTCCTTCAAAATATATCCCCAATCTACTCACTTCTTCCGAGCATCACAGGCGATGTTCTCCTGGACTAGCAGAGTTGCCTTTCCCCTGGGCTTCGCATTTTTACCCGTGCCTGTCCACAATCTAACTCTACCCGAGCAGAAGTGAGTGGTCTTCGAAATGGAGATTAGATTTCATCACTCCCAGACATAAAGACTTTGCATGATTTCTCATTGCTTTTCATGAGGTCTAAACCCCTTACCGTGTCTACAGAGCTTTATATTATCTTTTTTTCTGCTTATATTCATCTCCAATTCCTCTCCCTTGACCCTTTTCTCCGGCCATACTGCACCCTTTGCTTTTTCTAACCTACCACACTCTGTTTGGCTTCAGAACTTTGTCTTATGACTCCCCCTGTTACAAGGGCATGCTCATTGTCATCTCTAAATATCATACTCCAGAGACTTGTTTCTGGACTACCCCACCAAAATGAGCACCCCTTCACTCCGTTTTGGGTTCTTTATATGACTTATCACATTTGCAATTATACTAAAATAATTTAAAAATGAAAAACATCATTAATCATTAAAAACATAAATTGGGAACCACAAGCTATAAGTTCAGACTATTTTATATGTAACTTTTTATGAAATCATCAGATAATAGAAAATTTCTAGCCAACACAAACTACTTAAAAGAATAAAGTAGAGAAGCAGCAATAATTATTTTATGAAGCTAGTACAAAGTAAATTTGTGAAACAGAATATAAGAAAATTAAAAGCCAATTTCACAGATGAACATAAAAGCAAAAATCCTAAGTACATACTAGAAAATGGAAATCAGCTGTGCATGTGTTTACACACATCTATTATCTATCTATATCACCTACCGTTTTATATGTCTAATTTTAGGAGTTTAACTGTATGATTGGAGTATAAGAATATTTTTATATAATAAAAAGACTAAAATAAAGGATAAAATAGATAAATTTGAGTGTAATAAAATAAAAAAACACCCTACTTCTTTTCAACAAAAGTGCTTTTTACAAAGTAAAGAAGCACAATCCACAGTTCAGGAAAGCACATATAATCATTAGTATCAAGAATTTATAAAGAACACCTACAGCTCAATAAGAAAAAAAAACAGCTGCCAAAGAAACACTTGAACAAAACACATATGCATATAATTCCCATAACGTAACATATAAATGACCAATAACTATCTGAATAGATGTTTAAGCTTACTAAAAAACAGACAATGCAAAATTTCAAAGTCTGATAATAACAGGAGTTATTGAAAATGTGGGGAAGTAAACTCCACTTTAATCTTCATCATTAAACTAGTACATAAACATAAACATTCACTGGAAAGTGAATGTGTAAATTAATACTACCACTTTCAAGAGCAATATGATAATATCTAGTGAAACTGAAGATGTCCATATACTTTGATTCAATATTTCTAACTTTACTAGAAACTGTAGCATTTATGTACAAGGAGATGAATGTAAAAATGATACAAAGAAATTTTGAGAAGTACCTAAATGTTCAACAAAGACCATTGGGTAAATACGAGGTCTATCTGGAAAGTAGTCAGCCATTTTAATACAATGAGAACGGTTTGCACGACATTGATGTAACCTGGCAGTCAAGGCGAGGGGACTGGAATGCACGTGCATGAACAATGACGACGTCACTGTCCTAGTCAGTGGAGCACTAGACGCCGTTGAGTGAGCATGTTTACTGTGTGGCTGTCTCATTCAAAATGACTGAGTGAGTAGAGCAATGAATCTGTATCAAATTTCGCATAAAGCTTGAACATTGCTCCACAGAAACTATTCGGATATTCAGAAGGCTTTCAGGGCCAATACAATGAGTGCAGCACAAATAAAAGTGTGGCACAGATGCTTCAAAGATGGTTGAGAATCTGTTGAGTGTTATCCATGGTCTGGAAGGCCTGCAACAAGCAGAACACCTGAGAATGTGGAACATGTACCGGTTAGGTTAAGAGATGCTGGGAGAACTATGTGAGTTCCCAAGGTGTCTACTTTGAAGGGGACTGAGGCATCATTATCCTGTGTACAGTGTTTCCTGTTTCTTGTATCTTTTTCAATAAATGTCTCTATTTTTCATATTACATGGCTGGATGTTTTCTGGACAGACCTTGATACACACACACACACACACACACACACACACACACACACACACACATACAGAGAGAGAGAGAGAGAGGAGAAGAAGAGGAGAAAGAGAAGAGAGAGAGAGAGAGGGCTATGATTTGAATATTTTTCCCCTCCAAACTCATGTTGAAATTTAGTCCCCAATGTGGCAGTATTGAGTTAGGGCCTTTGAGAGGTGATTAGGTCTTGAGGGCCCTGCCCTCATAAATGGATTATCCATTCATAGATTAATGACTTAATGGGTTAATGGATTAATGGGTTATCAGGGCAGTGAGACTGGTGGGCTTATTAAGACAGGAAGAGAGACATAAGCTAGCACACTCAGCCCCCTAACCATGTGATACCCTGTACCACTTTGGGACTGTGCAGAGTCCTCACTAGCAAGAAGGCCCTCACCAGATGCAGCCCCTGCACCGTGGACTTCCCAGCCTCTAGAACTATAAGAAATAAATTTTGTTTCTTTATAAATTACCCAGTTTCAGGTAGTTTGTTATAGGCAACAGAAAATGGACTAAGATATATATGAAAGACATACTTTTTCTGTTGTGTGAGCATGGATTCATGATCTCAAAATTATAAAATTTATACAAAACTTTTAACCATTGCCAACTGAAAATCTGAAAACCACTTCTAGATCTTCCCCAACCTAAATGCCCTAGGAACAGAGGACTTATTGATTGGGTATTTGTACCATCCCTGTCCCAGTGTCCTCCACGAAGATCTTCAGCCAGGTATGGCCAGCTGATGACTTCAAGTGTCGACATTCACTGTGCTTCTTGGAAAGTAGTTGAGGAAAAGGCTCACCCCAGTTCTCTATCGTATATCATCACTGAAACTTGGAAGATGTACTATTTGTATTCAAAACCCACCAAATGTAAGTAACTTCTCAAATTCTCACTTCTACCCCTTGCTGTCTCCTCGTGGGAGCATAGAAATAGTCTGTCAGGCTGAGGTGCAGAGGAGAAAACATCATGCCATAACCCCATATTCATATTTTTCCTCATTCATCTGCCTGGCTCTGAAAATACTTGTATACCGCAAAATTTCTCCCTTCCACTTCAATAAACAACAGAAAGCACCTTAGACTCTTAGAGGAAGAGGATACACTTTACTGAAGTAGCCACATTATATTAATAGTTTCAGCCCAATCAGGGCACCCAATACATGTATAGAATTCATTTTTCCCAAAATGAGATTGCTACCAGTGAAGCCAAAAAATTGGTAGGATTTCCTGACTCATGCCCTGGGTCTCCATTTACTTGGCATTGCAGTCTCAACAACATGGTGGATATCTTATCATAAAAACCAGAGCAAATGTGGGAGAAAACAAACAATAGAAAAGTATAACATTTTCAAAGGAGGGAGCATGGCCAAGAGAGTATCATACAATCATCATATCACATCACACAGACCCTTGACCAGGTCAATCCATCAATTATTTTCCTCTCTAGTTGCTCAAGCAACATCCACCAAAATCTCTCCTGGAACTCCCTCCCTGGCATCCACAGCCTGCAGGAACTGAAATGGCTCCTTCCTTTAGGGGATGAGGTGAACAATAGAGAAAATTGTAAAGAAGCATGACAGTGTAGAATCATGTGCTATTTTTCCTTAAATTTTTATTGAGATTTCACTGCAGAGAATCTTACCTTACATGGACAGTAAGGATAATTCACAAATGTAATTTCACTACCCAGAAAATATCTTCAATAAACACACTACCATATTTCATTCATGCGACTATTGGAGGAAGTGCAAATACACCTTGCTACAGGGACATGTAATATCTTAGGAGCTGGGTGTCGCTCATCTTTCATTCTGTTCCACCATTGTATAGCTTTATGATCTGTCTCTAATACAAATTTTCTTTTCCCCAGGAAAATACTTTAGTACCTTAAACTTTCCAAAACCCATTTGATGTCCAGACATTCTTTCTCAATCATCAAATAACGAGTCTCTGGGGGAAAGACTTTTCCTACTGATGTACCCAATAGGTTGTTCTTGACTGTCTGGTTTCTATACCAGCAGCGCTCTTGATCTCACCTGCACTTTAAAAGACTTCTCAAAGTCACATCTAATTAACACTGGCTCTGTATATAAAAAGGCTTTGTTATGACTTCTTGTAGTCAATGCAGTTTATATTTTCAGATCTTTCCAATCTATTAAATACATTGTAAAAAGTGAGGAAGCCTAATATCTAAAATAAGTCTATTACTTAACCCCCTAAGTCTCTTTGCCTTGTTTCTTTTGGCATTTTTCACCACTCACTTTCATGCTTTTTGTAACCAGCTTGCCTCCACCAAAAATCAAATACTTTTACAGTGTGAATGTTCAGCATAGGGAAGCATATTTTTAAGTCCATCAGATGCAATTTTAAGGAACCAGATTGTATCAGTTGTTTCAAATCTTTCTCAGTATTCCTGTTGAAAAGTTGTATTGATGTACCTGAAAACGTCATCATAGTTTTAAAGAAAACTTTATAGATGCTTGAATTTGAATAAGACTCTGAGCAAAAGTAAAGCTTGGGGAAATAAAATGAGGGAAACACCATTTAAAAGCTTCTTATGAGGAACTCGTTATCCAATAGATCACATGAATAAACCTGGATTCCTTGAGTATCTTATCAACTATTCCTCGTTAACCAAATCTGCAAACCTGTCATTCACAGGGCTGCCCTAGTTATCTTCCTAAAACCTAGGTCAGTTGACATTCCTGCCCTCCATCGTAGTCTTTGGGGCTGGGAGCCCAAAGAATAATATGAGAATGCCTTAAAATGACATTCAAGACCTCAGTGATTTAGTCTCAAACTGTTCCGGCCTCCCTTGTGATCAAATTGACCACATTTCATCAATATCAACACTTACATTCTTGATCCTCACTGGTTAGAGTGCATAGTCATACCCCTCTGCCTTTCCCCATGATGTTTCTTAAATTCCGTTGTGCAAGTGCCACTGATTTATGGAGGCTTTTGGCTGCTGTGGGGAGAATCAGTTTCTCCTTATTCTGCTTCTGCTGCAAGATATTTGACCTCTTTTGATACAAATTTTATTTTACCTTCTGCTTTAGTACTGATTTGCAGTTTCCTCACAGCAAAGCAAATGTTCTGAGAAAAATTAGTTTCCTATTCAGCCTTGTATTCTCCCAATACCTGGGACAGTGTCATTCAGATAGTAGGTCCTCAATGCGTGCCAGTTGCATGATTCAGAAATGAGAGCCCTTAATGTTCTTTAGCTCTATTGGAGTCAACATCATTCTGGAGTGATATTTTCTATTTTCATGTTTAAGTTTATTCTTCATATTTGAAGAATTCTGAACAATGAACTATCTAGTTATCAGTAAAGCTATGTAAATAACACGGGGTTTATAAAAACTGGGGAGAAATTTAGTGACTGGAGCACACAGATGGGTCTAACAGAAGAAAATGAGTGTTTAATAAATGC
Source organism: Lemur catta (assembly GCF_020740605.2). NCBI lineage: Eukaryota > Metazoa > Chordata > Mammalia > Primates > Lemuridae > Lemur > Lemur catta. Next base: position 13,449,330 of record NC_059136.1, read on the forward strand.
ATTAAATGCATAGTTTAATTGTGGTCTATAGATGAACAGATATGAGAAGCTGAGAATATCCTTCAATTTTTAAGAAACTGAAGGGCTAGCTGGTTATCCTTAGGCTATCTTCAAAAAGACCAATTCTCATAGTTTATCATTCCTTTTATAAAACCAAATTCTAACATTACTGCTAAGGTTTACAAATGATTTTTTTACAATGCCACGACCTCCTCACCACCAGCAGAAACCAGTGATCCCATCTTATTCCATTAAACAATCGGCAGTTAGCTGAGCTTAGGAAACTGAGAAATCTTCACTGTGAGAGTCTCCACCCATCTGTTGGAGATTCATTTCTGATTGACAGAGAAAGATGCTGTCACCTGTCAGTAAAACCTGAGATCACTGAGCCCCCGCAGAGTTTATGAATAAAGAAAGACACAATGCTCTCCATGAACTTGGAGAGGACATCATGATGCTGATTCAACATTGGCTTTCAGCATAATTTGTCAGCTCCCTCCCCAAAGAAAGCAATGTATTCATAATTAGGTCAACCTTCTCCTTTCATCTCGGCATGCCTAATCATTGTCATCAGGTAGATTTATTTTGTTTTCTCTTTAACAGGTAGACATTTAGTTGGATAGAAGACATTGATGAGAAGGTGAGAAAATTAATTGCTAGATGCTAAAAGTGTTTCTGAATGTATCTACCCAGGTGTGAAATCTGGGTCATAAACCAGGCAAAAGTCCAACTTTTAAGAGATAGTGCAAACGCTATCAAAGTGATGGTACCATTTTATAATCTTACAAGCAGGGTGTAAGAGTTACCATTTCCTGGTATCCTTGACAAAATTTGGTACTTTCAGACTTTTAAACTTATGCCAATAAGGTGTGTAAGGTGCTTATAAATTATGATTTAATTTGCATTTCCTGATTACTAATGAAGTTGAGTATGAAATGTCTGTTCATGTCCATATATATATTTAATCTCATTTCATATTTTCTGTTTCTTTGGGTGGAATTACTGGTAATTTCTTCAGATCAATCTTCCAGGTCAGTAATTCTCTCCTCTATTGTGTCTTAACTAATAGGTAAATTAGTCACTGATTTTTCTCATTTCAATTATTATATTTGTCACTTCTGCAAATTACATTTCCTTCTTTCTTATTTGCTTAGTCATGTTTTGATAGTTATTTGCTCCAAATTTATGGATTTTTTTCCATTTTTAAAATGTTTTAGCTGTTCTTGTTTTATATCTCTAATAATTTCAGTAATTGAAATTGTTACAGATCTAATTTTGTTCATTGTTTTTTCTGATGTCTCTCACTTTTGGTGGCTTACTTTCTTTTGTACATTTTGATTTTTTTTCTTTTTTTTGAGTCCATGTTTTGTTGAACCCACTATATGAGGTTAATGACACCTGCTTTGAGGAGCATTCCTCCTAGGGGGATTTATGTTTGTTTCTGACAGGCATGAAAGAGCGCTAGACATCTGGTCTATTTTAAATTATGGTTCTTTGTTTGCACTTTTTAAGGCCATAAAAAATTATAAATTCAGGCCCCAATCCCATATAAAGGCAGACCATTGATCATCTTGTTGATGTTGCTGTTTTCTTTTATCTTCCAACTGCAGACAAGGCACTTTGCTTTGCTGATTGTGTTACATGATTGTTTTTCCATAGTTTAATCGTTCTCTGAGGGGGAGACTTACCTGAGGTTCCACTTTTATGCAGATCTCTCAGTTAATAAACTCAGGGTATTGTCCGTAGTCACTCACTGCCGATGATACTGTAGCATCTTTGTATGTCCTTAGTGTAGCAACCTGCTTTATTACCAGCTTTTCTCCCTGGCCTTTCTTACTTGTGACTTTAGATTTGCCTTACTTTCTTTCAGATAAAGGCAATCATTTAAAAATTATTTAAAATATTTTATTAAGCATTTAATAGATTTTTTAAAAGTGGTGATGCTTTGGTATTAGTTTCTCTTCTGATTACACTCCATTCTGAAAATGGAAGTATGATTTTTTTTCCACCAAAGGTAATGGGGCAATACAAAATCTGAATTCTTTTCTTCCCCCCACCCCCAGGAAGAAAATTTTTTAAAGACTTTAGGTCAGAAGAAGGACCCATTTTTGTAAGCTACTAAAATTATAAGAATTAGATGGCACAATAAAATGCAGTTCCTTAAGTCAATTGGAAAAGTTTGAAATTTTAGTAGTTATCATCAAAAGAGAAAATTACTTGAAGTTTGTGTAGAAACCTAGAGTCCGGTATAATGTAGATTGATCTATAAAGTAAAGAGAATGTTTACTTTGGGAGATAAAAGTAAAGGCAGAGCCAGTAATAGTCATATCCAGCTTAGAGAGTGAAAGAGGAGTGGTAGAAAGGAAAAAAAATAAACTTTGTGACACCCAGACTTGGACATGATGATGTACTACTGCACAGTTGCATGTGTGTCCTTGGTCAAATCATTAAACCTCTCTAAAATATAATGTCATTATCGGTGTAATGGTGAGAATAATGTGTCAGTTATAAGCATGAAAAAAGCCTCATCTATATAAAATGGCTTGTAGGATGACTGGCACAAAATAGGCCCCTAACAATGAGTATATACTGCAGTATTCTCACTAGTATAAAAACTTCACCAATGTTCTGCCTATGAGAGATTGGAGATAAATAGCAGAATTGAACTTGGGTTATTCACATATTGTATCTTTTTTATAATAATGACTATCAATTAATATTTTGTTTGCACCATATTATTAGTTAAGACACTCTCAACAAATATTTTTGAATTAAGGTAGAAATCATATAATATAAAATTCACTATTTTAAGGTGTACAATTCAATGGCTTTTAGTACATTCATGAATGTTATGCTACCATCACCACTACATAATTCTGGAACATTTGATTCACCCCAAAGACAAACACTGTGCTTATTAGCTGTCATTTCCTTGTCATTTTTCATTTCTCTCTCCCTTGATCCCCTCACAATCACTAATCCACTTTCTGTCTCTATGAATTTGCCTATTCTGGACATTTCTTATAAACTCATACAACTAGAATCATGATGTGTGGCCTTTTGTGTCTTATCTCTTTCACTTAACATAATGGTTTTAAGATTCATTCATGTTGTACCATACATCAGTACTTAATTTCTTTTTATAGCTGAATAATATTCCATTGTATGGATATACCACTTTTGTTTATCCATGCATTCAGTTGATGGACATTTGGGTTGTTCTAGCTTTTTGGCTCTTATTAGTAATTCTTTAATGTACAAGGTTTTGAGTGAATATTGTTTTAAATTCTTTTTGTTATATACTTTGGAGTGGAATTTCTGGGTTATATAGTAATTCCATGTTTAACTTTTTGAGGAATTGTCAAAATATTTTCCACAGCAACTGTACCATTTTATGTCCCTATTTGATAGGAATATAAAAGAAACAAAGGTTCCAATTTCTCCACATTTTTGCCATCACTTGTTATTTTTATTTTAAATTATACCCATCTTAGTGGATGAAGTAGAATCTCATTGTGGTTTTGATTTGCATTTTCCTAATGACTAATAATGTTGAGCATCTTTTCATGTTATTAGCTATGTGTATATCTTCTTTGGAGAAATGTCTTTTCAAGTTTTCTGTTTATTTTTTAATAGTATTGGTTACCTGTTTGTTTTTGAGTTGTAAATGTTCTTTATATATTCAGTATAATAAGCCATTATATGATATAGGATTTGCACACATTTTCTCTCATTGTGTGGGTTGTCTTTTGACTTTGATACTTGATAGTGTCTTTTGATATGCAAATTTTTTAAATTTTGCTGAACTCCAAATTATTTTTATTCTTTGGTTTCTTATGCTTTAGAGGTCATAACAACAACAGCAATAAAAATGGCCAAATCCAAGGTTAGGAAGAATATACCTATATTTTCTCCTAAGAGTTTTATAGCTTTAGCTCTTACATTAGGGACTTTCAACCATTTTGAGTTAATTTTTGTATATGATGTGAGGAAAGGGACCAATTTTATTCTTTTGCATGTGGATATCTTGTTGTCTAAGTACCATTTCTTAAAAAGTCCAGTCTTTCTGCATTGAATATGATTGGCATCCTTGTTGAAAATAAATTGACTATAGGTTTATATGTTTATTTTTAGACTCTCAATTCTATTCCAGTGCTCAATATGTCTAGCCTTAGGCCAGTACCACACTGTTTTGATTACTGTGGCTTTGTAGTAATTTTTGAAACTGAAAATTATGAGTTTTCCAATTTCATTTTTTTTCCAGATTGGTTTAGCTATTTTAGGGTTCCTTGAAATCCTACAGGAAGTTTAGAATTAGCTTGTCAATTTTTGCAAAAAAAGAGAAAAAGGTTTTTTTTTTATGGATTGAGATTGCATTGAATCTATATTGACACCTTAATAGTATATCTTCCAATGGATGAACATGGGATGGTTTTCCTTTATTTAAGTCTTCTTTAATTTTTTTCAAAATATTGTGGCTTTTCAGTGTACAAGTCTTCCTAGCTATTTACTTTTGTAAATGGTACTGTTTCTTAAATTCTTTTTCAGTTTGTTCATTGTTGGTAAGTGGAAACACAACTGATTTTTGTGTGTTGATCTTGTACCTGGAAACTTTGTTAAATATATTTCTTAGCTCTAGTAACTTTCTTGTGTATTCTTTGGAATTTTCTCTATATAAGATCATGTCATCTGCAAATAAAGATAGTTTTACTTCCTTTTCAATTTACATGTCTTTTATTTCTTTTTGTCACGTAATTTTCAGGCTACAACTTCTAGTGCAACGTTAAATAGAAATGGTGAAAGCAGGCATCTTTCCCTTGTTCCTGATCTTAGGTGGAAATGTTTCATTCTTTCACCATTAATTATGATAAAATCTTTCAGATTTTTGTAGATGCCCTTTATCAGGTTTATGAAGTTCCCTTTTATTTCTAATTGTTGAATTGTTCTTTTTTTATCATCAAACTGGTTTTAAAATGCTTTTTCTGCATCAATTGAATTGGTCATGTGGGTTATTTTCTTCATCCTATTAATGTAGGATTTGATTTTTGCATATTAAACTACTTTTGCATAGCTGGTATAAATTGTACTTGGTCATGGTGTAGAATCTTTTTAATCTGCTGTTGGACTAATTTTGCTCATATTTTGTTGAACATTTTTGTGTCTATATTTGCAAGGAATATTGCTATGTAGCTTCTTTACTCATATTTTTATCAGTCTCTGTCAGTATATAACTGGTCTCATAGAATGAGTTATAAAGGATTATTTCCTGCTCTATTTTTAGATAGAGATTGAGAGTAAACACTAGGCAGAAGGCATTTATAGGACTTATTCCTATTTAGAAACACTCCATCCCTACTGCCTCTCTCTTCAACTTAAAAGTAAACATCAAGTATATAACTTTTATGTGGCAACCAAGTATCCAATGTAAATATCTTAGTAAAGGAAAAAGTAATTATATATTTGCCATACTTTGAATGACTTATGAGTTTACCTGTTTAAGTGAGTACACTTGATGAGAATTTTCTACCAAAGAAATTGCAATATGTTTTAATAATTTTTCCCTAGAAAGCCATTATAATCATATCATGTGCTTATCCATCACTAAGTCAATATCAAGTGTAGAAAAAACACCAAATTTTTAGGATTCAGGCTTTTCTTTTTCTTTAAAGTACATTTAAAGGATAAATTGTTCATTGAAAATGGATGTTTGTGGAGCTAAGTGCTAATTAGGAGACTTTTTGCAAATTGTTCCTCAATTAGTTGATTAGCATTATTAGAAGTATGTTTGAGTGATATAAATTTAATGGTTTAGTTTCATTTGTGTGGTTAAAATAATAAATGCATCAAGTCAAATAACAAAAAGAATTTTTCATTCAACAGTGGACATTATTTCACTCATGAAGGGTCACTGAGTATTTTAACCTATTTGTTTCTTTGATTATTCATCCCTTGGAAGCCAAAGTAGCCCCCTCTCTTCCAGATGAGATTCTTTCACCCTTGCATGAAAGTATTTTAAGAAAATCTGTTGCCTAAGCTATTTACCATAAAAGCAGATCATTCATCTTAGCCATCCACTCTGAGCTTTTCTAAACCTGTCTTCGCTCCCCGAATTTAACTAGCATTATATTCCAGAATCCTCCTGGAGATAATTACAAAAAGTCAAATCTTAAGAACAATACTTTCACATTTAAAAAATGACTTTACTAATTCATGTTGACCAAAATCTGGGAAATGTGTGTAAGAATAAATCTGAGCTGAGTTGTAAAATGAGGAACAATCATTATTTTTGATTTGGCTGATTTAATTGATCTGGTTTCAATATGCTGGCTGGATTCTCTCGAAGTGATTTTAATTGTTAGCTTGGATGGATGCCTAAAATATGAACACTGGAATTCAAGGTGGCCTGCACTTACAATAAAGAAAACAGTTGAAATGCCAGAAAATTCTTGGTGCAATGCACAGAGAAAGCCACAAAGACTCTGGGGTTAGGAGGTGGGAGTTCATTCACCATGTGTTACTTCGGATTGTTTCCTAACTATACCCCTTGAGAAACACCAGAAGACACTCTTTACCAAGACTTTGAGAAAAACATTTGTAATGAGAGCACCGACACCTGTGACATGCTTCATGGTAATTTGTTTAGGCTTCAAGATTCTTATGAAAGATTATACTTGAAATAGTTTACTGGTTTCTACGGGTAGGAGGATCACAGAGGAGCAGAAGCAAAGTAACAGTCATCTCTCAGTGGCCATGGGGGATTGGGTCAATGGCCCCCCCTGCAGATACCCCAATCTGAGCATGCTCAAGTTCCTTACATAATGTGGCATAGTATTTGCATATAACCTACGTACATCCTCCTGTATACTTTAAATCATCTCTAGATTACTTAAAATACCTAATACAATGTAAATACTACGTGAATAGTTGTTACACTATATTTTTTATTTGTATTTTTTTTTCTGAATATTTTCCATCTATGGTTGGTTGAATCTGAGGATGAGAAACCTGCAGAGACAGAGGGCTGACTGTAGTTCTATTAAGCTCCAGAGTCAAAAGGCCAGCATGGTAATCGGACCTTTAGTGTTTGTTGACCTTGGTTAATGACCATGAGATCCCCTGGAACAAAGCAGATTCAGAGTTGCTACAGGTTTCCTAAGTGATATGTATCATTGGTTGTACACAAGGGCTGTCCGGAAAGTATCCAGCCACTCAAGCCATTCTCCTTATATTACCAATGGCTGGATACTTTTCAGACAGCCCTTGTATGTTAGGGTGGGAGGCGGTTCGTGTCTATTGAATTTAGGCCAGACCTGAGAAATCATAATATATATCTATTATCCTAAACCTAATCCCAACACCCGAGTAAGTTCTTAGACCCAGTGTTCCTGGAATGAAATAGAGGGAGATAGCATGGTGATTTGACCCTGTAGTAATATCAAATTATATATCATGATACTTTCTCCAAATCTATTTCAAAGGGATATGACACAATTTATCACTGGGAAAAGGGGAACATCACATTTTTTGTAGATTAGTGGATACTAATTCCATGCTACGCTATTGTTCCCAAACCCAGAATACCACTGTAGTCCATTGTTTACAGTGGTGGTTCATGGTGTCAGATAATAAATAGTTGGCTCAATGGACCCCAAAGTCATTCTGTTTACATTTCCTAATTATGTAGTATATATTTATTTGAAATTTAAAATTTTATACTTGAAACACACACACCCACACACATGCACACACATACACACATGCACATGGATACTAGAAAAATCCCTACTAGTTTTTGTGATCCACAAGGTAAAAGTTATTATGGTGCCATTATGTCCCCTGGAACTTCTCATCCTTAATGGATTAGTAAATTAAAAGCAATGTTCCATTCCTAGGGGAATCGTTTCCTCCAGAGAGAGATTAGTGCTACCAACACAGACTTGAGGAAAGCAGGCGTGGCAATTCCTATTATATGAATCCACTTATCTTTCCAGTTGTGGAAGTGCAGAAAATGAAGGACCTTGTGGAATGAGAGTGATTTATCTTACAAAGAAATAGACTCGATTTGAACTATGATTGCTGTTCCAGATGTGGTTTCTCTGCCGGGGAAGTTCGGCACACTCGCTGGCACCTGGAATGCATCTGTGGATTTGGGAATGCTGTTCCTCTCTCTCCCAATAAATAAAAATATCAGCAGAACTTTGACTGAACAAAGAGGGGCAGCAGCGTACCTTCCCTGTCTTGCCTCGTGGTTTCAACAGTGTCCAGATTAGTTTCTAGGGCCCTTCACTGTCTCATAATCCCAAAGGACACCTTGATACTCAGCTACATGGATAATATCATATTGATAGCACCTGAAAGAAAGAATTAATAGGCATCTTATATGTCTTGGCAGGACACATGCAGGGTATAGATTTGGAGGTAAATCCCACAAACGTACACAGGCTTATCACCTCAGTGAATTTTCTGGTGATCTATTGCTTTGGAAATTTTTAAGATATTCCCTTAAAGTGAAGGTTGATGAACATTTTGTCACCTCACACCAAGCAGCAAAATGCTTGGTGGGACTTTTTGTATTTTGTAGTAGAATAAATATATCACAAGTAAATATTCTACTCTCTCTCACTCTCATGAGTTTCCAGATATAAGTGGAGCCCACCACAAATACGTGTTCCCTAGTGATCTAGAATTCAGGACAAATAGCTATGGCCCTTGGCCTTTATAAGCCAGCAGGTTCAATGGCGCTGAACATATTTGTAGTCATTGAGAATGAAGTTCTAGTTTTTGGATCAAAGCCACATTCTTTAAACAACAACCACCAAAACAAAATAAAACATAAAAACTAGGTCACTTCTAAGAAATATTTCTTGCTTTGCTATTCATTTTCCATGGTGATTAGGTTTCTGATCATGAGAAACATGTGATCATGCCACTTGTGTCAAACTTGATATTATGAAGGCATTTTATATGATTTAATCATTTGTTAAAGTGAGCATGACAGCTACCCTCCATCACAAAATAGAAGTGGTTCAAACAGGACCGAGACCAGGCATGTCCTAAGGGCACAACACAAGTAAGTAGCATCCTGGCTTTCTTACTCCTACTTTACTCCTGAAAAATTGTATGTATCAATTAGCTGTGAGCATGTTCTTCTGTGTGATTCTGCATGATATCCTGGCACCAGCAGAGTTGGTCCTCAAAGACGGTAGAGAAGAATTTATTTATTTATTTATTTTTGAGACAGAGTCTCGCTGTGTTGCCCGGGCTAGAGTGAGTGCTGTGTCGTCAGCCTAGCTCACAGCAACCTCAAACTCCTGGGCTTAAGCGATCCTAGTAGCCTCAGCCTCCCCAGTAGCTGAGACTACAGGCATACGCCACCATTCCTGACTAATTTTTTCTATATATATATATTTTTAGTTGGCCAGATAATTTCTTTCTATTTTTAGTAGAGATGGAGTCTCGCTCTTGCTGAGGCTGGTCTCGAACTCCTGACCTCGAGCAATCCACCTGCCTCGGCCTCCCAGAGTGCTAGGATTACAGGCGTGAGCCACTGCGTCCGGCCGAGAAGAATTTAAATTATGTATCTTGTTCTCCTTCATGGCAAAGTGAGTCAAAGGAAGAGGTGGCTTAAAATCAGGACATATGGTATGTATACAAGTTCATGGTTTGTCCATGTGATCAGGAGATTGGAGAAACAAGTTTGGAAAATCAAAACAAAGGGATTTAGGGAGGAGGCATATGTCTTTCAGAAAAATCACTGTTTGGGGTTATTTTAGAATGCTTACCTGAGATCACAGGCACAGCAGAGGAGGCTCTTAATAATTAATTAGTTGTGGTTTTCTGGAAGTATCCTTCCCTTATGCTAGTTACATAAATGTTTCAAGTGGCCATGAAACAAGTTTAGATGCCCAAGATGGGCTTAAAAACACGGATTTTTCCTTCACCAAGTCTATTCAAGATACTCTTGCTAATGGATGTCCAATTTACCACCCAGCCAGCGGCACTAATATCCAGATATAATTTACATCTGGAATGACCAATCAGGTATCTGGTAGCAGGAAAATAACATTGAAATCCTTCCAAGATAGAGGTTGGAACATTTTCCACACTGGAATAGATGCTTAATATGGATTTGTGGTCCTTGTCCATCTAGGATCTGCAAGTAGTACTAGTAGGGCACTTCCTTACTGCTCTAACATTGCTACAAATTTCTACATAACACTGCTTCTAATGAAAACAGTTAAGAGAAAAACAGGCAGGCCAAATACTGCTATATTTTGATTCATCATCCTCAACATATTTGCCATAACTCAGAAATATCTGTCATCATACAATGTTGAAAATTGCCTATTAAAATTTTGCTTACAGTTATAGCACTACTTTTAACTTTTTTGCATCTTATTCCCATAAGTTGGGCTCTGCTGGTTTAGAGGTCCACA